>NC_133332.1:51971557-52291557 GCF_042186555.1 Aquarana catesbeiana | reverse complement strand
CAAATCATTTGGTGGAGGGGGGATTATGATGTGGGGTTGTTTTTCAGGGGTTGGGCTTGGCCCCTTAGTTCCAGTGAAGGGAACTCTTAAGGCGTCAGCATACCAAGACATTTTGGACAATTTCATGTTCCCAACTTTGTGGGAACAGTTTTGGACATGACTGTGCACCAGTGTACAAAGCAAGGTCCATAAAGACATGGATGAGCGAGTTTGGGGTGGAGGAACTTGACTGGCCTGCACAGAGTCCTGACCTCAACCCGATAGCACACCTTGGGATGAATTAGAGTGGAGACTGTGAGCCAGGCCTTCTCGTACAACTTCAATACCTGACCTCACAAATGCTTCTTCTTCTTGAAGAATGGTCAAACATTCCCATAGACACACTCCTAAACCTTGTGGACAACCTTCCCAGAAGAGTTGAAGCTGTTATAGCTGCAAAGGGTGGGCCAACTCAATATTGAACCCTACAGACTAAGACTGGGGTGACAATAAAGTTCATGTGTGTAAAGGCAGGCGTCCCAATACTTTTGATAGTATAGTGGTGCGAACTCTGCTGAACACGTTTTTAAAAGCTGAAACCGGCGTTTAGAAATGCCCGTTTTGCCGCGTTTGCGTCTAGAATCGTTTAGTTAAGATAACATCACAAGACCCTCCCCAAGCTCAAAAAAAAACTGTATTATTTAACTCTTTCAGCCATTTTGTGAGACCAGAGTGAGAAGCAGCAGCTGAGAGAGCGGCAGTGTACTTGTATTTAACATGTCACCTGCCACAAGTTGTGGATTGTCCACTTGCCACGTCACCTGCCACAAGTTGTGGATTGTCCACTTGCCACGTCACCTGCCACAAGTTGTGGATTGTCCACTTGCCACGTCACCTGCCACAAGTTGTGGATTGTCCACTTGCCATGTCACCTGCCACAAGTTGCTTGTTCAAATCTAACCACATATGGGTCAAATTCCAATTATACTTCGGATAACAGCAATGCTGGTGGTGTATTGGATTGGATCATGGGCTCATTAGGGGTATAATAATGGTCTATGAAGCATAGCAAGCAATTGCATTGTTTAAAAAACCTTTTTAATGGTTTTTCATCATTTGCTATCATTTTTGAGATTTTTAATGTAAAAAAAAATAGGGCACCTTTAAAAACGCTTATAAACACGGACCGGCGTTTAGCCACGTTTGGCGTCTGAAACGTATAAAACTTTTGCATCTGAACCCATTTTTTTGTTTCTGGAAAAAAGAGGTTAAAGTGGAGGATCACACAAAAATTGAACCTCCGCTTTTCGGAACCCTCCCCCCCTTCGGTGTCACATTTGGCACCTTTCAGGGGGGAGGGGAGTGCAGATACCTGTCTAATACAGGTATTTGCACCCACTTCTGGCAAAGACTCCCACGGGAGTCTATACCTCTTCCCGTCCCCACCGCGCTGTCTGCTGGGACACACACGGGTCCCAGAGACAGCGGGGACCAGTTAGGAAGTGCAGCGCGACTCGCGCATGCGCAGTAGGGAACCGGGAAGTGAAGCTGCATCGCTTCACTTCCTGATTCCCTTACAGAGAATGCCGGCGGCAGCACCCGAGGACCGAGGGACGATTCGGTCTTGGGTGCCGACATCACTGGACCCCGGGACAGGTAAGTGACCTTATTTTAAAAGTCAGCAGCTGCAGTATTTGTAGCTGCTGACTTTTACATTTTTTTTTTTTTCGCGGGACTCCCTCTTTAAGCTAAGGCTGGGTTCACACACCAGTGCGAATTGGATGAGGGTTTCACCACATCCAATTCGCATGACCGGAGACTGACTGGCTCTCTATGGAGCCGGTTTACTTATCTGTGGGGGGGTCTTGTGCGTTTTTGGCTCAGTTTCAGGGCTGAATTCAGGCAAAAATTTGTCCCTGAAATAGGGCTGGAAAAAAAAAATCCTGAGCCTTTCACGATTCGAATTGAGTTTTTTTTTTTTTGGACACCGCGCCGGTCCTGAGGAGCTGTGGGCAGGAGTTTTTAGGCTGCGGACTAGGCCGAGGCCGCGGCCTCACCTAAAAAAAACTCCTGCCCGCAGTTCCTCAGGAACGGCGCGGTGAAAAAAAAAATCTAAAAATAAAAAACCGATTTGCTTAAATTTTGAATCGATTTCACCTCTCAACTCGATTCAAGATTTAAATCGATTTTTTTTCCCCAGCCCTACCCTGAAATATAGAACGGGTGCACCGGACCCCCTGCTGCGAGCGGCATCCATCGGTAGTGTGAACCCGGCCTTAAAGAGGAGTTCCAGTCAAAAAAAAAAAAATAAATTAAAAGTCAGCAGCTACAAATACTGCAGCTGCTGACTTTTAATTGGACACTTACCTGTCCCTGGGTCCAGCGATGCGGGGGATCGAAGCCCCGCTCGTCTCCCCCTCCGTGCAGCGGCGCCGGCATTGCAACTGTGGGCGCCAGGCTGTGGCATGCGTGAGCGGCGCCGAGCGCCGTGATTGGCCACTCAGTCACCTGGGACCTGTAATGGGTCCCAGATGATTGACAGGAGGGAGGGAGCAGA
The DNA here is from genome assembly GCF_042186555.1 of Aquarana catesbeiana. Lineage (NCBI taxonomy): Eukaryota > Metazoa > Chordata > Amphibia > Anura > Ranidae > Aquarana > Aquarana catesbeiana. The sequence continues at coordinate 52,289,021 of NC_133332.1, read as the reverse complement.
GCTGAGCCCTTCCTGTGCCGAGGGGGAAGTGATGTCACCAGCCCAGGCACTGGAAGAGGCAGACTACGAGGGACCCCCTAGCAACAGGCATTTAGAGGTAAGTAAAAAAAAAAAAAAAAAAAAATATCCAAATTTTTTTTGTATTTTTTTATTTTTTTTTTTTTTTTTAGGATTTTTCATGTAGTTTTGATTTTTTGGGTGGAACCCCACTTTAATATCTACCGTTGCCTAGTTGTCATGTCAAGTGGCAGCAAATCTGAGGTGCTTTCTGGATACTGACTTAAATGTGTTGGATAAAATTCGGATTAAACGTGAACTGGGCAGACTTTCCTGACTTTAGTATATTTGCAGTGTTTGCTGAATCTCATTAGCCGTGTTCTGATTGATGGTGCATGTTGCTGGAAGCTGCTCTTTGAGTTGATGATTGCAGTTAGATGTGCTTGGTGGCATTGCCAGATATTCCCTTCAATTTATATTGTGCTGTAAACAGGAGACGGGCCTGTAAATGGCACTCGGAGGCTCTGCCTTTGATCTCTGTATCAATTACACATACTCGGGATCTAAGGAAGGCCCCAACTGGTCACATGCCCTGAAAACGTGCCGTTTTATCATCCTTCATAAAGTGGATAGGGTAACAAAATCGTATAAGAGAGAAGGTGGCACCGATATTCATCATATTGGGTGAGGACCAGCAGGAAAACCTCATGCAGACAGTAAGAGGGTCACTTGCAGACCAATTAAAGGAGAACTATGCCCCAGAACAAACATGTCATTTTTTGCAGCTTGCCAGTCCTTAGGCTGCATTCACACCTGAGCGTTTTCAGCTCATAAAATCCAGAAAAAACGCCCCAACAAGCAAAATCCTATTCATTTCAATGACACCTGTTCACATCCTGAGCGTTTTGTCACCTGAAGCAAAACGGCTGAAAAACGCCCTAAGCTCAGAAAAGAACACAAGCTTCTTTGGGGCAGATTACAGGCGCTTTTCTGCCTTTTACATGGGTGACCTGAACAAACTCGCAGCAAAAACGTGACAAAATCGAAAAACGCGGTAGAAACGGGCGACTTTGAAACGCTCAGGTCTGAATGCAGCCTTTATGTGGTGGCTGTTAGTTTGTTCCTTTTTTAGAACATTTTTCATTGCTATAACTATAGTAAGCAAATCTGAGTACTATAAACTTTCTGCACCTTGCAAGTTAAAGAACAATTCTTTCTAAAGCCTCGTTCACATGGGCATACTTATACATACATCTGTGCAAAGGGCCGTCTTTGCCCACAGAGGACGCACGGGTGCCCTGTGCATCCGCTTGCAGGCGGTCCCATTCATGTCTACTTGGACGCAGCTGCTGCACAGACACGGCCGCTGGTCGCAGTGACAGCTGAGCAGGTGCAGGTCGCTGTCTGCCTGCAGGGTTACCTGTACAGCTGTCACATTGGGAGCCGTGTCTGTGTCTGTGCAGCCTCTGCATCCCAGTAGACATGAATAGGACTGCCTGTATGTGAATGAGAGGACCCACCTGTGCATCCTGTATAAGCAAAGACAGCCCTCTTTGCACAGATGTATGCATTAGTATCCATGTGAATGAGGCCTAATTACAAAGTATCATTTTGTTTTAAAGGGAGAAGCCATTGAAATTGCTAATTACAACCTAAGTAAAAGTACTTTTACTTCTTTTCATTGCTATAGGGCTCAAATAATTTACATAACCTGCCACCCTGAAACAAAATGTGTCTGTATTCCATTAGCTTACTGAGCAACAGTGTAGCATGCAGAGAGAAAAGTAAGTCCCTGAAGCATCCGGGGGGGGGGGGGGGGGGGGGGGGGGGGGGGTTGAAGTTGCTTAGCTATGACATACCACTCCACTTCTGGTAGGGTCACCATTTCAGGATCAGGGTGAGGGCAGCACTTCTTGAAGTCCGATATCTTTTCATATACATACACTGGCACCTTACATCTCTTGGGCACAGTAGGAAGTATGCACAAGCAGAGTGCAAAGCAAATCAAGTGCTGAGTACTATGCAGGGATGGGACAAGGGGTGGGCAGGAGGGGCAGCTGCCCCACACACAGTGAAGCAAGAGGGCAAGGAATGGATGCAGGGTGGTACACCCATTCCATTACATGTATTCAGAGTGGGGGAGGGGGCGCAGATCTGGATCCTTGCCCCGGGAGCTGCACAACCCTGTCCCAGTACTGGTACTATGCAAGTTAGCCGGACTCTAACCAGATCTTTTTATCAACGTGCAACAGGGTGGATTTAATTTTAATCAAGTCTATTTAAATCATGATTTAAATCCCTAATAAAAAGGCTTGATTTAAATCAACTCTATTTTAACCCTTTCATGACTTAGCCTATTTTTGAAATTTGGTGTTTACAAGTTAAAATCCGTATTTTTATCTAGAAAATGACTTAGAACCCCCAAACATTATATATATTTTTTTAACAGAGAATCTAGAGAATAAAATGGAGATTGTTGCAATATTTTTTATCACACGGTATTTGTGCAGCGGTGTTTTAAACGCAAATTTTTGGAAAAGTGACACTTTCATGAATTTTAAAAAATCCAAACAGTAAAGTTACCCCAATTTTTTTGTATAATGTGAAAGATGATGTTACGCCGAGTAAATAGATACCAAACATGTCACCCTTTATAATTGCACGCACTCGTGGAATGGCGACGAACTACGGTACCTATGAATTTCCATAGGCGACGCTTTAAATTTTTTTTACGGTTACCAGGTTTGAGCTACAGAGGAGGTCTAGGGCTAGAATTATTGCTCTCGCTCTGACGATCGCGGCGATACCTCACATGTGTGGTTTGAACACCGTTTACATATGCGGGCGCGACTTCCGTATGCGTTTTCTTTGCTGCGAGAGCTCGCGGGGACAGGGGCACTTTAAAAATTTTTTTTTTTTTTTTCTATTTATTTTATTTATTTTTGTACTTTATAAATTGTGTTTAAAAAAATTTTTTTTTTTTTTTACTTGCTGTCACAAGCAATGTAAACATCAATTGTGACAGTAATAGGTGGTGACAGGTACTCTTTATGGAGGGATCGGGGGTCTAAAAGACCCCCGATCCCTCCTTTACACTTCAAAGTATTCAGATCGCTGAAAACGGCCATTCTGAATACTGTGTACTTTTTTAAATTCGGCGCCATTGGCAGCCGAGTAAACGGGAAGTGACGTCATGACGCCGCTTCCACGTTTACAACGAGAAGGCTGGAACGAAGCCGCTGGCAGCTTCGTTCCAGCCCGCCCCCAGCCGCCGAAGGCAGCCGAACGGACACCGGGCCTCCCGATCGCACGGGAGGCCTGGTAACAGCGGCGGGAGGCGGCGGGAGGGGGGGGATGTCCCCTCCCACTCCTCTGGTATAACAGCCGAGCGGCTTTTAGCCGCATCGGTTGTTATACACGGGTAGCCGATCGCCCGCTGTAAACAACGGTACCGGGATGATGCCTGCAGCTGCGGGCATCATCCCGGTATAACCCCGGAAAGCCGAGTACGCATATCTGCGTACGGTCGGTGGGAAGGGGTTAAATCATAATTTTTAAAGAGCAACTGTCATCTCTGTCCCGCAGTGGCTCCTCCTCCTTTGACCCGCTGTTGACTCACCGACAGTCCTATTCACTTTAATGGGACGGCTGGTGATGCGGCAGTGACACAACAAGGTGAGGGACGTGGCGGCAGTAGGTGAGTGGATGCCCGCTAACAGGCGCTGCCATGACGGATCTGAAATGACAGGTGCTCTTTAAATGTAAGGACGTATTCTTGCTGCTAGTTAAAATCTTTAATATTTGCAAACAAAATGAAGGTTTCCTATTTAGAGTAAAACAGCGATATCAGAACCAATTCAATCATACAGTTTGTAGTGTACATAGATTTGCAAAACAATGGGATAAAGGAATATTCCTGAACTTTGTTTTATCTCATGGTTACTGTGACATTGTGTGAATGCATCAATGCAGTGCATGTTATCTCAGTTTGCAGAGCTCGGATTCATTGAATGAGTTTACCAAAAATGTAAATATTGCAGAATATACAGCCTCATGCTACATAACTAAGCTCCATTTCCTGCTGAATCAACTAAATTATTAATGTATCTTAAATAGAAAACTACCTTTAGATAGATTTTTACTCCAAAAGCATTTTATTAAAATAAATTTGATAAACAAAAAAATCTGCTTTAAATTAAAAAAATAATATATTTTTTTTAAATTATCTTTTTTTTTTTATCCACCCTGGCGTGCAAGTTTCTTCAGAAATACAATTTGGCATTTATACTTTAGCACGCTCCATTAAACTCCCAAAAATGGTATCTTCCTCCTAGCACCAGTTTCAGTGTTTGCTGTGTGTTTTCTGTTTGCTTTAGGAGTTCAGTCATTTCCACCACAAGAAAAGGGTTTGTGAAACAGTCCATTATTTGACACCGATCGACTTCCTTCCCCCACAAACTGCTCACAATGGATCATTGTCTCCACGTTCCCAACTCTAGGCCTTTCCAAGAAGGCCTCAAATAACATGGATGTGTTTGAAAGGGGCTTTAACGTTTTTTATTACAGCACCAGTCCCCCCTTGTCCCTTACTAACAAATGTCCCGGCGACAGGGTTTCATACGCTACATTAATAGCTCTTTGTCCCCTTAATCCCCATGCCTGTCTTTCAAGACAAGTATTTCAAAGTGTTTGTTTTTACTGCATGGAGGGTGCAGCGTGTCCCCCCCGCAGGCAGATCCGCATGAACTGACTTCTATAGTACGCCTGTCCCCTCTAAATGTGTACAATTACAATATTGCAGACTGACGGAGCATTTTATCATTTTCTTGGTGTGTCCCCCTAAGTGATTAGGGACTGGTTTAAAGATACACACACCTGTGCGTCTGTCTTGCCAGAAGAATTCAGTCTTGTGATTCACATATCCACAGCAGTGAAGGTAAAACCACTACTTGGGTCTCGTTCACACCGCCTGGCAGCCCACACCACTGCGTCCTCTACTGAGCATTGCAGCAGGGGCAGTGCAATGAGTTTTTATTGCGTCAGAGTTCCCTTTTTTTCTTTTTTTTTTTTCCTTTTTTGTTCAACTTTATGTGATGTGTTCAAACACACATTGATGTCATGCACAGCAGTCCAGCATAGTACCATGCAGAGTGGTGCAATATTATGCACACACGTTGCATATTATTTAGGGTTGCACCGATACTAGTATCGGTGCTGATACCAAGTATTTGCACAAGTATCGGTACTCGTGCAAATGCACCGATACCTGAAACTGATACTTTCAGGCTCAGTTCTTTGAGCTGTCAGCGGGTCTCCCCTGTTGACAGCTGAAGTGTTGAAGTCCAGTAATTGGAGCTGTCAAAAAAATGTTTAACAACATTGCTCAGCCCTGAAACACTAAGGGCCCTTTCACACTGGGGCAGTTTGCAGGCGCTATTGCGCTAATAATAGCGCCTGCAAACCGACCCGAAAGTGCCGCTGCTTTCATTCCAGTGTGAAAGCCCCGAGGGCTTTCACACCGGAGCGATGCGCTGGCAGGACGGTAAAAAAAGGTCCTGCTAGCAGCATCTTCGGAGCGGTGAAGGAGCGGAGTGTATACCGCTCCTTCACCGCTCCTGCCCATTGAAATCATTGGGATGGCGCGGCTATACCGCCGGCAAAGCGCCTCTGCAGAGGCGCTTTGCGGTGGTTTTTAACCATTTCTCGGCCGCTAGCGGGGGTTAAAACCGCCCCGCTAGCGGCCGCATACCGACGGTAAAGCGCCGCTTACAATAGCGGCGCTTTACCGCCGACGCCCGCCCCAGTGTGAAAGGGCCCTAAAATAAAAAGAAACATTATTTCTTTTTGTATCTTTCTGTTTCTTCATCTGCAGATCAAAGGAATGAATAAATGTTCCTCTGTTTAACCCCTTATTAACCCCTAATTTACTCTAATCAGCCTTATTTAACTCCCTATTTTCCTCCATTTAATTATTATTTTCCTGCTTTTTTTTTTCCTTTGTTCACGTCTATTTTATAAATGATAAACAATTAAAACTTTTTTTTTTGTTAGTAAATATTTTTACACATATTTACACATTTCACATTGAAAAGCGCTAAATTAAAAAGAAATCAATGTATTTCATTTGTAAATAACTTTTCAGTGCTTTGTACCATTGCTGACAGCTGAAGTTAAAACAAAACAGTTGCGGTAGGTATCGGTAATTGGTATCGGCGATTACTAAAAAAAAAAAAGTATCGGTACTTTGTGCTCATTGTAAAAAAAAAAAAAAAATGGTATCGATGCATCCCTAATACTATTGCACAGCTGTGGACTGCAGTGAAAGGCGGCGTTGTGGTCTGAACAAGACACAGAAAACGATTGTCATTGCAGTTACCTGAGTTTTTTCTCCCATGTTTTCTGGATGCTGAGCAGTTGGCCTGCTGCGTTCTGAACACAGGAGTTTAGCCGCTCGGCATTGGCACCTTTCGGAGAATGTAAGCATTAATGCAAAGTGTTTTCTGATTGGACGAGGTGGAGAGGCGGGGCGGTGATGTCATGCACACTCCACCTTGGCCTATCAAAGAGTGATTTTTCTACTTCAGTGATTTTCAGCTTTCAGGGGCATCGGCCAGGAATGATATGTACATAGTTACATTGGTCCAAGCTGTACAATTGTACCTATGCAAAATGATATACCATATCTTTAAAGTGGCAAAAAATCCAAAAACAAACATTTATTATATTGCAGCCTACAAATTAGATGTGATGGCTGCATTCGTTTTCTTTTTGAGGCTTTACTCCTTTTTTGTCACCTGGTGATCCAGCCAGTAGGTCTGTTTATCAACAGAACAAGCTTTCCAGTGGAATTTATCTGTTACAGAGATGAGACAAACCATTTACCACTGACAGAGAAAATATCCAGTGAGTGGCAGTTGTGTGGACAAAAATGCCTTGTTGTTGTCAGAGGAGGATGGGCAGACCGGTTCCAGATAATAGAAAGGTAACAACTCGTTAAAACCAAGGTATGCAGAATACCATCTCTGAACGCACAACACATCTTAACACCTTGAAGCAGATGGGCTACAGCAGCAGAAGACCTCACTCACTCCTGTCAGCTAAGAACAGGAAACTGAGGCTACAATTTGCACAGGATCACCAAATTTGGACAATAGAAGATTGGAAAAATGTTGCCTGGTCTGATGAGTCTCGATTTCAGCTGTGACATTCAGATGGAGGGTCAGAATTTGGAGTAAACAACATGAAAGCATGGATCCATCCTGCCTTGTATCAACAGTTCAGGCTGGTGGTGTAATGGTGTGGGGGATATTTTCTTGGCAGTGCACACTTCTGGCCCCTTAGTACCAATTGAACATCCTTTAAACCCCACGGCCTACCTGAGTATTGTTGCTGACCATGTCCATCCCTTTATGACTACAGTGTCCCCATCTTCTGATGGCTCCTTCCAGCAGGATAATGCACCATGTCACAAAGATCAAATCATCTCACCACTGGACAACGAGATCCCTGTACTTCAATGGTCTCCACAGTCACCAGATCTCAATCCAATAGAGCACATTTGCGATGTGGTGGAACGGGAGATTCGCATCATTGATGTGCAGCCGACAAATCTGCAGCAACTGTGTGATGTTATCATGTCACCAAAATATCTGAGGGATGTTTCCAACACCTTGTTGAATCTATGCCATGAAGAATTAAAGTGTTACTAAACCCAGAACAGTAAAACCAGTCTGAATATGCAGTAAATCCTGCTTTTTATACTCAATGTGGGTTAATCCTCTGCCTTGTGTAACAAGGAGGTTTGAATCCTGTATGCACAGATCCTTCCTTTCTTCCACTGTCCCCTGATAATTTCCTGACAACACAGAGCCTATGGAGTCAGGCTGCACATGCTCAGTTTGGTGTGTATTGCTAGAGAGTTTTTTTTTTTGTCTTGGGAAAGTGCATGTGATCAGCACAGGGCCAATCAGAACTGTCCAGACAGAGGGTCAGGGGTCCTGACAGGACAGCCAGTGCAGTATGAAAACTCCTCCTACAAGCTTTAACCAGGTACTGATAGAAGTCACAAGACTGCTATATACTGCTGATGAGAAAGGGTATTTATCAGTTTATATTTTCTAAAATAATTGCATTTCCATGTTCTGTGTACTGTGGGAGATCAGATATAGTGAATGCAGGGTCCTGGGTTTAGGAACACTTTTTAAGGCAGTTCTGAAGGCAAAAAGGGGGTCCAACCCGGTACTAGCAGGGTGTACCTAATAAAGTGGCTGGTGTGTCTATGTGGACTTTGATTTAAGACTTCTCGGTTGGCACATTGAAAACTGAATTTTTTTTCTCTGTTTTCCTTTATGCCGATTGTGACTGATTTGTTGTCGGAGGAGGAAGGGAATGTTCTTCTACTCCTATAGTCACCTCCTGGTCTGTAGACATTTTTACCCATGGACTACTAGATGGTATTCTGGGAAAGCGGCAGGGAATGGCCGGGCTGTTGATCTTTTATATTGATTAAAAGATCTGCACATGTGTTCTTCACACAAGTCCTTTATAGTAAAATGGAGAAGTGATTTACATTGGCTGTTTCTGTAGTGGAGTTGGATGTTGGAAAGTATGTGGGTAGGGAGTCTGCGGTGTTTCCTGTGAGCACAGTACTCTTATTTAAAAACACGGAGCCAACGGCAAGACGAGGCCAAGAGGATTCTATAACATTGCCTTTCTTCCTGGAGCACTTGTGTGGTTGAGCAATGGAATGGGCTCAGGATCTGAAGAATGATTGGGACCAAGTTTGGCACAGAAAGACCGTTCTGTCTGGGAGTTAAATGTATATAATATTGGGGGAGAAGGGACACGAGAACATTTCACACCAACCTAGACCAGCCGGAGTGTTTTTAGAAGTTATGTAACCCCGGTAATAGAGGTACTGGCATTTCTAGAAGTCTTAAATAAGATCAAAATCCTTCCAGAGAGACATTTCATTTGCTAAAGCACCATATGAATTTAATAAAAAAAAAAATACTGTATTTACCTTTTCTGCACCAGACTGACTTCCGGATAGTAACCACTTAAAGAGCAGGCCTTTTTCACCCTGAAAATCGGGTGCAAATCATGTGTGCGTGTGTTATATGCCGATACTGCAATTTGGGATGCCTAGGAGGGAATGGGGAGGGGGGCGGGACGAGAGCCATCAGATTACATACAGTGAGAATCTCCTGTTTACTCAGCGGCCTCTGTAATAAGAAGTCCCGTCTCCTGGGCCGGCATTGGACCACTGTTCTGTCTATCATAGAAGCCGGTCCGGGAGGGTGGGACTTTGTATTAAAGAGGCTGCCGATTGAACAGGAGATTCTCACTGTATGTAATCTGACGGCGCTCGTCCCGCCCCCCTCCCTGTCCCCTCCAAGGCAGCAGTATCTGCGATGCCTCGGAGGGGCCCACCTGCAGCCTCATCTGAGATGAGGCTGCAGGTGGGCACTGATCAGGCTGCATTCATGGCAATGGTGAGGCTGCAGATGGTCATTGATCAAGCTGCATTGATGGGCTATTGTGAGGCTGCATTGATGGGCACTGACCCTTATTTTGCTTTAAAGCTTTTTATTCAAAAATTACGTGTTTTTTCCTGAAATTTCCCTCCTAAAATGAAGGTGCGTGTTATATGCCGATAAATACGGTTTATACAGTGGAGACGGAAAGTATTCAGACCCCTTACATTTTTCACTCTTTGTTATATTGCAGCCATTTGCTAAAATCATTTAAGTTCATTTTTTTTCCTCATTAATGTGCACACAGCACCCCATATTGACAGAAAAACACAGAATTGTTGACATTTTTGCACATTTATTAAAAAAGAAAAACTGAAATATCACATGGTCCTAAGTATTCAGACCCTTTGCTGTGACACTCATATATTTAACTCAGGTGCTGTCCATTTCTTCTGATCATCCTTGAGATGGTTCTACACCTTCATTTGAGTCCAGCTGTGTTTGATTATACTGATTGGACTTGATTAGGAAAGCCACACACCTGTCTATATAAGACCTTACAGCTCACAGTGCATGTCAAAGCAAATGAGAATCATGAGGTCAAAGGAACTGCCTGAAGAGCCCAGAGACAGCATTGTGGCAAGGCACAGATCTGGCCAAGGTTACAAAAACATTTCTGCTGCACTTAAGGTTCCTAAGAACACAGTGGCCTCCATAATCCTTAAATGGAAGACGTTTGGGACGACCAGAACTCTTCCTAGAGCTGGCCGTCCGGCCAAACTGAGCTATCAGGGAGAAGAGCCTTGGTGAGAGAGGTAAAGAAGAACCCAAAGATCACTGTGGCTGAGCTCCAGAGATGGGAGAAAATTGTAGAAAGTCGACCATCACTGCAGCTCTCCACCAGTCGGGGCTTTATGGCAGAGTGGCCCGACATAAGCCTCCCATCAGTGCAAGACACATGAAAGCCTGCCAATGACAGCTGATCATGTGATGTAAACAGCCGGTAATCGGCTATTTTTCCTCCTCACGCTGGTAGCGTGAAGAGGAAAAAAAAAAAGCCGATCACCGGCGGCTGCGAGAGGGACATCGGTCCCAAACACTGAGAGTCACCAGCGTCGTCTACCATTGCCCACCAGCGCCACCTACCAGTGCCCACAGTGCCGCCTGTAAATCACCGTTCAGTGCATCATAACCAGTGCTGCCTATCAATACCACCTATCAGTGCCGTCTTATCAGTGCCCATCAGTGCAGCCTCATCAACGAATATCAATGAAGGAGAAGAATTACCCGTTCGCAAAATTTTATAACAAACTATGAAATTGTGGGTGGCACAGTGGTGTAGTGGGTAGCACTTTCGCCTAGCAGTAAGAAGGGTTGCTGGTTTGAATCCCAACCATGACACTACCTGCCTGGAGTATGCATGTTCTCCCTCTGCCTGTGTGGGTTTCCTCCGGGTACTCCGGTTTCTTCCCACACTCCAAAGACATGCTGGTAGGTTAATTGAATCCGCTCTAAAAATTGTCCCTAGTATGTATGAATGTGAGTTAGGGACCTTAGATTGTAAGCTCCTTGAGGGTAGGGACTGATGTGAATGTACAATGTATATGTAAAAGCGCTGCGTAAATTGATGGCGCTATATAAGTACCTGAAATAAATAAACGTGATTTTTTTTTTTTTTTTTAATTTGTCTTTTTTTTGTTTGTTTAGCAAAAAATATAAACCCCAGTGGTGATTAAATACCACCAAAAGAAAGCCCCATTTGTGTGAAAAAAAATGATAAAAACTTAATTTGAGTACAGTGTAGCATGACCGCGCAATTCAAAGAGTGACAGCGCTGAAAGCTAAAAATTGGTCTGGGCAAGAGGGGGATTTAAGTGCCCAGAAAGCAAGAGGTTAATATAGGTTTAAATGTAAATGTGTGGATTCTTAGCTAAGTGGGAATAAAGTCATAGTAACCAATCAGATTTGTATATACGATATGAAATCACAGCATATTATACAATCCAACCACTTCCATAACCATTGTATCCAATTTATCTGTCAAACACGTTATAGTATGGATGTAGCCAATACAATGAATCATTCCCAGATCAAAATATGAATGAGGTGTGACTGGTTACCAGCCTTGCCAGTTAATGACAAGATTGTTGCTCTATTATTAAAGTGATATTAAAGTCTTATTAAAAAAAAATAAATATGTTATACTTACCTGCTTTGTACAGTGGTTTTGCACAGAGCAGCCCAGATCCTCCCTTTCTCAGGTCCCACGCCGGTGCTCCTCCCTTCTCCTTCCTGTGGGGAGCCCCCACAGCAAGCAGTTTGCTGTGGGGTCACCCAAGCAGGTGCGCTCCCCCCGACACACGGCTGTGCGTGTCCATTCACAGACAGAGCCGTGGCTTGGCCCCGCCCCTCCATCTCCCGATTGGTTCACTGGCTGTGATTGCCATTGGCTCCCGTTGCTGCCTAAAGCCAACCAGGAGTGCTAGTCCCTGCAGAGGCAAGGCTCTCGTAGACATCGCTGGATTGAGATGGGGCTCAGGTAAGTATTGGGGGGGGGGGGGGGGGCTGCTGCGCACAATGCATGAGTAAAAAACCTTGTGCCTTTACAACCACTGTAAGCTATTGATTCCAAATGTAATACTCATAATTCCTTGTGTAATAAAACACGAGGCACCTCTTTTAAAGAGAAGCCAGGCCATTGACAGAGAGTAAACAATGCCCCCCACAGGCTCCAGAAGTTCCTCGGACCTGCATGTAAACATGTACATCAAGCCAACGTGTTTTGGGGTAATGGGCTCCCCCCTTCTTCAGTGTTGTTGCCACATGCTATTAGATGAGCATGTTTCCTAAAATAATACATTGCTTTTTAAGATTTTGGAACTACAGAATGGCAGAGTGCTGACAAATTTCCTCTTCTTTGCTGCCTCTGCATCCCTAGTCAGCACTCTGCCATTCTGCAGTTCTGAAATCTCATCAGCAATATATTCTTTTGGGAACCATTCCCACCTAATAGCGGGCAGCAACAGCCCTGAAAAAAGGGGAGTCCATTCCCCCAAAACACATTTGCTTGATGTATGTGTTTATAGCTACAATAAATGTCTTTTGAACCATACACCAAAATTTGCAGTTTTTTTTGGACATCAGGTGCTCCTTCTTTCTACCCAAATGATGGTTATCACAGCTGAAATTCTCTTTCAGCACTGGAGGCTGCCATTGCCCAGCTATGTTAGTTGCTGGTCAGACACGTCACTGTGCGTGTTGCTGCAGAATTGTAGTCTGCTCTGGAAGTAGCGTTACTTTTATAAGATGTACGTTGGTAGTTCTATGCCTCACCTATGAGGAATAACTGTTGTCCAGACAGAAACCCTGTTTTCAATTTTGGAAGGCAGAAAGTACAAAAACCTGTCCATGTGTTTGTTTTTTTTTCATTTTTTTATTGAAACCCAACTGAATGGGTGTTTTACTTGCGGCATTTTTTCACACATAGCAATTCACCTTTTGGAAACTTGTTGCTTTGAATAGGTTTCCAATGCGGGGTTAAACAGGCAAGGCATTCCAAGGTGGCATTCCAGTACCAAGGTGGAATTGTATTGCATAGAAGAAAGCTGAACATATCACTGAGCTATGGTAGCCTCAAAGGCCCTGGTGAGGGTCAGGCATTCTGAGCCGAGAGACCCTGGATGCGCTTTGCTTAGAGAGGTGGTCTCCATACTGCGGCCCAGGGACCGAATGTGGCCCTTTGCTTGCCTTTATGTGGCCCTTAGGCCACTATTCTATCAAATGACACCAATGTTTGGGTACCATTCCCCCTACTGACACCATCAATGGGGTACTATTCTTCATGTTGATACCAACAATGGGGCACTATTTCCCCCTATAAAACCAATGATGGGGCACTGATGCCAGGGCATGTTATACTCCCACTGGGCACAGTATGGCCCCCTAAAGCCTGAAGGGCAGTAAAACTGGCCCTTTGGTTAGAGGGTTTGGAGACCCCTAGCTTAGAGAAATAATTGACTTTTATTAAAGGATTGATCGGTGAAACAGCTGTGTAGAAAACACAGGGCCAAGAGCTAGTTTGCACAGAGCAACTGGTTTTGTTTTCATTGTTTGATGGGTCTTTTCAAAATTCCCCATTGCTTGGCCACACCGTGGCATTTTGGTGTCTCGGTGATCAGCTGGAGGATCTTCCTATGGAGGTGTGAGTCAGTGTGGTGCTCCTCCACCCTCAACCCAACAAACCCCTCCACCCTCAACCCAACAAACTCCTCCACCCTCAACCCAACAAACTCCTCCACCCTCAACCCAACAAACTCCTCCACCCTCAACCCAACAAACTCCTCCACCCTCAACCCAACAAACTCCTCCACCCTCAACCCAACAAACTCCTCCACCCTCAACCCAACAAACTCCTCCACCCTCAACCCAACAAACTCCTCCACCCTCAACCCAACAAACCCCTCCACCCTCAACCCAACAAACTCCTCCACCCTCAACCCAACAAACTCCTCCACCCTCAACCCAACAAACTCCTCCACCCTCAACCCAACAAACTCCTCCACCCTCAACCCAAGAAACTCCTCCACCCTCAACCCAAGAAACTCCTCCACCCTCAACCCAACAAACTCCTCCACCCTCAACCCAACAAACCCCTCCACCCTCAACCCAACAAACCCCTCCACCCTCAACCCAACAAACCCCTCCACCCTCAACCCAACAAACCCCTCCACCCTCAACCCAACAAACCCCTCCACCCTCAACCCAACAAACCCCTCCACCCTCAACCCAACAAACCCCTCCACCCTCAACCCAACAAACCCCTCCACCCTCAACCCAACAAACCCCTCCACCCTCAACCCAACAAACCCCTCCACCCTCAACCCAACAAACTCCTCCACCCTCAACCCAACAAACTCCTCCACCCTTTCACCGCTGGGATTTGTCTGACTGGCTGCCAGTCAGAATGTAGAAAGCTGCTCCAGTAATTGGCTGCCAGGACCCCAGGGAGTATCTCCTGACACCACAGAGATCCCACTGCGCTCAAAAAGGACAGGCCTGCAATGCAGTGTATTAGTACTGAGGCTGGGGATATTGGACAAATTTCATCCTTTTTTTTTTTTTTTTTTTTATGGCTTTCCCTCAGCAGCTTTTAGTGATCCCAGCTCACACTTGGCAGAAAGAGGAGTCATTGCGGAATGGTCGCCTCCAATAAATAAGTTCTTGCTGCAGTTGTTATTATTGAATCTGATGTCATTCATCGGTAAGCTTTGTTCCTAGAACCAAACCAGTAATGCTTGCTTCTTTTATTGGGATGAGGTGTCGGATTTTTTGATAAGGCGTGGTGTGGACATTTTAGTAACTCATCACAACCAATCAGCAGTCCTCTTTCTTGGCAATACCAACGGGGGAAGAAACTTGATATTCCACACAATTATTGCCCTCAGTTCTGCCCTTTATAAGTCTATGCAGCAAAACAAGCAATGTTTTTTAACTGCTACCGCTAATTAAGTTGCTGCACGGTATTTTCCTAAATTCTCTTTGTCTAAGTCCCCCATTCACACTTGAGTGATTTTCAGCTTGAAGCTTGTAGCTCTAAAACGCTCAACAAGCCAAATCCTATTCATTTCAATGGCCCCTGTTCACATCTGAGCGTTCTGTCACCTGAAGCAAAAACGCCTGTCACTCAGAAAAGTACATGAGCTTCTTTTTGGCAGATTACATACGTTTTTGGCCCCATAGACTTCAACAGAAATGCCTGAAATCACATGACTTGAGCATTTTGTCGTGCTTTTCTGCTCAAACAGCAGCTCTCCACCCCGAACTGTAGATGGGTTGTGGATGGGTCTTCCAGCATGACCCAAAAACATACCGCCAAGGCAACATAGGAGTGGCTCAAGAAGAAGCACAATAAGGTCCTGGAGTGGCCTAGCCAGTCTCCACACCTTAATCCTTTAGAAAATTTATGGAGGGAGCTGAAACTTCGGGTTGCCAAGTGACAGCCAAAAAAAGGATTTAGAGAAGATCTGTAAAGAAGAGTGGACCAGAATCCCTCCTGAGATGTGAGCAAACCTGATTACTAACTACAAGAAACGTCTGACCTCTGCGCCAACAAGGGTTTCTCCACCAAGTTTTTCTTTGGGATCAAATATTTATTTTATTCACTGAACTGCAAATCAATTTATAACATTTGCATCATGTGTTTGTTTTGGATTTAGGTTGATATTATGTCTTTATCAGTTAAAATACACCAATGATAACAATTATAGACCCTTCATTTCTTTGTAAGTGGGCAAACTTACAAAATCTGCAGGGGTTCAAATAATTTTTCCCCACTGTACAACAAAATGCTTCAGAGACCTAAATATCACGCAAAAAAAAAGTTCATTGGGGTTTGGATCCACTTTAGTGTTTTGTTATTGTTGATGTTTAGGAAAATGTATATTCGGAAGGCTTCTTTCCCGTAGCAACCAACTTTAATTTCCTAATCTGTCCACAAAGAATGTGAGTTTCTTGCTCAGGGCAGTGGCTGCACTTTGCTGAGATTTCACACATAGGCTGTAATGCCGGTTTGATGTGGGAAACGGCTTCACCCCAGACAGATGTTATCAGTGTGTATTGTCTGCTCCCGGAGAAAACACAGCACACCATTCTGCTTCTCTACATTGCAGCTTCCCATGGCACATAGTACACATTCATTGGGGCCCGTCCTGAAGCCTCCTGCATGAAGATGATCCTATGGAATGTATCTGGAACTCGAATATTTTATGGTATTTGAACATTTTTTTTTCTTAAATCTCTGCCTTTAGGGTCACATGTTGCAAAACTCCCCCCCCCAGGAATCGGATGATGTTATTTAACTTTGATGCACACAGAAAACGCCTTGTGGAGAATGTTAGAACAGAAAGTTTTAGGAAGACTGCTTTTCAGCAAGATACATAAAAAAAATCCCAAATGCAAGGGGGGAAAAAACATTTCTTAGGGTCAGCACTTCCGCCTTGCAGCACCTTAGAGTTGGCATGTTCTTCCTGTGCTTGCATGGGGTTCTTCCCAAATGCCAGACATGCTGGCCAGCGTAGGTGTGCCAGGTGTGCCTGGGCACACCCTAATCACCATGTGTGTTGCTGATTCTCCCTACTGCCTGGGCTTCCCCCGTGTTGGCCCCTCGCCCTGCAGCACTCCTGGCTTCCCTCCTCTGCTTTCCCCCCCAGCTGCTGCAGAGATGTTTCAGGATGTAGAATGGGGGAAGAGGCTAGTAAATATATAATTTACTGGCGTCTTCTTTTTCTAAATAAACACAGTGGACACACTCATTCACTGTGTTCATTCATAACTGTGTCTAATATGCTTCAGTTTGTGAATGAACAGGCTGCAGAGAAAGGCGTGTGTGTTTCAGCTTTGGGGTGCACACCCTAATGCAGGGGTCTCAAACTGGCAGCTCTCCGGCTGTTGCAAAATTACAAGTCCCATGAGGCATTGCAAGGCTGACAGTTACAAGCATGACACCCACAGGCAGAGGCTTGATGGGACTTGTAGTTTCGCAACAGCTGGAGGGCCACCATATTGAGACCCCTGCTCTAATGTAATAGGCTGCGCACACCTTTGCTGGCCAGTTAAATGGCTCCTGTCTAAAGCCACTGTCGGAATAGAAAATCTCAGCAGGAAGGATTCCCCCATCCACCTCAAATGTCGTTTTCTTTCATTCAACCCACCGGTTGAACAAAAAAACAAACAAAAAAAAAGACTTAATTCTTCGTGGCATAGATTCAACAAGGTGTTGAAAACATCTCTCAGAGATTTTGGTCCATAGTGACATGATAGCTGCAGATTTGTTGGCTGCACATCCATGATGCGAATCTCCCATTCCACCACTTCCCAAAGGTGCTCTATTGGATTTGGATCTGGTGACTGTGGAGGCTGTATCCTTACTGTGGAGGAGTGCGGGGTGTAGCAAGATGGCAGCGACGGAACGTCACTTCCGTTGCACGTTCTGACGGGTCGGCAAACCTGACGAAACACAGGTGAGTATATATGCGGCTTTCTATGGGGTCACTTGGTGAACAGGAGGAGCCAGGAGCACAGGCGGGGGGACCTGAGAAGAGGAGGATCAGGGCTGCTCTGTGCAAAACCAAAGTATAAACTTTTATTATTTTATTAGGGGAAAAAAAAAATCAAAGCTTTACAATCACTTTAAGCCTACATCCGTGTGAGGGTTGTGTTCAGCCGCGGCTCCAGAGTTGAGATCCGTGTGTTGAGCGGGTGTGTGTGTCCCTGAAGGAAGACATTGTGAGTCTGGGGACTGAATCTGCACGAATGTCAAATTGGCAGCAGCAGCTGTCTGGGCAGTCGCTACGTTCCGATAGACCTTTCCCACGGATACGCAGAGTACCTATGTATCCTGTGTGGGTAAACACGGCCCTTGCACAAGTGTGTGCTTAAGCATTCCTGTGTGAACCAAGCCTAAATTGGCCCAAGTGTATGTGTGTGTACGCATGTAAGGTTAGGACTTTAGATTGTAAGCTCCTTGATAGCAGGGAGTGATGTGCATTCATAATATTTAAAGCTCTGTCTAAATGGATGGCACTGCATAAATGTCTTTAAAAAAAAAAAAAAAAAAAAAAAATATATATATATATATATATATATAACGTGAGTTAGGGACCTTAGATTGTAAGCTCCTTGAGAAAGGGATGTCTTTATTAAATAAACATAACAAATGGTGACATACTAAGTGCATAGACACCTATGCCTCGTTTCCACTGAGCGGGTCGGTTCGGTACGGCACGCTATTTTGAGTGTTTCCATTATGAAATCGGCCCATACAACCGAACCGTACCACACCATTCATGGTCCTGCTTCAGATGTGGGACCATAGAAAATGGTACGGTTAGGGCGGAGCTACTGGCGTCACACGATACATTCCACTGATTGGCGGACAGAAAAAACGTCAATGCTCACGTCAAAGGAAAGCGCAAAACAAACGCCACGTTGCCCTTGGCGGATCGACTTGCAGGGGAAACGCTTGCCTGAATAGGCCAGACCATTCTAACCCTTCCAAACTGTACCAAACCGTTCAGTGGAAACGAGGCATTAGAAGCCAATCAGCATTTAGTCTGGTTAGATCATTACTGGGTGCATTGCGATGACTACAGGGACCGCACTTTTCAGATAGATCTTTGTTTCAGGCTTATTGTTTTTGAAATGTATATAACTGGTACTTGTTGAAGAATTAAAGGGGTTGTAAACCATAGTGGGGTTTTTTCCCCCATAAAAATAACAAACGTGCCTATACTTTGTGCATTCGTTTTTGACTGAGCAGTTCTTCGGTCTCCTGATAGCACTCCAGGACCCTCCTCTTCATCGGGTGCCCCCGCGCACAGCCGTTTTTCCTGGGGGCACCCGTGCGGGCTGGCTACCAAGTCCCGCTGCTGCATCCATTGACATAGCGGGACTCGGCCCCGCCCCCCCACTCGTGTCACTGGATTTGATTGGCAGCAGCAGGAGCTAATGGCTCCTGCTGCTATCAATTTCTTCAGTGAGGAGAGAGCGGCTGGAGCCGCTGTGCTCGTGCACATCGCTGGATCGGACTGGGGCTCATATAAGAAAAAAAAAGGGGTGGGGTAGAGCTGCAGAAAGAGGGGGGGGGGGGCTGCAGCACAGAATGTTTTTCACCTGAATGTTTTTCACCTTCATGCATAGAATGCATGAAGGTGAAAAACCATGAGGCTTTACAACCCCTTTAGGCCTTTATTGTAGCTTCCCCACCTCAGCATGTCAGCGCTGAGCGGGTCTGAACCAGCAAAGAAAATAGTAATCTCCCATGATGCAGTAGGCTCCTTACCTATTCTCTGTGCAGGTTGTGCTATTAGTCAGCGTTATCTAGTGGAGGTCCAGAAATATACTTTTACATTTCCAGTGTTATGAAATAGATGATTGTAACCGTTTTGCCTGCCAAAGGATTTGTATTTCTGTCCATCTAGTTCTGAGATTTACACAGCCCCGCCAGACAGCAGAATGAGGTTGATGACCTGATTGTCTCTACAATAGTTATGTAACAAAGCGTGGTTCAACAAAGTGATGATTAGCTTATCTCTCCACTCGCTCTGCTCTCTCATCGTGCTAAGCATGTTCATCGTCAGCACATGTGCACTGCGGCAGAGCCTCATTGGACCCTTCCTCACCCAGTCTGAGTGCTGCTGTACTGTGGATAAAAAGAGATCAGAGTCACATCAAGTCCAGGTACTTATTCTAGTTGCATTTAAGCTACATTTAATAATTGGATAATAATGAAGTAAATAATTATTTTTTTAATTGATTATATAGCTATTTGTGTTTTTTGAATTTCAGCTGTAAGGGCTTGTTTACACTTGTGCTTGGCGGAGCGGTAAAAAATAAACGTTGAGCCACATTTAAACCAACCCCCCAACCACTCCCTCTTAAAGCGGTAGTAAACCACTGAAAAAAAAAAAACCTTCAAGAAAATGGCATAATGTGCTAGTATTCATCGCATACTAGCACATAAAATACTCACCTTAGAACAAAGCCCTTCCAGTAGGGGTGCAACGGATCAAAAAACTCACGGTTCGGATCGTTCCTCAGATCAGGAGTCACGGTTCGGATCATTTTTGGATCAACAAAAAAAAAAAAATCTCCCTCACTGTAATATCCACAATCTCCCTATTGGCAGGGTATTGGCAGGGTATGGAAGAGCATTGGCAGGGTATGGAAGAGTATTGGCAGGGCATTGCAGAGTATTGTCGGGGCATTGCAGCAGGGTATTGCAGAGTATTGGCAGGGCATTGCAGCAGGGCATTGCAGAGTATTGGCAGGGTATTGCAGCAGGGCATTGCAGAGTATTGGCAGGGTATTGCAGCAGGGCATTGCAGAGTATTGGCAGGGCATTGCAGCAGGGCATTGCAGAGTATTGGCAGGGCATTGCAGAGTATTGGCAGGGTATTGCAGCAGGGCATTGCAGAGTATTGGCAGGGTATTGCAGCAGGGTATTGCAGCAGGGCATTGCAGAGTATTGCAGCAGGGCATTGCAGAGTATTGCAGCAGGGCATTGCAGAGTATTGCAGCAGGGCATTGCAGAGTATTGCAGCAGGGCATTGCAGAGTATTGCAGCAGGGCATTGCAGAGTATTGCAGCAGGGCATTGCAGAGTAGTGCAGCAGGGCATTGCAGAGTATTGCAGCAGGGCATTGCAGAGTATTGCAGCAGGGCATTGCAGAGTATTGCAGCAGGGCATTGCAGAGTATTGCAGCAGGGCATTGCAGAGTATTGCAGCAGGGCATTGCAGAGTATTGCAGCAGGGCATTGCAGAGTATTGCAGCAGGGCATTGCAGAGTATTGCAGCAGAGTATTGCAGCAGGGCATTGCAGAGTATTGCAGCAGGGCATTGCAGAGTATTGCAGCAGGGCATTGCAGAGTATTGCAGCAGGGCATTGCAGAGTATTGCAGCAGGGCATTGCAGAGTATTGCAGCAGGGCATTGCAGAGTAGTGCAGCAGGGCATTGCAGAGTATTGCAGCAGGGCATTGCAGAGTATTGCAGCAGGGCATTGCAGAGTATTGCAGCAGGGCATTGCAGAGTATTGCAGCAGGGCATTGCAGAGTATTGCAGCAGAGTATTGCAGCAGGGCATTGCAGAGTATTGCAGCGGCATTGCAGCAGGGCATTGCAGAGTATTGGCAGGGTATTGCAGCAGGGCATTGCAGAGTATTGGCAGAGTATTGCAGCAGGGCATTGCAGAGTATTGCAGCAGGGCATTGCAGAGTATTGCAGCAGGGCATTGCAGAGTATTGCAGCAGGGCATTGCAGAGTATTGCAGCAGGGCATTGCAGAGTATTGCAGCAGGGCATTGCAGAGTATTGCAGCAGGGCATTGCAGAGTATTGCAGCAGGGCATTGCAGAGTATTGCAGCAGGGCATTGCAGAGTATTGCAGCAGGGCATTGCAGAGTATTGCAGCAGGGCATTGCAGAGTATTGCAGCAGGGCATTGCAGAGTATTGGCAGGGCATTGCAGAGTATTGGCAGGGCATTGCAGAGTATTGGCAGGGCATTGCAGAGTATTGGCAGGGCATTGCAGAGTATTGGCAGGGCATTGCAGAGTATTGGCAGGGCATTGCAGGGCATTGCAGCGGCATTGCAGCAGGGCATTGCAGAGTATTGGCAGAGTATTGCAGCAGGGCATTGCAGAGTATTGCGGCAGGGCATTGCAGAGTATTGCGGCAGGGCATTGCAGAGTATTGCGGCAGGGCATTGCAGAGTATTGCGGCAGGGCATTGCAGAGTATTGGCAGGGCATTGCAGCAGAGCATTGCAGAGTATTGGCACTGCTGCCATCCGATCTCTCCCCTCTCACGGGCGCCAGGGGTCCGCGGCGACAGATCAGTACACAGAGGGGAGAGAGGAACCGGCGTCATGACATGACGCCGGTTTGTTACAAGTGATCGCTCCGTCATTTGACGGAGCGATCACATGCTAAACGGCCGCCGGGTGTACCAAGATGGCCGCCGCTCCGGAGCTAGGCTGAAGCCGCGGCCTTTCCTATGGCCGAGGCCACAGAGCGCTCCGCGGATCGCGGGTGTCCTGTACGGATCAACCTCCGCGGATCGGATCCCGGATCGATGACGATCCGTTGCACCCCTACGTTCCAGCAGCGCCCGCTCACCGCTGAGAGGGCTCAGAGAGCTGACATCTTCTCCCGTCCTTTTTCTGGGATCGCGGGCTCCGGTGCTGTGAGTGGCCGGAGCCGCAATGACATCACTACCACACATGCGTGTGGGAGCCCTCGGTTCTGTCAAGAAGCTCTTCAGAGCGCATGCGCAGCTGACGTCAGCGGCTGCATGCAGAGTGAGAATCTCCTAAACGTTGGATGTTTAGGAGATATTCATTTTATCTACAGGTAATCCTTATTATAGGCTTACCTGTAGATAAAAATAACTCAGTGGGGTTTACAACCACTTTAAGGTGGAATTGAACCATAAAGATGTAAAAACTGCTGATGGGTAGGGTTTTTAATGAGATAAGAGATCCTTTTTGTCTCTTTTGTCATAAATTCTTCTTCCTGCCTGTTAGAGGTAATGTACACTGAGCTGTGCATGTGCAGCTCAGCATATATTTACAGCACCGCTCTGTGTACACATGCTGCGGCTGCACTGCTTTGCAGCTTTGCCAAGATATATAAATCCCTGTCAAATTAAAGGGGCTGTTCTACAACTGGACCACAGCCTTGTGCAGTGCAGGCAGTTGTGGTGGTGCGGGCTTTTTAGGGGTTAAAGCAGGTGTGATGGAAGTAGAGCTACATGTTAAAGAATCCAGAATGCGATTCTACCCCCTTGCCAATTTTCACACAGCATTTCCTGATTCAGTGCAGAGTTTTCTCTCCTCAAGCCTAAGAGCTGTCAAAAAAAAAAAAAAAAGACAGCCTGACAAGTTTATTAACATCGCTTGGGTGGAGATAAATGGAAACATTGTAACATTTCATTCTTTAGGCTCCGTTCACATCTAGACGTTGCTTTTTTACGTGCGTTTTTGCAGCGTTTTGCACCGTTTTTGTACAGGTGTTTTCAAAGTTAAAAGGTCACCAATGTAAAAGCAGTAAAACGCCTGTAATCTGCCAAAAAGAAGCTCCTGCACTTTTTTGAGCGACGGGTGTTTTGCTTTAAGGCGACAGAACACTCAGATGTGAACAAGAGCCATTGGAATAAATAGGATTTGTCCTATTGGGCGTTTTTAAAGCTGAGGCTTAGAACAGAAAAACGCACAAAAACGCCTAGGTGTGAACGGAGCCTTAGATCAAAGGAATGAACTTCTGTCTGTAGAGGAGGGCAGTTTAGCCACTTAAAGACTGAGCCTTTTTCTGACACTTGTTGCTTACAAGTTAAAATCTGTATTTACTTTGAACCCCCAAACATTATATTTTATTTAGAGACCCTAGAGAATAAAAAGGCAGTTGTTGCAATATTTTATGTCACTGTATTTGCGTTTGGTCTTTTAAATGCAATATTTTTAGAAAGAATACACTTTAATAAATAATAAAAAAAAAAAGAAAAACAGTAAAATAATTAGCCCAATTTTTTTGTATAATGTGAAAGATGATGTTACGCCGTGAGAATCGTGATCTTTATTCTAAGCAAAAAAATTGTGATTCTCATTTTAGCCAGAATCGTGCAGCTCTAGAAGGAGGTGATATAATGCCACCTCACTGCCTATCAAATGCCCTCTGAAAAGTGATTCACTGCAAAACACTCTTCAGAGCTGCATGATTCTGGCTAAAATGAGAATCACAATTTTTTTGCTTAGAATAAAGATCACGATTTATAATGTGCTAGTTGGGAGAAAGTGTTTTTTTTTTTTTTTTTTTTTTTTTTTTTTTTTTAGTTTACTACTGCTATAGGGGCTAGTTTACACTAGCTTTAGCCCTACTAGCACATTATGAAAAACTTGCCTTGAAATAAAGCTCTTCAGTGGCCTGCTGTCACCGCTGCAGAGGCTTCCATCTTCACCCGGTCTTCTTTCCGGGTTCGCAGGCTGTGGCTGCTTGAATGGCCGAGCCGCGATGGCGCCTCTCCTGCGCATGTGCATGGGAGTCACAGCCACGGCACAGGGCTCTGACGGAACGGTATGCGTATGCCATTCCTTCAGAGCGCATGCGCTGGTGACATCACTGGAATATCTCCTGAACGGTGCACGTTTAGGAGATATTCATTTTACCTACAGGTATGCTTTATTATAAGCTTCCCAACAGGTAAAAATCGAATTCAGGAGTTTACTACCACTTGAAGCAGTATTTGATTTCTAGGACTGCAGTCCCTTTAGCTTTGGTGAATACATTCATGGATTGCCTTCTAATCATGATTGATTCCTGATAAATGGGGCGCTCTGCAGCATTTCACTTAAGGGGACCATTGACCATTGGGTCCAGTGTGCTTTTCCAGACAAGTGTGTGGTATAGAATGCTGGAAACTGAGATTCTAATAAAACGGGAGGTTCCCATCTGGGGGTAGCTAAGACTGATGGACCACATTGTGTGA
Organism: Aquarana catesbeiana; assembly: GCF_042186555.1. Lineage (NCBI taxonomy): Eukaryota > Metazoa > Chordata > Amphibia > Anura > Ranidae > Aquarana > Aquarana catesbeiana. The sequence goes on along the minus strand of NC_133332.1, from coordinate 52,264,517 downwards.
ATGGGGGAATCTATGGAGTGGGCTGAGTGAGAGAAATCTGTGTGTGTGGCCAGGCTGAGCTTTAGATGATTGTCCATACTCAGTAGTGTATTCAGATTTTGTGCTGCCCTAGGCCTGACTAAACTCGTGCACCCCCTAATTTAAATATGACCCACCCCTTCCTGTCAAGGCCACACCCCTTCCTGTTTAAGAACCGCTTTGAAATTTTCGAGTGGGGACATAAGTTCTGAGGGCCTGGGGGAGCAATGGATTCCCTTAATTTGCATAGATTTCCTCTCACTTCCTGTTTGGCTATGGGGCAGGAAGTAAAAGGAAATCTCTGCAGATTGGGACAGGGATGGTAAAAAATAAACTGACAGAGGCTATAACCCTCCCTTATTCTATCCAAAATGAAAAAAAAAAAGTGTTGCCTATAGTTCTACTTTAAGCACAAATTTCTGATCATTTTATGGAGAGGACTAAGAAGATATAACCATGCCAATGGTGCAGCAGAAAACATATAGCACAGTGAGGAAGGTTTGTGGTCCAGGATGAGAGGACAGTCAAAATTAGAAACGGCTCCCCACAGTTGTGGAATGCTGGCCGCCCACATACCAGAAGTAGTGCGGCCGATTTATGGGGGGGGGGGGGGCTAGACTAATATGCCTCTCAGCCCAGTCCGCCCCATAAGACTGGTGCTATACTAACAGTGTAGTGCAAGCCGGCGTGGACTCTTTCCGTGTCGCCCACATGCAAAGTGCTGCCCTAGGCCAGGATACAGCGTTGTTCATACTGCAAAGGGCAGAGTACAATAACGCATGACGACCCATTACATAGTCTACTAGACACGAAATGTGATGCGTTCCTTTAAATGATGGTAGCTGCACTCCATCATTGCTGTTTTCACTACTCTTTTAATAAGCAAACTTGTGTTCCATACAATGTTATAACAAGAACAAGTAGAATATTGGTAATTAGTTAATGGTATTCCTGTTGCCCGCCTGGACCACCATATATCATTTTGGAAGCTGTTAACCAATTGGAATGTAATGGGCAATTACAAGGTAATGGCTACTTGACAACTGAAATTACAGTCTTCTGGCTGTCCAGGAAATTGGCTCCTTTGATGAAGAGCACAGTAGTTTTAGCTCTCTACCAGTCTTACAAATATCTTCAAAGAGCGAGTATACTGTTGTCATAGTAATGGCTGCTGCATTCTGTCAAATGATATTGATGCCGTTAGTGTATTTCAAACAGCACCAGTCACATTGGACTTTGTTCCTCAGGGTAAGAAGGAAGAACCATTCGCGTTCACCGTAATGACCCATAAAGTTCTTTCTTTCCCTCTCCTGTTTCAATCAGTTTAATAATGAAGGCCAACTACCCTAATGGTCTTTTTACACTTGTATAGTTTCCTGCAGTTAAATGCATGGCTTGGCTTTAGATAAACCACAGGATGCTGAAATTATGAATTTAAGCCGGTGGAAATAGCTCCTCTGTGGCCTATATGGCAGCTTTCAGTGGGCAGGGGTGGGACCTAACCTCGAAGTCAGGAAAGTAAAGCTCTTAATAATAATATAGAGAGATGAGGGGGGAGGCTTTTAAAGGTAATAGCAGACACCATGTGGTGCCTCCTTTTAGGACCTATGACTGAGAAGTTTGCTAATAATACATGTAAAAAGGTTTGCAAAAGTACTTTGCCAAACATTAATACGTTTATATTAACTGCACAACCACTCTCAAAGAATCAGAATACTAAAAGTCAACCCATTTCAGGTGTCACAAGTTTCCTCTTCATCTGGGTTTAAGGATTACGAAAGCTTTTGTGGACTCGATCTACTCTCAAGCAAACAAAATCTGCATTCAGATGTATATTAGATGTTCTGAAGACTTGAATGAATGAATGAATGAATGATTTGTAAAGTGCTGCAAATGCGAACCGAATCGCCTCAAGGCGCTAGATGTATTCTCTGTAGTCAGCTTGTAGAAAAGGAAGGTCTTTAGTTTTTTCCTGAAGGCCTGGTGGTTTTCTTCCATGCGGATGTTGGTTGGGAGAGCATTCCATAGTCGAGGTCCTTGGACTGCAAATCTTCGTTCTCCCTTTGCTTTGTAGCGGTATTTGGGAATGATGAGGAGGTTTTGGTTAGCTGATCGAAGACTACGATTGGGTGTGTAGTGTTTTATTTTTTCCCGGAGATATAGCGGAGCGTTTCCTTGTATGCATTTGTGGGTGAGGCAGAGGGTCTTGAATGTGATCCGATTCTTCACAGTTAGCCAATGTAGGCTTTTTAGGGAGGGGGAGATGGATTCCCAGGGCTTTTTTCCTGTTAACAGTCTTGCCGCCGTGTTTTGGATGAGTTGCAAGCGCGCAAGCTGATATTGGGGTAATCCTACGTAGAGCGAATTTGCGTAGTCAAGTCGGGAATTGATGATTGTTCCCACAACTGCTGCTTTGTCCTCTTCTGGGATGAAGGGGATGAGTCTGCGAAGCAGGCGGAGGAGATGGTGGGTTCCGCTCACCACTGATTTTATTTGTGCATCCATTGTCATTCCTGAGTCAAAGATGACTCCGAGACTCTTGGCTTTGGTGCTGGGGGAGATGGTCTGTCCGAGGATGGAGGGTGGTGTCCACGGGGTCATAATTTTGGAATTTTTGTTGGCTTGCAGGAGAAGAAGTTCTGTTTTTGATCCGTTGAGTTTGAGGGAGCTAGTGGTCATCCAGTCATCTATTAAAGTGAGGCATTTCTGTAATTGCTGATGATGATCTTTTTGTCCGTTGATGCGGAGGTAGAGTTGGGTGTCGTCTGCGTATGAGTGGAAGCAGGGGTCGGTTTTTCTGATGATATTGAGAAGTGGGCGGATGTAGATGTTAAATAGCACTGGTGGCAGGGGTGAGCCTGTTGTATTCTGGTGCTTTGGGTTGCTTTCCTGGTACCCATTTGAGGGGATCCTTGTTTTTAACCACTGGGTTATGTAGACTTTATAGAAAAAAATTATCCAACCGGTGCTGGGACTTCACTGAACAGAAATTTGGTACCCTGTGAGGTCACCAAATTTCTGTTCATTGAAGTCCCGGCACCGGTTGGATAATTTTTTTTCTGTAAAGTCTACATAACCCAGTGGTCCTTTTAGAAAAATCAGCCAATTCTACCCCTTCTTTTTTCTTAATGGCTGTCCTGACCTGGGGTCATACTTCCATGTTTGGTGGGTTGTGCCCGGTGGTGCAGGGATTCTGGACCCAAGTCTATGACATATTGCATGCACCTTTGCAAAAACCAATACCTATGTTACCTTAGGAGGCACTTCTTAACTTGGAACTGGCAGAGATCACTCGCAATCAACATGTCTATATGGTCCATGTCTTGACAGCCGCAAAGCAGATGATCGTAAAGGCATGGATCTCTGACACAATTGCTATAGCTGAAGTTCAAACACGTATGGACTGGGTTTTGCTGAACAAGAAACTTATGGCGAAGTTACATGGCACTATGAAGAAATTTAAAGGGGTTTGGGATCGCTGGGTCTCATTTGTTTTCCAGGGAATCTCAACTGCTGCCTTCTCAAACTTTAAATCATTGGATTTCTTGAGGGGTGGTCCTTACATACTACCTTAGAGCGCCCCTGATCCTCTCTCCCCCCAGTTTCACCCCCCTCTTCTCCACCCCCCCCCCCCTTTTTTTTCCTCCTCCTTCTTTTTGTTCGGTCTCAGTTTTTCTAATGCCTCAAGACTGTTTGATCTACTTGTCTACGCTTGTTAGACTCCTACCTTGAAATATGTGACTGTTAGTACTATTGGCCATTACCACTCTTGTACTTTTCGAGATTTTGTCCAAAGGCTTTATTAACCTGGCTGACGAGCCTTTGTACAATTATTTTGGATATAGTGTAAAGCCGGACATAGACAGTTCATGCTGAACTAACCAAGATTTGAACCACGTATGGGCAGGCTGAATTGTATCCAAGTTCATTGATCGACCAGCCTGTTAGATTTGACATGCTTGTGACTATTATAGCCTCTAGCAGTAATCGCCGTGTTTTCTAGGCGGGGATGGCTTCCCCCACTGGAAGTACACCATGGCTCTGTGGGAGGGATTCTCCCATCAACACTGTTTCAGGAGAGAAAATCGCTCCATCTATGGCCAGCTTTATGCAAAATTTTCTGCTGTATGCTCGCTTCTCGCAGAAGCATTTCTACAATTTGCGACTTTCTATGTCTGCAAATGCAAAAATTTCAATTTGCAAGAAAAAAAAAAAACGAACCGATTTTTCTATCAAAACATTAATTTCCCGTTTGAGGCCTCCATGTCTTTGACGATCTTTCACAGGCGGATATATTAAAAAAACTAGGATCTGTTGGTTGCCACTTCTCTGCCTGTCAGGTCTAAGGAGGTCTAAACCAGCTTTGAAAAAACAAACAAACATTCAATGAAGCAATTGGAATTCCTGTTATGCTAGTTGTGCTGCCATTCGGCATGATGCCGTCAAGAGGGTTGGACATGGTACTGCACATGGCTACCACTGTAACGCAAGGAGGTTAAAAAGTTGCACTATATTGTCAAAAGTTTTATGACACCTGCCTTTACACGTACATAAACTTTAATGGCACCCCAGTCTTAGTCTGTAGGGTTCAATATTGAGTTGGCCCACCCTTTGCAGCTATAACTGCTTCATCTCTTCTGGGAAGGCTGTCCACAAGGTTTAGGAGTGTGTCTATGGGAATGTTTGACCATTCTTCCAGAAGCGCATTTGTGAGGTCAGGTGCGGATGTTGGATGAGAAGGCCTGGCTCGCAGTCTCTGCTCTAATTCATCCCAAAGGTGTTCTATTGGGTTGAGGTCAGGACTCGGTGCAGGCCAATCATGTTCCTTCACCCCCAGCTCATCCATTTCTTAATGGACCTTGCTTTGTGCACTGGTCCAAATCATTTGATGGAGGGGGGATTATGGTGTGGGGTTGTTTTTCAGGGGTTGGGCTTGGCCCCTTAGTTCCAGTGAAAGGAACTTTTAAGGCGTCGGCATACGAAGACATTTTAGACAATTTCATGCTCCCAACTTTGTGGGAACAGTTTGGGGATGGCCTCTTCCTGTTCCAACCTGACTGCGCACCAGTGCACAAAGCAAGGTCCATAAAGACATGTATGAGCGAATTTGGGATGGAGGAACTTGACTGGCCTGCACAGAGTCCTGACCTCAAGTCGATAGAATACCTTTGGGATGAATTTGAGCGAAGACTGAGAGCCAGGCCTTCTCGTCCAAAATCAGTGCCTGACCTCACAAATGCACTTCTGGAAGAATGGTCAAATATTCCCATAGACACACTCCTAAACCTTGTGGAAGAGGTGAAGCTGTTATAGCTGCAAAGGTTGGGCCAACTCAGTATTGAAGTTGCTCTGTCAATTTAGGTTTTGTTTTACTTGGGTTAGGCAAGTAGTATCACCTTGGCAGAGTCGGCAGGTAAACCGGCTTTAGCGAGGTGACCTTGGGACAGGAAAAGGCTGCTTTGCAGGTGTCGGGAGGAGCCAGGAATGCTGTGTGTGTATATATTTTTCTAACCTTCCGCTCACCTCAGCCTCCCTCCTACAGGCCGGTGTTTACACTCCGTGTGCCGAGACTGAAAATATATTTCAGTTGTGTGCCGCCCCGCCTGCAACAGGTTGAGCTGGTTTTTCCTTCTCTGTCTCCCTGTAGTTTATATGTAATCAGTAGCTTGCAGTCCTTGGATTCCGGTGGGTTTAACCCTACTTTCCCCAGAGGTTTTAAAGTTTCGAAATCCTATGATACCAGCAGCTTCTACCCCATGTACTTTACATCCATAAATACTAGAGTTTACAAGCTAATTGTGCTAGTATTGCCATGCACTGGGACCTCCTAGGACAATGACTCCCCTTTCTCCTGGTTGAAGGACTTCTGCAGTGTTGGCCGGGATAAGCACCACCTTGTACCAACAGTTAGATCTTGAATTAATCCTGTGATACCTTATGACTTGCTTTCCTTGCCCTATGAATTAGCATTGAGAGTCATGTGATACAGGATTTAACCTTTGTGCAAACAAATATTAAATATCTCCTGAATCTGCATTTGTGGCTGAGGCAAGAAAATGTATAATAATATGGTAGGATAATGTGTAATAGAGTTATAAGGCCTTAAAGATTTGTGGACTTGGAGCTGTAAGAGTGATCTGGGAAGCAAATAATTCAAATCCTTTGGTGCTTTCACCTTGATGCAGGTTTGGACCTGCGCAATGAGGCACATATAGTTTCTTCTTTATTAAAGTGACACTTAACCAGTGGTCTCCAAACTGCGGCATTGGGGGCTAGATGCGACCCTTTGCTTGCTTTTATTTGGCTCTTGGAGCACAACTCCTCCCACTGACACCCAATGATGGGGCAAGGAAAGTTTGGAGACCCCTGCACTAAACAATATCTTTATTTTCCAAAAAGTATCCATACACATCCACTGCCTAATGGCCCTGTAACCCTTTTTTATTTTATTTTTTTTTTCCTTGCTCTTTGCAAGCTACAAATCCTTTAGTCCTGGGGTCTCCAATCTTTGTACACAAAGAGCCAGTTTACTAACTTCCTTCAGACTTTAGTGGGGCCAGACTGTGGCCAGAGGAAGCAGGTAATGCCTTCGGCTTGGTGATCGGTGGGAGTTAAAAAAGACACAGTACCCCTGTGGTTAGGAGGAGGAATAGTGTCCCCATCATTGGTGTTAGTGGGAAGAATAGGGCCCCATTGTTGGTGTCAGTGGAAGGAACAGTACTCTATTGTTGGTGTCGTATCCTTGGTGTCAGTGAGAGGAATAATGCTTTATCATTGGTGTTAGTGGGAAGAATAGTGTCCCAAGGGCTGGATTAAGGCAAGCAAAGGGCCGCAGTTTGGAGACTACTGCTATAGACCATCTCAAGAGCCAGCAAGAGAGGGTGACTACGTTCCTACAGTGGGACCATGGAGAAAGAACAAAGCCACCCTCTAACAGGAGGTTGGATCACTGCAGCAAAAAAAAAAAAAAAGAGGCGGCTGGGAGCAATAGAGGGAACTTTAACCTCTTGACATCCAGAGGCCATCATATGAAGGCCTCGACTTTCGGGGGTTATATCTGAATGATGCCTGAGGCTACAGACATCATTCAGATACCGGAATTTTCCGCCGGCGATTCCGTACACCGTAAGAACGATCATAACGGCTGTTCCGCCCCTTGATCGTTCTCACGGGTGGCGAGAGGGGACGTCCCCCCCCTCCCGCCGCCCTCCGGTGCTTCTACCGACTCACCTCAGCGATCGGTGAGTCGAATAGCGGATCCGCCGGCGCCGGATGTAGATCATAGAGCTTTCCGGCGGACCAGATGGTCGCCGGAGTCTCTATGATTGTTCGGAGGCCGGGCGCGATGTTATGACGTCACGCCCGGCATCTGCATTCAAAAAAACGGCGCCGCTTCGGCTGGGAAGTGGTAATCGTTTTTTTTTTTATTTTAGGCTTCCCAGCCTAGAGGTGAGATGTGGGGTCTTATTGACCCCATATATCACTGTAAAGAGGACTGATCATGTCATATTCCTATTTACAAGGGATGTTTACATTCCTTGTAATAGGAATAAAAGTGATCAAAAAAAATTTTTTTTTAAAAAAGTGTCAAAATAAAAAATTTTAAGTAAAATTAACAATAAAAAAAAATAAAAAAATTTTAAAGCGCCCCTGTCCCCGTGAGCTCGCACGCAGAAGCGAACGCATACGTAAGTCCCGCCCACATATGAAAACGGTGTTCAAACCACACATGTGAGGTATCGCCGCGAACGTTAGAGCGAGAGCAATAATTTTGGCCCTAGACCTCCTCTGTAACTCAAAACATGTAACCAGTAAAAAATTTTAAAGTGTCGCCTATGGGGATTTTTAAGTACCAAAGTTTGGCGCCATTCCACGAGTGTGTGCAATTTTGAAGCGTGACATGTTAGGTATCTATTTACTCGGCGTAACTACATCTTTCACACAATGCAAAAAAATTTGGCTAACTTTGCTGTTTTGTTTTTTTTTAAAGCATGAAACTTTTTTTTTTTAAAATACCGTGCAAGATAAAAAGTTGCAATGACCGCCATTGTATTCTCTAGGGTCTCTGCTAAAAAAACATGTATAATGTTTGGGGGTTCTATGTAATTTTATAGCAAAGAAATTATGATTTTTGACATGTAGGAGCGAAGTGTCAGAAATGGCCTGGATGCGAAGTGGTTAAAGAATACATACTTGAATATAATATTTTTCTAACTAGAGTTTAGTGTCACTTTAATGCTAAGTATATAAAATATGCTGAATATTTCACCCCCCCCCCCCCCCCCCCCCCCCCCCCCCCCATTTTTTCTCATTTCGTTTTTTTCAGAAAACAATTACATGTGCCGACATATGGCGCTGAGCCTAGAGGGTAAGCACACAGTTTAAAGCCCTACATAGGTTTATGTATAATGCAAAAAATAAGGAAGAGTAATACAAAAACATATTAAGGGCAAAAAACAACATAGATGGTGTTGACAAGACATGGGGACCAACCTGAGAACCTGAGATACAAGCAGGAGCAATTCACCCTAACAAGTATCACTATTCAAGCAGAAGTTAACCCATTGTTTAAAAAGAACAGTTACGTTCCCGGCACGTTAATGGCTGGTGTCATAACTGATTGCAGCATCATGGCAGTTGAATGAAGATCAAACAGAGGCCAAGATGGCAGCTTCCTTGGCTGAAACCGATAGGAGGGTTTACTTTCACTTTAATACAGTAACATGAGGCAAAAGCATCAATGGTGTCCCCAATAGGGGGCCCGTCTGCCACCTCTAAATACTGTTGGGGATGGTCCAATCTGAAAAAAAAAACACATGAAAGGGGAGTGTAAGGAGATGGTATTGTTATAGTTCAAGGTTCACCTAACAGTGCCCCTCCTTTTTTTAACAAAAAAACAAAAGGTGCATGATTCTGCTTAGTCATATCACAATAATGATCAAACATGATTGCATTAATTATTTTGGTTGGGCATGTAAAAGTTGCTCAAGGATTTTTTAGCCTTAGTTTGCTATGAATCTTACAGATATACAGGTTAACATATGCCGCTAAGATACCTATTACCTAGTCTCTCATGTCCTGAAATAAGCGCTGCAGAATTATATCTTAACATTGCATAGTATTAAATCAGTTATTATTCAATAATATATCCTCACTCTCTTTTTAACAAAGCGAACACTGATAGTGTGACTACATTATCTTTATTTTTACAAGTTGAAGGCTTGTGCGGTAGTCATGCAGTTACAGAGCAACTGCTAGCTTGACCCAGGCTTGAGCATCGGGGACCACCATAGATAGAACTAGTTATGGGATAAGTTTAGCTTTTTACAGCTCTGGTATCATGTCACCATTTTCCTGTGGAGCACTTTTTTGTAGTAAGTAAAAACAGTTGTTCTGGGCTTTTGGAATGACCAGTGTCCATTTGCATTCATGTTTTGTTTTACTTACATTTGGCCTCAAGGTTTTTTTCAGGGGGGGGGGGGATCAACAGCTGAGATCTTCGGATAAATGTCCAAATATGAGATCTTCGGATAAATGTCCAAATATGAGATCTTCGGATAAATGTCCAAATATGAGCTCTTCGGATAAATGTCCAAATATGAGATGTTCCGATAATTGTCCAAATATGAGATGTTCCGATAATTGTCCAAATATGAGATGTTCCGATAATTGTCCAAATATGAGCTCTTCGGATAAATGTCCAAATATGAGCTCTTCGGATAAATGTCCAAATATGAGATCTTCGGATAAATGTCTAAATATGAGATCTTCGGATAAATGTCCAAATATGAGATCTTCGGATAAATGTCCAAATATGAGATCTTCCCATAATTGTCCAAATATGAGATCTTCCCATAATTGTCCAAATATGAGATCTTCCCATAATTGTCCAAATATGAGATCTTCCCATAATTGTCCAAATATGAGATCTTCCCATAATTGTCCAAATATGAGATCTTCGGATAAATGTCCAAATATGAGATCTTCGGATAAATGTCCAAATATGAGATCTTCGGATAAATGTCCAAATATGAGAAATTCAGAAAATTGTCCAAATATGAGATCTTCGGATAAATGTCCAAATATGAGATCTTCGGATAAATGTCCAAATATGAGATCTTCGGATAAATGTCCACATATGAGATCTTCGGATAAATGTCTACATATAAATAAAGAAATTACCGCGCTGTAATAATGTAGCTAAAATTAAAAACCCAGAAAGAATAATACCCAAAACAAAAAGCAGCTGCTAAAGTGAGATACACACAACAATAATAATAATCAATACAGAGCAGCGCTACCCCCCAAAACTATGAGGATGATACAGTTTCATTTCATTTATTATTTTTTATAATTTTTGTTTGATCTTCACTGTATCATCCTCATAGTTTTGGGGGGTAGCACTGCTCTGTATTGATTATTATAAATGTCCACATATGAGATCTTCGGATAAATGTCCACACATGAGATCTTCGGATAAATGTCCACACATGAGATCTTCGGATAAATGTCCACATATGAGATCTTCGGATAAATGTCCACATATGAGATCTTCAGATAAATGTCCACACATGAGATCTTCGGATAAATGTCCACACATGAGATCTTCGGATAAATGTCCACATATGAGATCTTTGGATAAATGTCCACATATGAGATCTTCGGATAAATGTCCACATATGAGATCTTCGGATAAATGTCTAAATATGAGATCTTCCGATAAATGTCCAAATATGAGATCTTCCGATAAATGTCCAAATATGAGATCTTCCGATAAATGTCCAAATATGAGATCTTCCGATAAATGTCCAAATATGAGGCAACATTGCATGAAGGAAAAAATCTAAGTCAATGCTGGTAAATACCTTGTTACCTAAAAATTTCTTTGGTTCTCACTATATTATAAGTGTTTAATAAGAATGTCTTTTGTTGCCTTGTATGACCACGTAGGTTTTAGTCCAAACATAATTTTTCTAAATATATATAGCTTTTACTATCTTACCTGATAAAAGATTTATAATTCTACCCAACACACCTGTAGTGATTTATACACATCTGCTACAGTGCACAGCCAGACTTGTGATAGAATCGATTCCTGGTTTCCTGAGGAAAGAAGAAAAATCATTGCTCAGCAAGGGCCCGCCTAATGAGTGACAAAAAAAATCTGCTTGTGGAGATGCTAAAGTGTAGCTAAAGCCAAACAAACACAATATATATATATATATATATATATATATATATATATATATATATATATATATATATATATATATATATATATATATATGAGAGAGAGAGGAATTGGAACACTTGTGAGTTTTTACTGCTGCTTGTTCCCCCTGTTAGGGAGCTTCACCCTCTGTTTGTCCTGTTTACCATTTTCACTGAGAGTGAAAGAAAATCCCTGCATCCAATTCGCATGACAGGAGATTGTGACCGTCTCTCAATGGAGTCGATTCACACAACTCTGGGGGTGGCCATGGTATGCATTTAAAAAGGGTCCTATGTGTCTTTTGGCATTGATTCAGGTGCAAATTCAGGCAAAAATTTGGACCTCATTCGTACCTGAATCGGTGAACAGAGACGCACCGGACCCCATGGTGTGAACCCGGCCTAAATGTGTGTATTATTATGTGCTGCTTTTTACTAAAAATCTATTTGTTCCTCCTCCCTGCTTTGCAGGGAGAAGAAACAAAGAGATTGTTCCCTCTGTACAGAGCCTTGTGTTGTTTGTCATCACAGGACTCTGGGATGTGATTGGGATCAGCAGGTCCTGGCCATGAATCGGCGTGAATCGTGCACGCCTGGAACCCAGAAGTAAGCGACGTACAGGTACATCGCACTGCAGGATCTGCCCATCCGCAGTAAAATCCAGGGTGGGCAGTCTTAAAGCGGTTAAAGAAAACCTGTACAGACAGGAATATGGGGGCTGCCATTGCTGACTTTCTGAAAATTTTAGTTGCCTCTCTGTCCCTACCTTCAGTACTTGGTGTTAAAAAAAACATACAAGCATTCAGCAAGTACAATCAGACACACTTTAGATAATTTAAATATATCCATAAAAATCAAGCAAGTTCTTAAAGGTAACCTTCCACCTTTTTCCTTGTTCCTGCTGTCCTTGAGAAGCAGTAATAGGGTCACCAGCAATATTGACAATTTACATTTCCTTCTATGCCTGATAACGTTTCTCTATGCATAATTGTATATATTATGCAGTCAGTCTCTCCCCCCACTCTACTACATCATCTATACTTCCAGACTTTTTCAAAACGCCTCCTTGCTGTATACAGAATGATGATCGTGGGGCTGCTGGCATTGGATCAAGCAGCTATAGGAAGCAATGCAAATTGTTTTGTATTTTTATCACAAAGGTACAGTCATTCTTTGAACATTTTTATTCTCTAGCTTTACCCACACACTTCCATGAGGCTAGACAGCCTAAAGCAATTCTGCATTTTACATATTAGCGTTTTGTTGTGTCCAAACATGGCACTGCATCTGCTTAACAGTTCCCTGGCTCCGTAAAGAGAGACTCTCACTTTACCCGTTGGGGACGAAGTGACAGATTTTGGTTTTAAAGCCCATCCACTGAAATGTATGGTAGATATTCCTGCGCTGCTAGGAAAAAGGACGGGGGGGGGGGGGGGTGTTATAAGTGCTGCAATGCACTGGAAGGTTACTCCATAACCGCAAGAGAAAATCAAAACAAAAAATAGTGCTGCACTGTTAAGTGAACACTAAGGGGGTTATTTACTAAAGGAAAATCCACTTTACACTGAAAGTGCACTTGGAAGTAAAGTTGCTGTAGATCCGAGGGGGAGATGCAAGGAAGATAAAAAACAGCATTTTAGCTTGCACATGATTGGATGATAAATTCAGCAGAGCTTCCCCTCATTTCAGATCTACCCCTTAGATTTGGAGCGACTGCACTTCAAAGTGCACTTGCAGTGCAAAGTGGATTTGCCTTTCATAAATAACCCCCTAAGAGAGTAACTACTGGTGTACAGATGAGACTAGGAACTATACATTGTAGAAGCACCAAGTGCATCTACATAAACAAGAACAATAAAGTGCAAAATGAGCAAATATATCAGAGTGTACTGTGCAAATCCCATAAAAAATCTTCATATGAACATATAATCAAATATTAAAAAGTCCTCTGAAAAGTGATAGTTTTCAGAGGACTTTTTAATACTTGATTATATGTTCATATCAAGATTTTTTTATGTGATTTGCACAGTACAATCTGATATATTTGCTCATTTTGCACTTTATTGTTCTTGTTTATGTAGATGCACTTGGTGCTTCTACATTGCATTGTTCCTAGTCTCATCTGTACTCCAGCAGTTATTCTCTTAGACCCCTTTCACACTGGGGCGGTTTGCAGGCGGTATTGCGCTAAAAATACCGCCTGCAAACCGCCCCTAAACAGCCTCCGCTGTTTGTTCAGTGTGAAAGCCCGAGGGCTTTCACACTGAAGCGGTGCGCAGGCAGGACGGTAAAAAAAGTCCTGCAAACCACTTTTTTGGAGCGGTGAAGGAGTGGTGTATTCACCGCTCCTTCACCGCTCCTGCCCATTGAAATCAATGGGACAGCGCGGCTATACCGCGGCTATAGCCGCGCTGTACGAGGGATTTTAACCCTTTTTCGGCCGCCAGCGGGGGTTTAAATCGCACCGCTAGCGGCTGAATACCGCTGCAAGAACGATGGTACAGCAGCGCTAAAAATAGCGCTGTTGTACCACCGACGCCCCCACCGCCCCAGTGTGAAAGGGGCCTTAGTGTTCATTTAACAGCGCAGCACTAGATTTTGTTTTGAAAGCCCATCCACTGACTTATACTTGCGGTCGCTCTGCACCCCTGACACTTCCAGGTCTGGGGAAGCATGCGAATTCCTCTTATAATGCAGTCCTCTGGCCTATTCACACTAGATTGCTGTGCAGGAAACCTGTATTCCGTGCCAGTTTCCCGCACTGCAATCAGATCACACTGCCCCTGCCATCTGCAGACGGGTATCCGTGCAAAGTTATGATGCCTCTAAAGCGGGTCGCGCAAACTGTGTGTTTGCCTGCATTGGATCGCATGGCACAAATGTATCATGTGATCTGGTTGCCATGTGTTTCCAAAAGTAGTGGATGAAATACTTTTAGTGCAGTGCAAATTGAGCTCATATATTTTGAATGGGCTGGAATCGCACAGGAACACACAGCACAGCCCTGTGCAATTCACATGCAGTTCCTAGTCTGAATGAGCCCTTAAGATGGGCGTATGCTGAGCGAATTTTGGCTGGGTCCTGATGAACTGGCCAAAATTTGTGTTGTGTGTGGCATTGTCTGCAGTCTCCTGCCCACCATCCTTTGATTTACCACCTCAGTACTGCCCTGTAGCTGAAAGACAGCTACAGTGCAGCTCTTTTGTTCTGGGAGGGCGTCCATGGGCGTCGTCCTAGAACACACCTGGGGTGTGCATCAGACACCCTCTGTGACTGCTGTGTCCATTGGACACAGCTGATCGCAGATCGAGGTAAAGGGCCAATTACAGCCCTTTACCATGTGATCAACTGTGTCCAGTCACAGCTGATCACATGTAAACAAACTTACCAGTTATCGGCATTCCTTTCCTCATGCGCGGTCACTGTGTGAGGAAAGGAGAGCTGATAACCAGCAAGGCTGGCATGGCACATTTACACTGATATTAGGGCACTGATCACCAGTGTCCTGATTATCAGTGAAGCCCATTCAGTGCAGCTAATCATTGGCGCCATATCGGTGCTACCTCACCAGTGCCCGTCGGTGAAAAAGAAAAATGACTTATTTGCAAAATTTTCTAATGGAAACCGTTTTTTTTTTCGTTTGTTTAGCAAAGAATAAAAAAACCCAGTGATGATTAAATACCACCAAAAGCTGACAAAAATAAAAATGTAATTTGTGTACAGTGTTGCATGGACCGAGCAATTGTCATTCAAAGTGTGACAGTGCTGAAAAGTGGCCTGGTCAGGAAGGGGGTGAAAGTGTCTGTCTGGTATTGAAGCGGTTAAAAAAAAAATGGAACCAGTTAGGAAATTGTAAAGTGAAAAATCTAATCGGATGCAGCCACTGTTTTTTCGTTCAACCCACAGTCTGATCAAAAAGAAAAAAAATCTTTGTGGATATGACCAGCCTAAAGCCTGGTGTGCCTGGATAAATGTTTTGTTTTTGCATGCTAGCCTCATATCAAAAATGAAGAGATTACTAAAGTTATAAAAAATTCTCATGACACAATACTACTATTGTATTGTAATGCATTCATTCATTTCCGAGCATGCGTGGTCTTGGTCACATGATTTTTTTTTTTTGTACAAATACCATACTAATTACACAAAAAATGTTTGTTCTGTTATCTTACGAGACAAAGATGCGTGTTTGTCCCTTCGGATATTTTCGCATGAACTGTCGCGATCGGCTCTCAAAAGCTGTATACTACTGAATATATTATCGGACCAAATGTGTTTTATTTTTGTCCGATATTCTCACCATGTATACAGGCCTTAAAGGGGTTGTGAAGTCCCAAGGTTTTTCACCCTAATGCATTCTTTACATTAAGGTGAAAAACCTTTTGTGGTGCAGCTGCTGCCCAGAGCTCCCCTTTTTCTTACCTGAACCTGATCTTTCCAGCGATGAGAACGAGCCCAGCAGCTCCAGCCACTGTCTCGGGATCCTCATTGGATAGGTTGATGTCGGCAGGAGCCATTGGCTCCCACTACTGTCAATCAAATCTAGTGAGCCAGGGCTGAGTTCTGCTGTCTGTGTCAATGGATGCAGCAGCTGGACTCAGGAGTGCGCTCACGTGAGTGCCCCCATGGAATGCGGCACTTCATGAGGGCACTCGATGTGGAGGAGGAGCCCTGATCCCCCATGGAAACTGGCTCTCCGTGGGGGCACTAGTAAAGAGGAGGAACCAGGAGCGCCGCCCGATGACCCCAGAAATGGAGGATTTGGGCCGCTCTGTGCAAAACCATTGCACAGAGGAGGTAAGTATAACATGTTATTTAAAAAAAACAAAAACAAGCCTTTACAATCACTTTAAAGTGGTTGTTTAGCCACTATACTATAAACTAAGGATGAGCTCAGGCGTGCTTGCAAACAGCACGTGCAAAGCCTGCCAGGAAGTCGGCACTACACTGCTCTAATCACAGGCAGTGGGACATTTCCCAATCTCTGCAGCTGCGCATCGGGTCAATGTCTCACTGCTTGTGATTAGCGCTGTGCAGTGCCGACTTCCTGGTGGGCTCTGCACGTGCTGTTTGCAAACACGCCTGAGCTTATCCTTAGTATAAACACAGTCGTCTCTGTTCAGTAACATTATATGTCCCATGGTCTGTGCTATATAAAAAATATACGTATTCCTAGCTTCTTTCAGGGCATCCCCCGGCGCTCACGTGACTCCTTGGCTCTCTTCTCCCAGTCTGACAGCTACAGTGGGAGGGGCCGAGAACTCCCGCTGACTTCAGCCGGGAGGAGAACAGAATGGTCACGTGAGCGTGTTCTGAGATGAGGTAGAAATCTGCAACATTTTTTATATAGCTCAGACACTGGGACACATAATGTTATTTTACAGAGGGGATGTCATCATTGTACTATAGTTTTGATAGCAGCAGGAAGGGAGGGCTGGGGAGTGGACGGAGCTGATAGGGGGGGGAGAGGGCGGGGAGAAACAGAAGAGCTGCAGATGGCGGAGGCACGTAAACTGACCACGGTGTCGAGACTCAGCAGCCATTATAAACTGTGGTCAGTTTACAGAGGGAAGGGCAGAACCAGGTAGGATCAGCCAGGTTTTTTAGGTGATACAGAGGGCAAAATTACACAGCACAAGCACTGTTGTTCATGCTGTAAGGGAACAGGAGCCATTTTTTTTTAGGGTAACAAACACTTTAACTTTTTCCCCTCCACTTTTCTAACGCATCACTTCAATTAAAGTGTGCATGTGTGTGTTCGGGAGGCCCGTTTTAGAAAATGACTGATGTCATAATACGTTTTGGTTCCTTTTGTCTAAAGGCCGGCATGTTTGTGGTGGTTGGTTGCTTAATTACAGGCCACAAAACACTGATTCAGCAGTCTGTGCCCTGTTCTGTTGATTCCACCCTTGTTACTGTAAGCAAGAGCCCTGTGTGTCAGTTATCATAATGTGATGGAGCTCAGAGAAGAGACGTAGGTCCTGCCTGTTTATTCTCTGGTGCTTTGCTTCCAGAACCCGGTATCATTCACCTTCCTGATATGGTTCCTTTTGTTTGCTGGTACAGTATGTATCCACATACCTCCTCATTGCTTCTCTGTAATGTTTGATGTACAGCTTGACTGGAATTATCTTCTCCATCAACAGTGGAATTCAGTTTTAGTATTCATGGCTTGTTATTGTTTCACTTATCTGCAACAGAACTCCAACCTGAACAAATACGTGTCTTGTTTTAATAGCTGAGCTGTTTAGATCTATTCTGCTATTCAACAAATTAAAGTGATTGTAGAAGCAAAGTATGTTGTATGGAAGCGTTAAGGCTCAGTTTACAATACTGCGACCTGAAAGTCCTGCGACTTTGCCAGGCCACTTGCTGCGACTTGAGTACTACTTTGAAGCGACTTTGTCTTGTGCAGGTATGCAGAGATAACAGCATACAGGAAGATGCCGTGCACTGCCTGGGAAATCTTCCTGTAAGGTTGGATCCAAATCGCATCAATATAGATGAGGATCCGACTCGGAGACCATTAACGTCTATGGGCAGTAGTGGGATAGAAATTGCCTTGTGGTACAGGAACCTTTTTGGAGCGACATCAGCAGTGCCAATTTAGATAGCTCTCATTGACTAACATAAGAATTTCACATGTCATGCGAAGGAATCGGTTAGATTTCTTTTATTTAGTCCACAGGCTGAACAAAAGAAATCAGGAAGTTAAGAGAAATCTGCCCAATGGGACACAGACGCCAAAAATAAACTTTCAGAGGTTTAAAGGGGCTGTAAAGTCGGAAGGTTTTTTATCTTAAAAGAAAAGTATGGATTTAAGCTTTTTTGCAGATTTATACTTACTTTATATTTATTTAGGTGGATGCAGCATTGTTTTGATGCTGCATTTGTCCCCCAGCGCCTCTACACTGAGAACCGAGCGATTGAACACCGCCGATGGCTCGATTCTGAAAGCCCCCTGAGCAGAGAGCTGCAGACTGCCTTTTACAGCTCTCCACTCTGCTCCCTCCTCACTCATTGGAGTGCTGGGCTGTGGAGGGGGCGGGGGCAGCTGGCTCAGGCTCCCAACGGCTCGCTGGGAGGATGAGCTGGGTGTCGGTCAAGGCACCTGGCAGATCCAGACTTTCATTGTCACAATGACGCTGTGCCTGGACCGACTTCTCTGACATCAACAGAGAGCAGACTTCAGCCCGCTCTCTGCTGAAAACGGGTCACAGGAGTGCAAAACGAACTGCACTCCTGTGCCAAACAAGCATTAGCTATGCTTCTCCTTAAATGTATTCTATGTATTAAGATAAAAAACCTTCAGTGTGCAGCAGCCCCCCTCAGCCCCCCTAATACTTACCTGAGCCCCATCTCTGTCCACGACTGTCTCGGCCGTCCAAGACTGTCCCTCCTGATTGGCTGAGACACAGCAGAGGTGCGAATGGGCTCCCACTGCTGTGAATCAAAGTCAGTTAGACGATCAGGAGAGAGAGGGGGCGGGCCTGGGCCACAGCTCCATGTCTGAATGGACACAGGGAGCTGCGACTCGGGTGCCCCCATAGCAAGCTGCTTGCTGTGGGGGTTTGCGACAGGAGGGAGGGGCCAGGAGTACAGAGGAGGATCCGGGCTGCTCTGTGCAAATCCACTGCATAGAGGAGGTAAGTATAACATGTTTGTTATTTTTATAGAAAAAAAAAAAACGAGACTTTACAATCACTTTAATTCTTACCTACTATATCAAAAACGAAAAAATATATTTTTGCATGTACACCTGTTGGCGCCAATGGCACGCAAATACGCGGGCTCTCAGCGGGTGGGCCTTGGTACCGAGCGGCTGCATATTTGCTTTGCACATTACACAAAGAGCCGTGCCGAGAGCGCGTGGCAAGCTCCCGATCACTACCTGCAATTGGGAGCTTTCCAATCGTGTGACAACCAATTATGATGTCACGTGATCATAAACCCTGCCCCGCCTCCCGGCATCTGAAACCCCTTAAAGGGCCAAGAGGCACTGGCTCCAAGGGGTTAAAGAGGAACTTTACTATCCCAATGAAAATATCTGCCCTTTGCTCCCTTACTTTGCTCTTTGTATTCTGTTATTATATACTTTCAAACCCAGTGGATCCTGCATTGGCCTCTTTTCTTGCACCACTCTCTTATTACAAGCCTGGTCCTACGCCGCCATGTTCCTTTTTTACATCATGGGGAGTCGGCTGTCTCTTCCCAGTTCTTGCAGCTCCCCACACGGTCCCCAAATCTCCCACACAGACGGGGATCTGACACCATTCCTGTTTACATGGACTGTGAATGGTGGGAACTAATGCCTCCTGTGATGTGACCGTATCCCAGGAAGCTGCAGATGAAGGCTAAATTGCCATTCTCATAGATGACACACCATGTGATTCCAACAATGACCAATCACAGTGATCACCAATGTAAACAGAATAGTACTGTGTACATTGCTAAGCTCTCCCCTTCCTCTCACTAAATGAATGAGCATCAATCACGGGGATGAGGGGAATTTTAAAGTGCCAGTAACCACCAATAATTGTGGGATTGTTTTGGGGGTTGGGTGGTGGTGAGGTTTTGGGTGTGTTTAAGGCATCTAGCTATTGCACACAATTCAATTTCAGTCCTTTCATCCTTTTCAACTTTATCCACTAACAATGGAAGGTTTACATTTGCCTTTAGTCGGCAAGTATTAAAGGCTAAGCGTAATATAATTGGAAAAAAATTGAATCACCTTGGGGTGACCACTTTCCAAATAGGGGTAATTTTGAGGGTTTTCATAATGTCCTGGGATTTTTATGTTTTATGGCTGAGATGGTCCATATAGTTAGCCTGTTCAGATTAGTGACAGGCAGGCGGCTTCACAGATCTTCATGTGCACCCCTGCTTGTACATCCACGTGGGACCAACGCACGGCTTTAAATACAGTCTGTCAGAGTGTGGAAGAAGAGACAGATATAAACCATAATCTGCCCAGTGTTGTAGAACATATGAGGTGTATCTAAAAAGTTTGGTGAATAGTCTGACATCTCAACGACAGCATGGGCCAGGTGCGTGCACATGGCTATCCAGAGACACGTCGAGAAGTGCCACTTAGCATGGAAATTCACGTGACCATTGGGCCATTGGGGTAAACTTGCTGCGGGCAGTTGAATGTAATCGGCGTGAGAGGAAATGAGCAACGAGTGAACATCAAATACTGCTACAAATTGGGGAAAACGCCAACAGAGACTCATGAAATGTAAGTACAAGTGTACGGGACGGAAGTCGTGAGCAGAAAACGTGTTTACAACTGGTTCAAATGCTTTCGCGAAGGAAAGGACTGAGGATGAGCCACATTGGGATCGGACATTGACCAGTAGAAACCTAGACCTGATCAAGCGAGTGCGGAAAATGGTGGCATGAGATCAGCAACTGACTGCGATTGATGATGGAGGAATTGCGCACCCTCGTCAGCAAAGATTTGGGTAAGCGGAAGATCTGTTCCCAGTTTGTGCCTTACAAGCTGACAGATGAACAGAAAGCAAAACAGATGGTAACCTCTGGAGATTTGATTACCATGTGTGACCATGATCCATCCTTTCTGTGAACCATCGCGTTGTGCGATCCGTGTGTGCTAATTCTTAGCTCAGGGCAGCACACCTGTTCTTGATCATCCACTGTACTTTCCTCATCTGGCACCTGTGGACTTTGTTTCCCCCCCGAAGAGCACCATGAATGGCGCACGTTTTGCAGATGGCGGCAGTCCAAGAATGTGTGATGGGTTCTGCGATCGATTCCTAAAGAGACCTTTGACAGTTTCCAGAAGCTTTATGAACGTTGGCAAAAGTTGATGTAAAGAATGGCGATTATTTTGAAGGTCAATAAAGGTAATTTGTATCTTCTGCTTTGTTTTTCTGATACCATTCACTGAACTTTTGACGCACCTTGTATAAGCCGGCATCAGCATAGCACATAGGTGTGCGCAGCCTGTTGCATTAGGGTGTGGACCCCAAATCTCAAACCCTCTCATTTTAGAGACAGAGATTCCCCAGTCCGCTTCTCTGCAGCCTCAACTGCACTTGACAGTAAATGAATGGGAAGTGCTGTGTGCTTTACAATGCTTCGGTTATGAATAAACACTGTGAGTGATTGGTACCAATCACTCATTGTGTTTATTTAGAAAAGTTAAGGGGCTGGTAAATGACATATTTACTGGCCCCTTCCACTCTCCATCCATCCTGAAACTATCTGCCATGGCATTCTGCAGGAGAGGAGGAAACCCTTTCAGTGCTGCAGGGGGGATTGGGGTCCTGCAGCAAGGGCAATCTGCGACGCACAGGGTGATTAGGTAGTGCCCAGGTACACCCATCACACCCTGTGTGAACGCCCTATGGCATAGCATAAGGTCCAGACACATGTGGCCCTTTTACTATGGCCATATATGCTTGTCTGCTTTATGTGCCAGGCTGGTATTGTTGGGGGGGGGGCACATTTTTTTATATTTTACAATTTGTCAGTGTTAAAAGGGGGAAATTATTTGCAGATGTACCCGGTGATTTACTCCAATATAGATTTCAGATTCTATTCTGTGAAGTATTCAATATCTAAATGCCTCTGCCTTTGGGAACTGTAAAAGTTTTTGTTTCCGTGGGAGTTGGTAGACAAGTCCTCTGAAGCTTTAGATGTTTTTTGTATATATTTAATAATTGTTTGACACTTGATATATTTCCGTTCTATCCACCCTTCCTAGTGTAACGTATTATATCCGGAGACGCCGACTGTATTTTTATTCTGTCCCGCACTTATTTATCCCATTGGAGTCTTGATGTGTTTACAACCTGTGACATAATTTCCCCACATTCCTCGGACACCTATTCCAGCTTTAGGGCTCCTGTAGACTGGAGCTGCATTCTGAATTCTGTAAGAAAAGCATGTCGGTTCCCACTAACATTGGACATCTCTGTTCAGAGATTAGTAAGGTGTGGACATCACCAGTATGACAGCGTGTTCAGAAAAAAGTACATTCCTGCCGGAGGATCGGGTCACCATGTAGTCATCGTTGAGAAATTAAAGTGTACAGATTCCCACTCCCTCTCCTCTTGACCTCCCCGTGAGCCTGTCCCAGCTTTACTTCCTGCTGAAGAATGGAGCGATTGTATGTCCAGCTCCTGAACCCTGAACGGTCCTGGGATCCTTCCAAGCCTAGCTCTCTCTTGTTAAGTCGCCCACTCATTACTCACTAATTATTCAGATTTCAGATCAAATGGAAAGATGAAGACTCTGGCTGTTATCTTGCCTCTCAAGCTGGACTAAATATCACTGACTTTAAAGTGATTCTAAAAGAATAAAAAATAATAGTAATATTTATTTATTTATTTCAGGTACTTATATACCGCCATCAATTTACGCAGCGCTTTATATATATATATTATACATTCACATCAGTCCCTATACCCTCAAGGAGCTTACAATCTAAGGTCCCTAACTCACATTCATACATACTAGGGCCAATTTAGACAGAAGCCAATTAACCTACCAGCATGTCTTTGGAGTGAGGGAGGAAACCGGAGTACCTGGAGGAAACCCACGCAAGCACAGGGAGAACATGCAAACTCCAGGCAGGTAGTGTCGTGGTCGGGATTCGAACCAGGAACCCTTCTTACTGCTAGGCAAGAGTGCTACCCACTGCACCACTGTGCCGCCCTTATAAACATGTCATACATACCTGCTCTGTGCAATGGTTTTGCACAGAGCAGCCCAGATTCTCCTCTTTTTCTCGTCCCTCACCGGTGCTCCTCACACACAGTATTCTCAATACATATGTTCCTGGCTGTGAGTGTAAGTGAGGTACTGCAGGGACCACCGGCTGGAAACTGAAGACATTCAAAGTCTGTCACCATAACACCAAGGATCTCCAGAATGAGTCCAAAGCTTTATTCAGCAATAACATCATAGTTACAGAAGCAATGTTTCAGAGCCTTGCAGGACCCCTTCACCAGGCATGTGCTCCTTGCACCTCCCCCTGAAGGTGCCTTTATGGCAAGCCACTTGATTTGGGGGCACTCGTGTGGGCTCACTCCCCAGCCGTGCGATGTGTGTCCATTGACACACACACACACAGAATGGCTCAACCCCACCCCCCTGGTCTCTCCTCACTAGCTGTGATTGACAGAAGCAGGAGCCAATGCCTTCCACTGCTGCCTCAGTCTCCAGTGAGGAGAGAGAGAGCTACTGCTGTCGGGCACAACGCTGGATCCAAATCGGGCTCAGGTAAGTAAAAGGGGGGTGGGTGGATGTAGCTGCACACAAGGTCTTTTTCCTTAATGCAGAAAATGCATTATAGTGTTACTAAACCCAGGACCCTTCATTCACTATATCTGGCCTCCCACAGTATGCAGAACAAAATTTACTGACAGAAAGTAAGAAAAACTTTAAAAAAAAATTTTTTTCTACATTTTTGGTCTTTTTTTTCTTTGTAAAAAATAAAAAACCCAGCAGTGATTAAATACCACCAAAAGAAAGCTCTATTTGTGTGAAGAAAATGATAAAAATTTCATTTGGGTAGTGTTGCATGACCGCGCAATTGTCATTCAAAGTGCGACAGCGCTGAAAGCTGAAAAATGGCCTGGGCAGGAAGGGGGTGAAAGTGTCCGGTATTGAGGTGGTTTAAGTAAAAAAAACCTTCTACCTTTAGAACCTTTATTTAAAAGTAAAGGCCTTAGCTCCCAACACACATTCCTACCTTCTATTGTGTGAGTATTCTGAGGTGGGTTTTGAAGCCAAACTCAAAAAAAAAAAAATGCGACCTTGCAGTGGTGCTGCCCCTGCGATGGAAGGTTTCAGTGCTCATTAAGGGCTGGGGGACTGCAAAAAGAACTTTTACTTGGCAGATCTTTCACTCTGGTAGGCTGTCTCTGCAGCCTCCCCTCACCTATGCCCCAGCGGTTGCAGGTCCTCTGACAACATCAAAACCAATGCATAGCCCACCTTTCTTGCATTGGAAGTAAGGATGCCGAGTGACATTCCACTACTGAAACATAAGGGAGTAGAGGGAGAGTGCCAGTATGCAAAAAGAGGATCGGAAAAGTAGAAGTATTTTTCCAAGTCTCCTAGACATAACCAAGTATGTAACTATCGCAGTTCGGGGGGGGGGACCCCACTACAGGGGAACATATTCGTTTAGCCCGGCAATGGCCTTTAATGAATCGCTAATTGAATGAGTGGCAAAAGCATTTTTCTTTCATGGATTTTTTCAAGGAAAGACCTGCCCAGTTATAATTTGCATTTTATGTGTGGAGAACTATTTGTGGATAGATTATACTGCTGGAGTTGCCAAGGTATATAAGAAGTCATTGGGTGACTCTGGTTATCCCCTGTAACTGAGACTTTGGGAGGAATGACCATTTGAATGTAGGGCATCACAGGTCCTCGTTACCACACTTCTTCACTCAATGCTTCATGTGTCTGTATTGGTCTTCCTTAGAAAAGGTTCCATGGGTTCTCACAAAATACTAAGACTGGATACACATGGGTGATTTCTGCCAGAGCAGTTATTGTCCATGATCAGCCAGTGATTAATAGTTGGCAATCACTACATATGTGGAACCATGGAGTGTAGCATCCAACTGCCTTGGTCGTAATCGCTAACAATTAATCATGAGTAATCAAGGGCAATTTT
Source organism: Aquarana catesbeiana (assembly GCF_042186555.1). Lineage (NCBI taxonomy): Eukaryota > Metazoa > Chordata > Amphibia > Anura > Ranidae > Aquarana > Aquarana catesbeiana. The sequence continues at coordinate 52,239,631 of NC_133332.1, read as the reverse complement.
TAGTTGCACTTGCAAAAATCACCCATGTGCACCCAGCCATATGGTGTAGATAGTTTCCAGGTACAGTGCTATGAAAACATATTTGCCCCCTTCCTGATTTTTTATTTAAATGATTCAGATCATCAAACAAATGTTAATATTAGACAAAGATAACCCGAGTAAATACGAATTGCAGTTTTTAAATGATGATTTATTTTATTAAGAGTAAAATGCTGCCCAAACCTCTGCCTGTCCTATGTGAAAATGTAATTGCCCCCTAAACCTAATAACTGGTTGTGCCACCCTTGGCAGCAACAACTTCAAGCGTTTGCGATAACTGGCAATGAGTCTTTCACATCGCTGTGGTGGGATTTTGGCCCACTCTTCTTTGCAGAATTGTTTTAATTTAGCCACATTGGAGGGTTTTCCAGCATGAACGGCCTGTTTAAGGTCAGGCCATGGCATCTCAATCAATTTTAGGTCCGAACTTTGACTAGGCCACTCCAAAACCTTCATTTTGTTTTGTTTTTTAGCCATTTAGAGGTGGACTTGCTAGTTTGTTTGGGATCATTGTCTTGCTGCATAATCAAAGTGCGCTTGAGCTTGAGGTCAGGAACTGATGGCTGGACATCCTCGTTCAGGATTTTTTGGTAGGGTGCAGAACTCATGGTTACATCAGTTATGGCAAGTCATCCAGGTCCTGAAGCTGCATAGTGGCCCCAGACCATCATACTACCGCCACCATGTGTGACTGTTGGTATGATGCTCTTTTTATGAAATGCTGTGTTAAGTTCAATTTTTGTCTCATCAGTGCGCAGAATATTTGCCCAAAAGTCTTGGGGATAATCGAGATGTTTTTTGGCAAACGTGAGATGAGCCTATTGAGTTCTTTTTGGTCAGCAGTGGCTTTTGCCTTGGTACTCTCCCATGGATGCGATTTTATTGTTGAATCATGAACACTGACTTTACCTGAGGCAAGGGAGGCCTGCAGTCCTTTTAGATGAAGTTCTGGGTTCTTTTATGACCTGCAGGACGAGTCGTCGTGCTCTTGGAGTAATTTTGGTAGGCTGGCCACTCCTGGGAAGATTCACCACTGTTCCAAGTTATCTCTATTTGTGGATAATGTTGCTCCCCGTGGTTTGCTGGAATCCCCAAGCCTTAGAAATGGCTTTGTAACCCTTTCCAGATACATGTCAATTACTTTGTTTCTCATCTGTTCTTGAATTTCTTTAGATCGTGCCATGATGTGTTTATTATGTAGAGCATTTTACTTTGTCAGACAGCCTCTATTTAAGTGATTTCTTGATTCAACAGGTCTGGCAATAATCAGACCTGGGTGTGGCAAGTGAAATGTAACGAAACTCTCTAAAAAAAATGTGGTTAATTACAGTCCATTCATGATTTAACAGATCTGGGGGGGGGTAACTTTTTCGCATAGGGCCAGGCAGGTTTGGACATCTTTCTTCCTTTAATAAATCAAATCATTTAAAAACTGCATTTTGTATTTACTCGAGATAACTTTGTGTAATATTAAAATTTGTTTAATGATCTGAGTCATTTAAGTGTGAGAAATATGCAAAAAAAATAATCGGGAGGGGGGCAAATACTTTTTCACAGCACTGCAGGTAATCGGATGCAATTGCAGGCTGGTGTTGATTGCAAGCTTTTCAGAAGTGTGTGAAGACGCATCAGACCTTCTTTATGCTCATTTGCACGTTTGTGAATATACGAACTGACAAATTGCAGTATGTCTTTGTTGTTTTTTATTAAGCGAGAGAATACATTAATTTTACCAACTTAATTATTGTAGAGGTTTTCTTTGCCAAATATATTCTTCTCCTATATATAAGTGCATTGAAGTGCAGAATATATTTTCTTCATAGTCAGCTGTTTTCAGCTGCATGCAATGTCTTTTTTACCCTTGTGTTCTTGTCATAGAAGACAGATGTATGTCATTACCTGCTAACAGTTCTTCCCTGCAGGATGAGGCCATGTCTACAGACGGCTTGGGCTGAAAAGAGCCCTGGTTAGCTCATTTGAGAAAATTGATCATTGAACACTTGCCCATAGCACTAAGTTTTAAAGTGGTACTAAAAACTAAAAATGTATTATATTGCAACTTACCAATCAATAGATGTGGTGGCTGCATCAGTTTTCTTTTTTTTTTTTTTTTCCCCTACTGTTTTCACGTGGTGATCTGGCCAATAGCACACCTGTTCAGATAAGATTTAAAATTCAACAATGAGGTTTACTAATTTATTCTTATGGTTTGGAGCTATAGGTAGCACAAACCGGACCAATCTTCTTTCTGTCAAAGACTGGCCATAGAACAGGGGTCTTCAAACTGCGGCCCTCCAGGTGTTCAGGAACTACAATTCCCATCATGCCTAGTCATGTCTGTGAATGTCAGAGTTTTACAATGCCTCATGGGATGTGTAGTTCTGCAACAGCTGGAGGGCCGTAGTTTGAGGATCCCTGCCATAGAAGATTGTTTTTTTTTCCCTTCAACCACTGGTTTGAATTTAAAAAAATGACCCGCTTTCCCCCAATCCATGCATTTGAGGTGGATGGGGAAATCCTCCTGCTTTACCTTTGTATTCTCACAGTGGGGAAACTTTCCCGCTGTTGGAATACACTGATCGGCACTGCTGGCCATAACCGGCAGTGCTGATCGGGCAAAGATTTTTCAACAGGGTGGTTGTGTAAAAGTTGATTGGTAAGTGAGGTTCATTCGGAACATTGGTGTACCACAAGGCTCTGTACTGGATCCTGTTCTATTTAATTTATATGTAAGTGATATAACTAAAGACTTGATTGGTAAGGTGTCTTTTTGCTGATGATACAAAAGTGTTTAATAGAATATATCCTTTAGAGGTGTCTGTAACATGGAATAGGGTTTGGCCTTGCTGGAAGATTGGTCAAAAGCAGTGTAAACTGCAGTTCAACGTTTCTAAGTGTAAAATAATTCACCTAGGGTAAAAGAATCCCTTGGTAGAGTTCAATATTGGGGGTATGGTGTTGACCAGCACTACAGAGGAAGAACATTTGGGGGTGCTTATTTCAGATGATTGCAAAATGAGCAGTGGGGGAAGCGAATAGAATTCTAGGATGCATCACTAGAGAGATCCCCAGCAGGAGGAAAGAGGACCTGATTCCTCTATATAGATCTTTTTTTTATCACTAGAGGGATCACTAGAGGTCCTGAGGGTGCTTATTACAGATGATTGAAAAATGAACAGACGGATCAGCTTGGCATGGGGAAAGAAAACAAATTTTTGAGGTGTATTACTAGTGGGATCACCAGCAAGAGGAAGTAGGTCCTGATTCCCCTATATAGATCTTTAGTTAACATTAGAGGGGTCACCAGCAAGAGGAAGGCAGTCCTGATTCCCCTTAATAGATCTTTAGTTACCATTAGAGGGATCACAAGCAGAAGGAAGGAGGAACTGTTTCCCCTATATAGATCTTTAGTTACCGTTAAAGGGATCACCAGCAGAAGGAAGGAGGTGCTGTGTCCTCTATATAGATCTTTAGTTATCACTGGAGGGATCACCACAGGAGGAAGGAGGTTCCGATTCCCCTTTATAGATCTTTAGTGGGACCTCATTTAGAAAGCTGTGTCCAGTTCTGGAGACCTCACGTACAAAAAATATTGATAGGTTAGAACAAGTCCTGAGATGGGTAACAAGAATGGTGAAAGGTCTGATGGAAAAAAAGGGGAAGTTCCGCTTTAAGCCCTCCTCCTCTGCCACATGTCATTTTTTTTGGGGGGGGGGGGGTTTATCTAGTTTTGACAGGTACCCAATCTCGCTTCCACTTGGATCGCCTAGCTGATCTGAGCAGAGGTTCTCCTCTCCCCCTCCCTTCCTGCACCCTTCTGGGACACGACACAGGTCCCAGAAGACTGAGGGGCCATTCACAAAAAAGGCAGCACGACGGGCAGCCGACTGTGAAGCTGCAAGCAGCACATCCAACTGCCCACAGTTATGATGCCGGCCCCGGGAACCTGAAGGCCAGTGAAGAACTGGCCCAGGTAAGGATGGTGACGAATCGCTGTATAGGTGAGTCCTTTTATTTAATTTCAGCTGCTACAGGATTTGTAACTGTTGACTTAAATTTTTTTCCCAGAGTGAACTTTCTCTTTAACTCCTTTGCGCCAGCGCCTCCCAGCCCTTTAAGAGGTTTCAGATTCCAGGAGGCAGGCCGAAACATATGATCATGTGACAGCTATGATTGGCTGTCATAGCGATCACATGATTGGAAAGCTTTCCGTTAGCTGTGGGTAACTGTGCCGGTGCGTGCGCTCTTGGTACAACTGTGTCTGCAAATTTGTACGCAAATATGCGGTTTCTCGGCATCAAGCCCCACCTGCCGAGAGGCCACACGTTTGCCTACTGTTGGCACCTAGGGGTTAATATGTACAGTCTGGAGGTAAGAAGGGAAGGTGAGATGTGAATTAAACCTTTCCATACATCATGGGGGTGAAAAAGGTTCAGGAGGGCAGGATTCTCAATATGAAGCCAAGATCAAGAACATGGGGACATGACCTCAAACTAGCTGGAGGAACGTTCAAAGCTAATCTTAGTCATTTTTTTACCAAAGAATAGTTTATATCGGAGGTAACACTGGTGTAGCTGGAGAGCAGGGGATGCAGGAGACTTTACATGTAGTCCTCCAAACTTTTGGGGTCATGACGGTGCGTTTTCCTTCCTCGATGAACACGGCTTGCACCACCTTAGACTGTAGATTAATATCTGGAATTAAAGAGAGAGGGGTATGTAGGGTATTCAAGAGGATTATTTGCTGTTGGGTAGTTTCAAGAGGACTAATAACGTCAAGTAGTACCTGGTTGCAGAACATCTTTGGCTTTTCATTTTCCGGTAATTCCAGCAGCAGAATTTATTTACCGACCAGAGAATACTCAGCATTCAGTTATAGTGCTCCGTACAGATCATTCATCATCTCCTCACGCTCCTCACTTAATGGACGTTTTGTTATACAGCTCTAATGTTATTAAACTGGAGAGAAATCCCTGTCTGCTGAAAGGAGCCGCTCGCATCTCAAACAGCTCTCTGCTGTGCGTTCTCTGGATAGCTGCTTTTTTCCCCGTATTCCTCCATTAACCCCGGAGCTGTGCTGCGTGGGTGTTGTGTATGTCGGGTCATGATGGCCCTATTCATATGTATATTGTAATCAGTATTTTCTAATGTCCCATTGTGTTTCTGGACATGTTTCCGGTCTACGCCGATGACCTGCAGTATTGTTCGGTCTTTATTCAATCTGTGGTAAGTTATATATGGTTGTCCATCCAATCATCTGCCAAATCAGGAAATTAAAACAAACGTACAATTTGTATCTGCCAGATTACTTTAAAGTGGACTACACTGCATCTGAGCACCAAAAACTCTATTTAATGGATAAGTTCACCTTTCGTAAAATATTACACCCATATTTAGGGCGTAACGTAACATGTTATGAATGGACTGGCCCCCGCTCCCCCCTAATCCCCCGATCTGACAGCCAATGGGGATCATCTCTCTGGTTCTGACAGGGAAGTACAGAGTCATCGTCTGTTCCTAGTGATTAGGAACAGCGATCTCTCTGTACTCCCAGTCAGTCCCCTCCCCCCACAGTTGGAAACACCTCCCAGGGAACATGTTTAACCCCTTGATCACCCCCTAGTGTTAACCCCTTCCCTGCCAGTGTCATTTATACAGTAATCAATGCATTTTTCATAGCACCGATCGCTGTATAAATGTCACTGGTCCTAAAAAAGTGTCTAGTGTGTCCGATCTGTCCGCCGCGATGTCGCAGTCCTGCTAAAAAACGCTGATCACCGCCATTACTAGTAAAAAAAAAAAAATTAATAAAAATGCCATAAATCTATCCTCTATTTTGTAGACGCTATAACTTTTGCGCAAACCAATCAATATACGCTTATTGCGATTTTTTTCTTTTTTTGCCAAAAATATATAGAATAATACATATCGGCCTAAACTAATGAAGAAATACATTTTTTTTTGGTGGCTATTTACTATACCAAAAAGTGAAAAATATTGTGTGTTTTTTTTTTTTTTTCTTTTTCCAAATTTGTCAGTCTTTTTTTGTTTATAGCGCAAAAAATCAAAACCGCAGAGGTGATCAAATACCATCAAAAGAAAGCTCTATTTGTGGGGAAAAAAGTATGTTTGGGTACAACGTCGCACGACCGCGCAGTTGTCAATTAAAGCGAAGCAGTGCCGTATCACAAAAAATATCCTGGTCATTGAGGGGGAAAATCTTCTGGCCCTTAAGTGGTTAAACCCACTTCAATACTGGGCACTTTAACCCCCATCCTGCCCAGGCAAATTTTCAGCCCTCAGCGCTGTCGTTCTTTGAATGACAATTGTCCAGTCATGCAACACTGTACCCAAACAAATTTTTTTTTATAATTTTTTCCCCACAAATAGAGCTTTCTTTCGGTGGTATTTGATCACTACTGGGTTTTTTGTTTGTTGCTAAACAAAGAGACTGAAAGTCCCGTTTCTGTTATAAAATTTTGTAAATAAGTAAGTTTTCTCCTTCACTGACTAGCATTGATTAGGCGGCACTGATGATGAGGCACTAATAGGCGGCACTGATGGGCACTTATAGGCGGCACTGATGGGCACTTATAGGCGGCACTGATGGGCACTTATAGGCGGCACTGATGGGCACTTATAGGCGGCACTGATGGGCACTTATAGGCGGCACTGATGGGCACTTATAGGCGGCACTGATGGGCACTTATAGGCGGCACTGATGGGCACTGATGGGCGCTTATAGGCGGCACTGATGGGCGCTTATAGGCGGCACTGATGGGCGCTTATAGGCGGCACTGATGGGCGCTTATAGGCGGCACTGATGGGCGCTTATAGGCGGCACTGATGGGCGCTTATAGGCGGCACTGATGGGCGCTTATAGGCGGCACTGATGGGCGCTTATAGGCGGCACTGATGGGCGCTTATAGGCGGCACTGATGGGCGCTTATAGGCGGCACTGATGGGCGCTTATAGGCGGCACTGATGGGCGCTTATAGGCGGCACTGATGGGCGCTTATAGGCGGCACTGATGGGCGCTTATAGGCGGCACTGATGGGCACTTATAGGCGGCACTGATGGGCACAGATTTGCATCTTCAATGGGCACAGATTTGCATCTTCAATGGGCACAGATTTGCCTCTCTGATGGGCACAGATTTGCCTCTCTGATGGGCACAGATTTGCCTCTCTGATGGGCACAGATTTGCCTCTCTGATGGGCACAGATTTGCCTCTCTGATGGGCACAGATTTGCCTCTCTAATGGCCACAGATTGGCCTCTCTAATGGCCACAGATTGGCCTCTCTAATGGCCACAGATTGGCCTCTCTAATGGCCACTGATTGGCCTCTCTAATGGCCACTGATTGGCCTCTCTAATGGCCACTGATTGGCCTCTCTAATGGCCACTGATTGGCCTCTCTAATGGCCACTGATTGGCCTCTCTAATGGCCACTGATTGGCCTCTCTAATGGCCACTGATTGGCCTCTCTAATGGCCACTGATTGGCCTCTCTAATGGCCACTGATTGGCATCCCTGGTGGGCACAGGTTGGCATCAATTGAATTAAACTGAAGATAAGTATGGCCAAAGCTTCTCATGTGGGTCACAGGAGTGCACTTAATTAGTGACCCAGAATCAGCCGATAATGGGCTAAAGTCCAATGTCAGCTTACGTCATAGAACCTCTCCAGACTCTGGAAGGATCCCAGCATTAATGTTGGGATCCACCCTGAAGCCTGATCGGCAGCTGCCTCAGCTTCCCAACATGCAAGCTTCTCTCTCACACTCCTCTCCTGCCCAGAGCTCCAGTGCCTTTGGAACCACTTGAATGCAAAGCTGTCTGTGGTTTGAGGAACAGCAGACAGATGTCACAATCTTCCCTCCTCCAACCACAGAACTCCTTGCATTCAGTGAAAAGAATACAACTGTTTTCTTCAGAATGGAGAAGGTGAATGAGTGACCCTCTATGATCCGTGTATATACCGATCTACAGATTTAAGCATGGGACATTCATTGCATACAGTACTGTGGGGTTTAAATGAGAGAAAGTCTAAGTTTTGGTTTGGGAATTTTTCCCTGAACTAGTTGAATGCTCTGGTCAGGAGGGAGATGATGCGATTCCTCGGATGTACAGGAAGTCGCTCTTCTCATCTGAATGAAGTCCAGTCACTCTCTCTCATCAGTGAGTAACGGATTCCTCCATACTAAAGGGACTTGGGCAATTCCCTGAGGACCAGGATGATGAGCAGCGTCTTCCAGATGCAGGAAATTGGGATATGCTCTACTTGAGGATGATTCACTTGCCTGTAGAATTGCAGCTTTGGGAAGAAACATTAGTGAGTGAAATATGATTTTTAGTTTGCTCATAGAATAGTTTTGGGGAAAAAATTTACTTTTTTTTTTTTTTTTTTGCTAGGGAACTGAAATGATCTTCACCTAAAGCTGTTGGAGACAACTTCCATAAAAGGAGAAGTTCACCTTTTGTAACATTTTATACCCATATTCGGGGTGTAACATGCTACAAATGTACCAGCCCCATCCCCCGTCTTTGCAGCGAGCAGGTGATTGCTCAGCAGGGGAGATTGCTGTACTAACATCGGGTTGTTAGTACAGTGGCATCGACCTAAGCAGCCAGTTTTTTTTTTTTTTTTTTTTTCGTTCAACCCACTGGGCTAAACAAAAAATACCTAGTAATGTGTACGAGGCTTCAGGCAGCTCATACATTAATCAACCAACATCAATAACCAGCGGGTCGAAGGGGAAAAAAAAAAGATCCGTTTCCCCCATCCACACATTCATGTGGATAAAGGAATCACTGCTGCTTCCCCCACTGGCAGAATATAATGATCAATGTTGCCGGCTTTAGCCAGCAGCACTGATCATTCGGGAAAAACCTAACAGGCTTGGCTGTACATCGATCGATCGATAGACTGACTTGTGTACAACCAGCTAGCCCAGTCCCTGCTGAACCAGCCAGATTTCAATCCATGCATGGCTGGCCTAAGTAATGATTCTACTAGGAAGAAATCAAATGCTGGTCCCAATACAAACAATGCAATTAGGAGGTTAAAGTGGTTGTAAACCCTCTCACATACCCAATGAGGTGATTGGCCTTCGGGTGATGCACAACGATGAAACAAATCCTCCTACGTAAGTTGTACCTGTTTATCTGCATTCTTCTCTACATCCATTTTAAAGTGCAGAATTTTATAAAGCTTGTCTGAGCTGTCAGGAAAAAAAAAGGGGGCGGAGAGCTAAAATTCCACTCTGCAGAGCTCAGTGAGGAGAGCTCTGAGAGCTGATTGGAGGGAAGGGACATATCCCTCTTCACACGGGAACACAGCTGAGGCTGTCAATCAGCTGGAGGCCCCTCCCATCACCATTTTTCTCTTGGTGTCAGGAAATGTTGTCAGAAGGGACTCATGCTGATAGCAGAGGAAGGAGGCAGCAGACAGAAATGATATTTAGTGCTCTGGATGCAGACAAGTACACACTGAGATATGCTTTGTTCGTATTTCATGTCTGAGGTTTACAACCACTTCCTCAGGCTGGAACCTTTCTTAATTCCCCTTCTCAAACTTTCTTTCTTTAGGCCTTGTTCACAGCTATGCGTTTTTTTGCAGAAGCACACTACAGTCCATTTAACATGGTTTCCTATGGGACACGGTCACATCTATGCTTTTTTTAGCCGCTGCATTTTTGCCAAGAGTCAGAGACCTTTATAATTGCAAAACGGTGCTTTTTGGTTTAAAAGATTTCCATGGAGAAGCTGCAGAAAAGCATGCAGTGCGATTTTGCCACCATTTGCGTTTTTTAACCTGCCCAACAACAAATTAGTCAGAAAATAAATAAAATAAAAGCATAAAAAATGCAAAACTCATCAGAAAACACGTCAAAAATGCATAAACAGGTCACAAGCAAACTGCATAGGTGTGAACCGAGCCTTAAAGGGTTTGTAAAGGCAGAAGGTTTTTTATCTTAAAGGGGTTGTAAACCCTCGCCGTTTTTCACCTTAATGCATTCTATGCATTAAGGTGAAAAACATTTTTTAATGCAGCAGCGCCCCCGAGCCCCCCTTATACTTACCTGATCACCGAAATTTGGGTGACAGGAACGAGCACACCAGCTCCAGCTGGTGTCTCCTGTCCTGATTGGATAGATTGATAGCAGCGCAGCCCTTGGCTCCCGCTGCTGTCAATCAAATCCAATGACGCAGGCTTCTCCTAGGGGGTTATCTGATGTGAGGAGGAGCCACGAGAGCCGCCGGGGACCCCAGGAGACGAGGTTTTGGGGCCCCTCTGTGCAAAACAAGCTGCACAGTGGAGGTAAGTATGACGTTTGGTACTTAAAAAAACCAAAAAAAAAAAACAAACCCTTAAGCCCCATACACACTCAGATTTTCTGCTACTTTTTTCCTTCAGATTTACCAAAGCCATATGATATGAGGTCAAACCTTAGGAGTTTCAATTTGTATGCAATCAGGCAGGCCCTTGCACTACATGGTTTTGGTAAATCTGAAGACAAAAATCAGCAGAAAATCTGTGTATGTGGCTTTACAATCACTTTAATGCATTTTATACATTAGGATAAAAAAAGCTTCAGTGTTGCAGCAGCCTCCCCAGCCCCGCCTAATACATTCTTGAGCCCCATCTCTCTCCAGCGATGTCCACAAGTCCCTCAGCCGTCCAGGACTCTTCCTCCTGATTGGCTGAGACACAGCAGCAGCGCCATTGGCTCCCGTGGCTGTCAATCAAGTCATTTAGCCCATCAGGAGAGAGAGGGGGTGGGGCCAAATGGCAGCTCCTTGTCTGAATAGACACAAGGAGCTGCAGCTCGGCTCGGGTGCCCCCATAGCAAGCTGTTTGCTGTGGGGGCACTTGACAGGAGGGAGGGGCCAGGAGAGCCGAAGAGGGAGGGGCCAGGAGAGCCGAAGAAGGACCTGAGAAGTGGAGGATCTGAGCTTCCCTGTGCAAAGCCAACTGTACAGGACAGGTAAGTATAACACGTTTGCTATTTAAAAAAAGAAAAAGGGACTTCACAACTACTTTAATCCCTACTTCCCAATCAAATGCCAAAAATCAAAAGGAAAATGGTTAGGTTTCACCAAGCGGCTTATGTTATCATCTCCAGATGGCCTTGTTGTTATTGATGATACGTTGTGTATATACAGATTGTATTCCATACCCGACTTCTGTATACCATCTTATGTATAGTTGGATTAATTCATCTACTTATGATTGCCTATTTCTGTGACTCTCATATACTAAATAAAAAATGTGAAAAAAAAAAAGATAATTTGGCAAAAATGAGTCATTTTCAGTGGGGTGACCTATGCCATTGGAAAGAAAGGCTTTCTATTTTCTTAGTGAAGGACAAGGAAAATAAAAATCATTGACCAAATGTTCCCTACATTGTCACCTTCAGCTGCCTTATCATCCTTCTTCTCCAGCACAGAGGCAGGCAGTGCTTTATGGCATGTGACGGAGACCTTAGGCTGAAACACATCACGTCTCTTACATTCAGTGTTCCTCTACACATCCATGACGGTGACAACCGGGAGCAAAGAAACAAGAAGATACTCTCTCCTCGCGGTTCTCACTCTCCTCCCTCTGTATAACAACTAACCGCTTAACCATTCACCCACCGCTGTACGTTTACACACAGGTGAATAGTTCTTCACCCAGGGCAATTTTTAAATGGCACAAGTTTAAAGTGGTATTATTATGCAATGGTTATGGAAGTGGTTGGCTTGTATTTCTTATAGTACAGATCTAGTTGGGTACTATGACTTTCTACCCACCTGGCTTCCAATCCATAGGCTGCATTCACACTTCAACGCTTTGAATCGCGGGCAGATTTGCCACGATTCTGCCCACGAAAGCGCCAAAGAAAAGTTCAGGAGCTACTTTTGGGCGTGACTGAGTTTTTATAAAGTGGGTTTTGTAACCCTTTCCTCTTCCCTGTGTATGACCTGTATGCGCTGTCGTTCGTACACCATTGCCAAGCCCCATTTTTTAACCTCCACAATATCAGCAAGTGTCTCCATTTAAAAAAATAAATAAATGTGGCAGAAAATGAGATCACCTTGAGGTGCCTACTTTCCAAAAGTGGGGGTGCATACTTTTCCAAGCGGGTTTTTGTTCTGTTCTTGCGGGGAAACAGATTGTTTTCAAGGTTATTTATTTATTTATTTTTATATTGGAATATTTGAAAAAAATAAACAGTGGTCACTAAATACCACCAAAAGAAAGCTCTATCTGTTTAAAAAAAATGATATAAAAGTCATTTGAGTACAACGTTGCATGACTGAGTAATTGTCAGTCAAATTATCACAGCACTGAAAATTGGACTGGTAATGAAGGGTTATTAGAGGCTGGTACCCAGTGGTTAAAGAAGAACTCTGATCTGATGTTTGCTGAAATCTAATACTTTTCCCGCATTAATATGCATTTCAGTACTTGGCACCCTCATATGATTTGTTTCCAGGCTTTTACTACAGTTTGACATGACTTCACGGGTTAGATATGCTATTCAAATAGTTTCATGTGGCCCAGTCAGTACTTTATTTTTCTAACAGATGTGAGCGTGGTATGTTCACAATTCTAATGGGGTTAGTTTATGTGAAATGACTACAAATAGCCCTTTATAGGTTTTCTCCATAAACAGTAATGTGCACACAGTATGAGTAAAGTTGTGCAGAGCCCTCAAACCAGCTGACTTGAAAGGCGACCTACTTTGTAAATTCAGTATGTTATGTACAGAATGTTAAACGGTATGTCCAGGAATCACCGGATCCAACCGCCGGCCTCCCTCTCCCCTTCTACAGCACATACCAGCGTTATGTTTTCTTGTAGATTGCTCTCACACTGAGCCGCTTGGCGGTAAAGCACTCCACTCGCTTTACCGTCATCATAGCAGCGCTTTTTGGCCGCTAGCGGGGTGCTTTTAACCCCCGCTAGCGGCCGAAGAAAGGGTTAAAAGCGCCTGTGTTGCGGCGTTTCCGAATCACGTTCATTCCAATGGACAGGGGCGGATTAGGAGCGCTGTATACACCGCCCCCAAACCACCCCAAAGATGCTGTTGGCAGGACTTTTTTTCCCGTCCCGCAAGTGCACCGCTCCAATGTGAAAGCACTCGGCCTTTCACACTGGGGTGGCATGGGAGGCATTTTTCAGGCGCTTTACAGGCACTGTTTTTAGCGCTAAAACGCATGAAAAACATCTTCATTGTGAAAGGGGTCTTAGATTGCCCCTGTAGTGAGACACGGCGGGTATTACTCTAATGCCTGGTACACATGATGAGATGATCGGATGAATGATTGTCTGTGTTTTTTTTTTTTTTTTTATACTATTCTCATATTGGAAATTAAGAGGTTATTAAAGTTACGAAAATTCTCGTGCGACAGAATTAAAATTCGGAAATTATGTCATGTGTTGTATTTTCGAACGACAACTGTACCGATTAAACGGAAATCGTAGGATCTGGCATCATCCAAAAACGATATTCTTGCTTGTCCCATTGGATAATATATGAACTGTCAAGATCGTCTCACCGTCCGTCCGCTGGGCGGACCGGAAGTGACTTGAGAGGCAGTTTTTTGCCAATGTTCTTAACACTTCTTGCACCGGTTCACACCAGCGCTCTGTGGGAATCGGCGCAATTCCAGTGCAGGTTCCCGCATCGCATAGGACTCGCAGGCAGTTCACACTGCCCTATGCGAATCGCTGCGGGACTCAATAGAAAGTTAATGACACGCCCAGGTCGGTACGCATATCGCATTGTGAACTTTCAAATAGTACAGGATTCAGATCGCATGGGTGTGAACATCTAACATCGCACCCGTCTGAACCCAGCCTTAAAGTGGTTGTAAACCCACTTTTTGGACTTCTACCTATAGGTAAGCCTAGAATAAGGCTTACCTATAGGTAGTGGAAATATATTTCACTTGTAGTCCGCCTAAAATTCCAACGGCGTATGCGCGGGGAAGAAATGAAACTAAGTGCTGTTTCTTCCCTAGCCTGTGCCGTTAATCGCAGCTCCCGTGCACGGGAGTGACGTCGTGCGGCTCTGGCGAATCACAGAGCCGGAGTCTGTGGCCTAGAAGGAAGAGGGGCCAGAAGATGGACGCTGCCTACACAGGGGACATCGCTGGACTCTCTTGCAGGTAAGTGGCACATAATGGGCTAGTATGCGATGCGTACTAGCCCATTATGCTTTTCGTTTGCAGCGAGCAAAAGAGGAAGTAAAACCCATCAGGGTTTACTTCCTCTTTAAGCGCTTTTAACATTAAATTGGTGTAAGCAATTACTTTTAATAAATAGTTGCTTTTTAAACATATTACACTGAGAGGCATTCTGTTTACTTTATCCTAACATATGGATACATGAGGCCAACGGAACCTTAAAGGAAACCACGCCCTCTGGCGAGGACCCATCGGGGAGATTAATACAGTGATCAGTGCTAATAATATACACTGACACTGTACTAATGACAATGGCTGGGAAGGGGTTAACATTTGCGGCAATCAAAGGGTTAATTGTGTGCCCAACTATGTGTAAAGTGTTTACTGCCTGGTGTTTTTACTAATGGATGTGCCGGGTTTTATCCCCTGCTTTGCAAGGCTTTGCAGATCAAAGGGATGAACAAATGTTCCTCTGTTTAACCCCTTATTAACCCTTAAAGTGGAGTTCCACCCACTTTTACAACTCTCCAGCATCCCTCACTAAACTGTGCACTGTAAACGAATTGGATATTTTTAAATTTTTTTTCTCAGCACCTACTGTATATCTGCTGTATTCATTTTTCACTTCCTCCTCCCTGGCCGCGGCCCATTGCATAATTTCCTGTTTGCAATGGCTTCTGGGAAGGGGTGGCAACCTCCTCTGACACTGCCGTTGCTATGGAAACCTATTACACTGCTTGTGCTGCACTGAGCTTGTGCGAGATCTGCAAGGATGAGATCCAGGAAGTAATACAGTCTGGCTTCAGATGCCCACACTTAAGATGGCCACGGCCTGCTGTAAGTTTATAAAATAACAAACTACTGCTATAAACTAACAAAACAGACCTTAGTTTACAGTCTAACTTTACTAGAATACATTAAGCTTGTGTATTATAGGGGTATTTTTATTTAAAAAGTATAATTTCGGCTGGAACACCACTTTAATTTACTCTAATCAGCCCTAATTAACTCCCTGTTCTCCATTTAATTAATTTTCCTGCTTTTTTTTTTTTTTGTTCACATCTATTTTATAAACGATAAACAATTAAAACTTTTTTTTGTTTGCTTTGTTAGTGAATATTTTTACACATATATATTAACATATATTTACACATTTCACATTGAAAAAGCGCAAAATAAAAAAAAAATCTATTTATTTCATTTGTAAATAACGTTTCAATGCTTTGTACCATTGCTGAAAGTGAAAATAAAACAGTTGCGGTAGGTATCGGTAATGGTTATCGGCGAGTACTAAAAGAAAAGTATCGGTACTCGTAAAAAAAACAAATGGTGTCGGTGCATCCCTAATTAAAGTGAATCAGATTTTTACAGGTTCTGTTGTGCCTTTTTGGTCCTTTGATTAGGCATCACATCTGCTGTGGTACCATAAGGTGCAGCATGCCCGCTCTTATTTTTTTTTTTTTTGCTTAAGTGGTTGAGCAGAATCCTTTTCAGCGAATGTCTCCAGCTGTCTATTGGTGCTCAGTGACACAGACTCTGAAATTATTCATGGCCCGTATTATATGACCGTCTGATTGGACATGCTTTTGTCTGTGTTTAGCCCCGTGGTAAAGAGAAGGTTAAGCTGAATGATTTTTGTACAGTGGGGGGGGGGGGGGGGGCTATACAGCCTTGTCTTTAACCCTCCGATCGACAACCCCAAATTAAAGCTGACACGGGCACTTAGTAGCCTCGGACTTCACAAATAGGTCATAGCTGCGTGAACTGATGTAGCTGGAAGTATGTCATAACTAATTACCTCCGTCAGGGCTTCTTCCTCCCCATCACTAACCCTGGCAGACTGATCAGCTACCGGGGCTGTCTGCTGGATTTCTGCTCCAGATCCACTGCAAAATGCATGGGCTTTGTATTTTCTGTAGAGCATGGCATGAATGAATGTCACAGTGCCTGGTAAATGGGTCATTCCAAGTGGGTGTGAATGAATCGTATCCCTATAGTGTGTCATTACAAGATGTGAGGATCAGGGACGCGCAGGGCCCCTTTCATTAAGTGCAAGTAGATTAAAGCAGGGCCCGGGGGGAGATAAACACTCTCTTTGATTGGGTAGAGAAATCAATTATTCATATCTGTGTTTTAATCTCTGAAGTGCACAACAGTTCACTTTGCTGCATAATATCGATGAGGGGAGCGGCGTGCAAACCAACGCACAGCACATCTTACTTGTTTTATTGGTGTGTTTGTTGATAGAAGTTTTTCCCAATCAAAAGTGCAGAACAAGTTTTAAAGAAGAACTAGAGAAGATATACCCGTTTTATAAAATTTGCCATTTTGAGAGTGGGTGTGGGTGCAGGACATGTTCTATAGATCTGCTAGGAAGGCAAGGTTCACATTTGTGCTTCGTTTGCATGGACACAGCAGCCCATTCATTTAAATAGGCTGCTTTTTCTTGCAGGAAAGGGTCCCTGCAGCTGTGCTTTGGCATCAGGCGCTTTCAGGAAACCGCACTGCTTTTTCAGTGCATGGCAGTGCCATTAAAGTGTTACTAAACCCAGAAGCCTACATTCACTATATCTGGTCTCCCACAGTACACAGAACATGGAAATGAAATTATTTTAGTAAATATAAACTGCTAAATACATTTTCTCATCAGCAGTATATAGCAGTCTTGTGACTTCTATCAGTGTCTGGTTAAAGCTTGTAGGAGGACTTTTCATTCTCCTCTGACTGTCCTATGAGGCTGCATGACCCTTGATCCTCTGTCCGGACAGTGCTGATTGGCCCTGTGCTGATCACTTGCACCCTCCCAAAAAAAAACTCTCTAGCAATACACACCAAACTGAGCATGTGCAAAGTGCCCCTAAGGCTCTGTTCTTGTGACTTCTGTCAGTGTCTGGCCGAGCACAGGTTTAAGCTTGAAGGAGGAGTTATTATTCTCCTCTGACTGTCCTATGAAGCTGCATGACCCCTGAATCTCTGTCTAGACAGTGCTGATTGGCCCTGTGCTGATCACATGCACTCTCCCCCCAAAAAAAAACAAAAGAAGAAAAAACTGAACATGTGCAGAGTGCCCCCAGGGCTCGCTTCTGTCAGGAGATGGATTGGAGACAGTAAAAGGGGAGGGTCAGGGAAGACCTGATCAAACAGCCTTTTTACACAGTGCAGAGGGTTAAACCTTTAAGTTCCACAGTGAGTATAACAAGCATGCTTTACTGCATATACAGACTGATTTTACTGTTGTGGATTTAGTAAAACTTTTAAGAGTTAATGGCACCACAAATGTTGTGTTTGAAGCAGGACATTTTGTGTGCCTCTGCAGGCAGGTGCAGGAATGCGTGCGATTTACAAGCTCCTGTGTAATAAAATAATGTCTTCCTGCAGCAGTATGTGCATTTCTTTATTTAAAGTGGAGTTAGCCTTTAATGTAGGGATGCACCGATACCAGTATCGCTGCCGTTACCAAGTATTTTTTTCATGAGTACTCGTGAAAATGCTCCTGATACTGAAACTGATACCTTGCAGTGCGATTTGCATCCAAATAATACTGCAAAGAATCACACGCAATTTGAACAGGAATGCAGTGCGATTCCTGCCCGAATTACATACAGTTTCCCGTAGCGCTCCTGTGTGAACCCAGGCTGAAATCGCTATGACATGCCTGGGTTCACACAGGAGCGGTGTGGAAACTGCATGCGATTCGGGCAGGAATAGGACTGCATTCTTGTTTAAAATGCATGAGATACTTTGCAGTACTATTTGCACACATTAATTTTGTATAGATGCAAAAGTAATGGTACTTGGTATCGGCGAGTACTTGACCGAAAGTATCGGTACTCGCCGATTTAAAAAAAAAAAAAAAACAGGCGCAAATGGCTCAGGCACCCATTGGATTTATATGGGAGAGAGGATCCTCCGTAAGCACCATTCCTGGACATGAAACTTACAGAGAACGAACTAGGAGAGCTCTGCAGAAGATGGGAAGTGCTCTTCGGACACCTGGATGAGCTTTCTACTTAATGTAAAGAGCAGATTGAAAAGTTTGGTCTGGCTACACGTTTATTTTAAGCAGGAAGCTAATCAGATTCCCTTATATACAGATGATCAGGTTACTTGCAGCTAAATATTACAGTAATGACTCCCAATGTGCAATATGGAGGCCCAGTACAGGGTTCCAAGGGGGTGTGTTTTTGGAGAAAAAAGAAACCATGAGCTGTACAGTTTTCTCTTCCACAATATACAAATAGATTGTCATTAATGAACTGAGAGTGGTCAGTTTTCATTCAGACAGATACAGTGCATCCGGAAAGTATTCACAGCGCTTCACTTTTTCCACATTTTGTTATGTTACAGTCTTATTCCAAAATGGAATAAATTCATTATTTTCCTCAAAATTCTACAAACAATACCCTATAATGTCAATGTGTAAGAAGTTTGTTTGAAATCTTTGCAAATTTACTAAATAAAAAACAAAAAGAATCCCATGTACATAAGTATTCGCAGCCTTTACTCAATACTTTGTTGAAGCCCCTTTGGCACCAATTACAGCCTCAAGTCTTTTTGAGTATGATGCTACAAGCTTGGCACACCTATTTTTGGGCAGTTTCTCCCATTCTTCTTTGCAGGACCTCTCAAGCTCCATCAGGTTGGATGGGGAGCATCAGTGCACAGTCATTTTCAGATCTCTCCAGAAATGTCTGGGATCTGACTGGGCCACTCAAGGACGTTCACAGAGTTGTCCCATAGCCACTCCTTTGTTATCTTGTCTGTGTGCCTAGGGTCGTTGTCCTGCTGGAAGATGAACCTTTGCCCCAGTCTGAGGTCCAGAGCGCTCTGGAGCAGGTTTTCATCAAGGATGTCCCTGTACATTGCTGCATTCATCTTTCTTTTGATACTTGCTAGTCTCCCAGTTCCTGCCGCTGAAAAACATCCCCACAGCATGCTTCACTGTAGGGATGGTATTGGCCAGGTGATGAGCGGTTCCTGGTTTCCTCCAGACACGACACTTGCCATTTAGGCCCAAGAGTTCAATCTTTATTTCATCAGACCAGAGAATTTGGTTTCTCATGGTTCTTCAGATGCCTTTTAGCAAACTCCAGGCAGGCTGTCATGTGCCTTTTACTGAGGAGTGGCTTCCATCTGGCCACTCTACCATACAGGCCTTATGGTTGAAGTGCTGCAGAAATGGTTGTTCTTCTGGAAGGTTCTCCTCTCTCCACAGAGCAACACTGGAGCTCTGTCAGAGTGACCATCGGGTTCTTGGTCACTTCCCTGACTAAGGCCCTACTCCCCCGAACGCTCAGTTTGGCTGGGCGGCCCGCTCTAGTAAGAGTCCTGGTGGTTCCAAACTTCTTCCATTTATGGATGATGGAGGCCACTGTGCTCATTGGGACCTTCAATGCAGACATTTTTCTGTACCCTTCTCTAGATCTGTGCCTCGATGCAACCCTCTGAGGTCTACAGACAATTCCTTGGACTTCATGGCTTGGTTTGTCCTCTGCACTGTTAACTCTGGGACCTTATATAGACAGGTGTGGGCCTTTCCAAATCATGTCCAATCAACTGAATTTACCACAGGTGGACTCCAATCAAGTTGTAGAAACATCTCAAGGATGATCAGTGAAAACAGGATGCACCTGAGCTCAATTTTGAGTGTCATAGCAAAGGCTGTGAATACTTATGTACATGAAATTTTTATTTTTTATTTTTTTTAAATATATTAGCAAAGATTTCAAACAAACTTCATTCACGTTGTCAATTTCAAGAAAAATAATGAATTGAATCCTTTTTGAAATAGGGCTTTAACATAACAAAATGTGGAAAAAGTGAAGCGCTGTGAATACTTTCCAAATGCACTGCACATATAAAGGGTAAAATAATGTTCAAATATGCAAGTAAAGTTTACAAAAAAGTTGTTGTAAAATCACTAAAAAAAAAAAAAAAACAATATTGATGAATGCCTTTGGAAACATGAAGGTGTGAGAGGCCTTGAATAGACTGGATATTGGCAGCTAGAATCCAGCGCTCACAGATTTCCTAGAAATGAAATAAAACTAGGATTCTGGCTCATGTCAGAAAACATTTGCTTGTTCTTTATAGGCCAAAATATGTAGCATACGATGTACAGCCCAGACGATAGCGAGAAAACTGACATACAGAATAAATAGGAAACAGCATGGGGGCTTCTTGTTTGACAGGATGAATGCGAGCTAAATGAGCCGTGCAACAAAGAAACCAAACTTCCAAGGCTCTTGTGGAGACTCCATTTGCTTTTTGTAAGATGATATTAAACACACAAAAAGTTCTGGAAAAATCAGGCGTGGGTTCCATTAACAGAAGAGAGGGAAATAAGACTTAGTCTGTTTCAATGAACGGTGCATGTGGTGTTGGATCCTTCTGTATAATTAAAGGGGACCTGTCAGACCAACTGTTAAAGGAGTTGTAAAGGCAGCAGGTTCTTTATCTTAATGCAAAAAACCTTCTGTGTGTAGCAGCCACCCTAATACTTAACTGAGCCCCATCTCTCTGCAGCGATGTCCACGAGTGTCTACCCCATCTGGGCCACTCCTGATTGGCTGAGACACAGCAGCAGCACCATTGGCTCCCGTGGCTGTCAATCAAAGTCAGGCAATCAGAGGAGCGAGGGTCAGGCTCCGTATCTGAATGTACACAGGGAGCTGTGACTTGGCTCGGGTGCCCCCATAGGAAGCTGCTGACTGTGGGGGCACTCGATAGGAGGGAGGGGCCAGGAGCAGCAAAGAGGGACCCGAGAAGAGGAGGATCCGGGCTGCTCTGTGCAAAATGAACTACACAGAGGAGGGAAGTATAACATGTTGTTTAAAAAAAAAAAAGAGCCTTTACAATCACTTTAACACAGATGTGGCTCGTATGCAGCACTAAAAGCTGCCACTGCAGAGAGTTGTAATGATGTTGGTGTCATGGCTGATGCGTTTCACCGCACTCCTGGGGCTGTCCTATGGGGAGAAACGCATCGGTAAGATGTGGTAATGGAGGAGCTGAGGCTGATGCCTTACTGTTGAGATGGGGCTGTTGGAAGTGCGTGGCACTCTTACATTGCTTTCACAGGATACTTCTTAATGAGTATTAGAGTCACCGGCACCCATACCAGTGTAGATCACTGAAGCAGAGAATTAAGTGCTTTGGAGTAGCGCTCCAAGCTTTTCAATACGGTTCACTTTGGGCATTTCATTGTTACATTATGGAGCATCCTTTCTCAACCAGGATTTGGTGGAACCCCAGGGTTCCTCGAAGGAGATTGCTAGGGGTTTCTTAAGCAATAAGCTGATTGACGTCCCCCCTGAGGTTGCCTGCACAGTCTGGAGCCTGCATCACTGGGCATAGTCAGTGGCTTGGGGCCTCTCTCACACACATAAGTACACAAAGTTTCATTTGGTTGCCTCTAGGGGTGCCATTCTTGCCAAGGACCTCCGATGTAACGGAGGTTCCACCCACTAACCTAACATGCAGTGGGGCCCACAAGATGGTCCGCCATTGCAAATCAAATACTTTAGGGATGCCACATTCCTTATCATATTATATCTACAACCTAATAATTACACCAATGTATTGTGATCTATTTATACGTTTTTAGTAGGGGTTCCCTGAGATCTGAAATATATTTAATGGGTTCCTCTGGGGTAAAAAAAAAACAACAAAAGGTTGAGAAAAGCTGTTATAGGGACTGCAGCTTGAAGATTGAGGCTGGGTTCACACTTATGCGAATTGGATGCGGATTCCAATTCAAATGACAGGAGATTGTGGGGCCGCAGGGCGCACTGCAGAAGGGTCCTGTGCGTCTTTGGCTCTGTTTCAGGTCCGAATTCAGGGAAAAAAATTCGGACCTGGTTCGCCCCTGAAATGGTAAACAGGGATGCACCAGACCCCCTGCTGCGAGATGCTCCGCAAATAGTGTGAACCCAGCCTCAGACTGTTGATATAAGCGGACAAATTCTCTGGACAACCAGGGAACACACCAAGTGATTGTATCCCAGCAGCATTTATTGTAACCAGATGGGTGTGCTTGGGCACACCCTAATCACCCCATGTGACCCAGATGCTCTCTGCTGCCTGGTCCTGAACACTCGCTGTGTTCATTCAAAACTGAAGCATACTAAATGGTGTTTAATATTCTTCAGTTTATGAACAGGAAGCCCCCAGGGCACAGAACACTTCCTGTTCATTGACTGTCCAGTGCAGCTGAGGCTGCAATCAAAGGGACCGGGGAATCTCTGTCTTCAGTCCCTTTCTCTGTTTCAAAAGTGAGACAACAGGGATCTGTTTAGACCTCTGATATCTCACCTAAGCCCTCCAACGGGGGTTTTAAAAAAATGTAAACAAATAATATATAAAAAAAGAAACGACTGACACTGTCCACATCCCTGCTGACACCAGTCTTTGCCCTCTTGACACCAGTCTTTGCCCTCTTGACACCAGTCTTTGCCCTCTTGACACCAGTCTTTGCCCTCTTGACACCAGTCTTTGCCCTCTTGACACCAGTCTCTACCCTCTTGACACCAGTCTCTACCCTCTTGACACCAGTCTCTACCCTCCTGACACCAGTCCTCTGGCCTCCTGACGACACCAGTCCTCTGGCCTCCTGACGACACCAGTCCTCTGGCCTCCTGACGACACCAGTCCTCTGGCCTCCTGACGACACCAGTCCTCTGGCCTCCTGACGACACCAGTCCTCTGGCCTCCTGACGACACCAGTCCTCTGGCCTCCTGACGACACCAGTCCTCTGGCCTCCTGACGACACCAGTCCTCTGGCCTCCTGACGACACCAGTCCTCTGGCCTCCTGACGACACCAGTCCTCTGGCCTCCTGACGACACCAGTCCTCTGGCCTCCTGACGACACCAGTCCTCTGGCCTCCTGACGACACCAGTCCTCTGGCCTCCTGACGACACCAGTCCTCTGGCCTCCTGACGACACCAGTCCTCTGGCCTCCTGACGACACCAGTCCTCTGGCCTCCTGACGACACCAGTCCTCTGGCCTCCTGACGACACCAGTCCTCTGGCCTCCTGACGACACCAGTCCTCTGGCCTCCTGACGACACCAGTCCTCTGGCCTCCTGACGACACCAGTCCTCTGGCCTCCTGACGACACCAGTCCTCTGGCCTCCTGACGACACCAGTCCTCTGGCCTCCTGACGACACCAGTCCTCTGGCCTCCTGACGACACCAGTCCTCTGGCCTCCTGACGACACCAGTCCTCTGGCCTCCTGACGACACCAGTCCTCTGGCCTCCTGACGACACCAGTCCTCTGGCCTCCTGACGACACCAGTCCTCTGGCCTCCTGACGACACCAGTCCTCTGGCCTCCTGACGACACCAGTCCTCCTGAAACCAGTCCCCTGCCCTCCTGATACCAGTGGCAGGTCAGTGCGATTTCATGTGCGGCTTGCCGACATTTGTGCGACGTCATGCACAGATGTCTATGCAAGTCGCATATGAAATTTCCAGGAACGGTGCAGAAATCTTTTTCAAAATGGGGGCAAGTCAGTCGCACAGATTTGAATGGTTCCATAGGCACAAATGGGGTCCGACTTGTCAAGCGACTTTAAACTGTCAAATCGCATGACAAGTTGCACTAGTGTGAACCAGGGCTTAATGCATTTTACATTGGTTGTTTACATTTATTTATAAGAGTGTGTGTTTGTTTTTGTTTTTTTCTTTTTTCTATATCTATATATAATCTACGTGCACATGTGTGCTTGAGCTTTGTTGTGCACACCTATGATTGTAATCCTATTAGTTTTGAGTACACTGCTCCCCATAAAGATGCCAACTTTGTTTGAATATGATCTACATAGTCTACATTTTATTTGTCCACCACTTGTGTGCAGGTCCTAGAACTGTATTCATTGCTCTACTGTTGCTGGGATAGAAAGCGAAGTTCCTGACTGTATTTAGCTATTTAAGGCACTGCTTTTATTTTTAAACGCAAAGTGTAGCTTTGAAGTCCGTGTGATGGCTTGGCTCGTTAGGCGAGGTGTCCTTCTTTTAGCTGACCATTTCCTTCTGATCCCTCCTGCATTTCCTGTAAATATCTGATAACAACTATTCAATGAGAGTTTATCTGAGTGAATGTCTAGCCAGCCCTCATTTATGTACTCTTTCCAAATTGAAGCCATAAAATAGATTGGTTAGTCTGAAGTCTGAGGTATATGGATGTCAGACGTGACTCCCCACCCTGGTGCAGAGTTCAATTGCTTTATACACAGCTGGCTCTGAAAGAGTTAGTGTTCCATCCAGAATCCCTCATAGGAGCAAAGTCTAGGATTACACATCCCCCGCTCCCTCATTACAACCAGTTATAAAACTTCCCTTTCATTTAAAGGGAGCAGCTGGCTGTGTGGGCTCGGAGCCAGCTGCAGAAGGGTGGAGCTGGGTGTCAGTATACAGGAAGGGGGAACGCCGGGAAGATGTCTGCACCTGTTGTGAGGTGAACCTACGGTGCTGGTATAAAGTGGTGGGGATCAGGAGATTTGGGGATCGGGTACTATGATAGAAAGGGGATTTGGTCTCGTAGGTTTAGTCCTGTGAATTTTTGTAAGGCATTTAGATCAGTGGTGATCCACTCACTAGATCTAGGAGTCTCATTGTGGTGATCCACTCACTAGATCTAGGAGTCTCATTGTGGTGATCCACTCACTAGATCTAGGAGTCTCATTGTGGTGATCCACTCACTAGATCTAGGAGTCTCATTGTGGTGATCCACTCACTAGATCTAGGAGTCTCATTGTGGTGATCCACTCACTAGATTTAGGAGTCTCATTGTGGTGATCCACTCACTAGATCTAGGAGTCTCATTGTGGTGATCCACTCACTAGATCTAGGAGTCTCATTGTGGTGATCCACTCACTAGATCTAGGAGTCTTATTGTGGTGATCCACTCACTAGATCCTGGTGTCTCATTGTGGTGATCCACTCACTAGATTTAGGAGTCTCATTGTGGTGATCCACTCACTGGATCTAGGAGTCTCATCGAGGTGATCCACTCACTAGATCTAGGAGTCTCATCGTGGTGATCCACTCACTAGATCTAGGAGTCTCATCGTGGTGATCCACTCACTAGATCTAGGAGTCTCATTGCGGTGATCCACTCACTAGATCTAGGAGTCTCATTGCGGTGATCCACTCACTAGATCTAGGAGTCTCATTGCGGTGATCCACTCACTAGATCTAGGAGTCTCATTGTGGTGATCCACTCACTAGATCTAGGAGTCTCATCGTGGTGATCCACTCACTAGATCCAGGAGTCTCATTGTGGTGATCCACTCACTAGATCCAGGAGTCTCATCGTGGTGATCCACTCACTAGATCCAGGAGTCTCATTGTGGTGATCCACTCACTAGATCCAGGAGTCTCATCGTGGTGATCCACTCACTAGATCTAGGAGTCTCATCTGTGGCTCACTGGCATCATCATGGGACCTCATAAAATTTAGTATGTTATGCTACAGAAGACTGTCAGACTGGAAAACCTTTTGGACGTGGTCAGATGCTATGAATATGCTACCAGAGTGACTGAAGACTGGAGACGTGCTGCAGAAAACAAACAATGGGAAAATGTTACTTGAGACTACAACTCCCAATACAGTCTCCTGGAGTCCGAGGGTTGCACAACCGTTCCCAAAGGGTTGAAGATTGTACACTAAAGGATAAAGGCTGGTACACCATCATCCGGTTTTCGTTGATGTTCCACAGCAAGTCGGAACCAAAGAAGGAAATGTATGGGAATTCTTGTACAACAAAGGCTTTTTTTTTTCTTTCTGATCATGCGCAGTCTTTCGTATCTGATTATTCTTGTACGAGAACGGTACACATTAAACAAAAGTCCTTGCATTCTGTTAACGTACGAGAAAAATTTAAGAGTTTGTCCGTTCAGAAATTTTCGTTTTGCAAGTTGGATGTTGGAAGTTGCGCACACACTGTACGAAAATTGAACGATCGGGCCTCATATGGAATATTTCTTCCGATTTCCTCCTAGTATGTACCTCCCTTTAGAGTCCAGTTTCTACTTTGTAAAGCCTGGCACACACGTTAAGTTTTTTTTTTTATTGTTCAGCCCAACGGGGTCACTGTACTAACTATGCAATGATAATAAAGCAATCTCTCCCACTGTGCTATTGTATTCTGACAGGGGACTACCCCGCCACCAGAACACACCAGTCAGGGAGGAGAAGCAGCAGTACACTGATCTTCCCAGTGAATGGCTGTGCAGTGGGGGTAATGTTAGGACAAGTCTGATCATTTGGAGGAGAGCAAGCTGGGTTCCCAGCAAAGCTAGAGAACCGACTTAGATTTCCTGCTTAGTGTGGTCAGTTTTTTTAATGGAAAACAGAGGGACTGGCAGGAACACCGGGGATTTCACACAAATGAAGCAATAAAAAGAGAACTGGATACTTTCTCATACAAATACATGGTGCAGCAGGAACAGATCAGGAATATGAAATGTTGGGGTAACAAACGCTTTAAGTGATAATGACAAACACCTCTTTAATGTAATTGTTTTTATGAATGCTTTCTTTTACCCTAATGTGCTGCTGTGCGAAAAAAATGCAGATTGCCTCATTTGCAGTACATTAGTGATTTGTCACAATAGAAAACGAGGCATTTTTCTGTGCCCATGCAGCCCCTATCGCATGTGATGTGAACAAACTCTAATTTTGCTGTACCTCTGAAAAGCAATCTGTGGGGAACGACTTTTTAGACACGTTTGAAAGGCAGTGAGGAGGCGATAGGTTGCACCCCTAACCAAATCTTTTAACTCTGTAAATGCAGCACTGTGCCGTAATTTTTGCCGCAATGCAGGTGTGGAGCTGCCTTTGCAGGTTTTGGAGGGGGGGGGGGGGTTTATTTGTGACTCGACCTTGATTTACTACCTCCAACTGCAAGTCTATACAAGCCCTTAGGCAGCCCATAGGCGGAACATAGGTGGTTGCAGGAGAGAAATTTGCATGATTTCCCCATAAACACAGACAGTGCTGACAGGAGAATCCCTCCTGCCGAGCAACTGTCTTCTCCCAGCGGGGACAGCTTCTCCTGCCCCACCCCTACCCCAGTGACTATCGCTAGCGGCTTTAGCAGCCACTTGCGACAATCAGAAACAAATCCGGCAGGCTTGTTGTACCCAAGTTGATCAATCGATCAATTTGGTGCATTTAGCCTGCCCATTTCAGCAGGAACCACCCGAGATTCAGTCTGTATGACTGGCCTTGGACCGTATATATTCGCCACATAAATTACTTTCATAAAAAACTTTTGCATAATTCATCCCGGTAATAAAATTTTCAGCCGGTGATGGGCTTTATTGTAGCAATGATCCAAGTGGCTCTATAGCCACCTGATCACTTCTACAATGTGTGGAAGGCACCTGTTGTGTCCGGTAAATGGGAAAGGGAGGAAAGTACATCTGTAGAATTGGCCTGGTTTTGTTGGCTTAAAGTGTTACTAAACCCATTCACTATATCTTATATATCTATATCTTGTAATGAATAAGCGCCCCTGTTAGTGTGTGAAACGCGTCTACCATTTGAACTGTCTGTAACACTTGGGATGTTCATTCATTAAATACGAATTTTGATGGATCTTGGAGTGCAGCCATTTCTTCTGTGTTCATTCACTCTAGCTGGTCTCCCACAGTACACAGAACATGGAATGCAATTATTTTAGTAAATATAAACTACTAAATATCTTTTCTCATCAGCAGTATATAGCATATTTTGTGATTTCTATCAGTTCCTGGTGAAGCTTGTAGGAGGCGTTTTTCATTCTCCCCTGATTGACCTATGAGGCTGCAGGGCTCCTGACCCTCTGTCTGGACAGTGGTCATTGGCCCTGTGCCGATCACATGCACTTTCCCAAGAAAAAAAAAAACCTCACTAGCAATACACACCAAACTGAGCATGTGCAGCCTGACTCCAACGGCTCTGCCCTATCCGGACTTGTCCAGGGGGACAGTGTAGGAGGGGGGAGGATCTGTGCATACAAGATCAAACAGCCTTTTTACACAATGCAGAGGATTAAAGAGGAAGTAAACCCTGATGGGTGTTACTTCCTCTTTGTTTCCCTGCAAAGGTAAAGCATAATGGGCTACTATGCATTGCATAGTAGCCCATTATGTGACACCCTCAGGAGAAGCCCGCGATGTCCCCGTCTTCCTCGCTAATAGCGAGCGTCCATTCTTCACCCCTCTTCCTTCCGGGGGCCGCGAATTCTGGCTGTGTGACGTCGCGTGCGTGCGGGAACCGCCTTTAACGGCATGACACGAGCTAGAAACGGCACAGCGTGCCCTTTCTAGCTCCGGCGCATGCGCAGAAGGAATCGCCCTACGGCGATTTGCAAATATCTCCTAGACCGTGCAGGTCTGGGAAATATTTTAAGCACCTACAGGTAAGCCTAATCTAGGCTTACCTGTAGGTTATAGTGGTTGTAAGGGGTTTACAACCACTTTAACCCCTTAGGTTCCACAGTGAGTATAACAAGCCTGCTTTACTGCATATACAGACTGATTTTACTGCTGTGGGTTTAGTAACACTTTAATTTACAATAATTATATTGTGGTAGTTGTATTAAGGCTCGTTCACACTAGGTGCAGTGACTGGCATTTTTCTGCACTAGATTAACACCAGTCACTAAAACGGCACGTGGAAAATAAATGTTTTCTATCAGAGCAGAGCTTACCTGAAGGCTCTATGCATTGCGGTCAAACTGCATTGCATAGAAGTGAATTAAATGTCATTTTGACATTTCAGTAAAGTTAGAACAAAAAAAAAAAGTACACAGTATAATGCGCTTAAACATGCATCACACCGCCCCTTGCCACACCTCTCACTGGCCTGTGCCCGCACACTAAACCCTGATTTTTACCTTGCTGGCCGGTGTGAATGGGCTTTTTATGTGTGCGAAAGCAAATCTCTTGTCAGCCATAACAAACTGTCAGATTTTTTTTTTCCATGCCGTTTCCATCACTTGTTAAGGAAAATTAATTTAGGAATGGCAAAACAGCCAGGTCATCCTACAGAAGGTTTTATATGAAAGGTTAGCTGTGTCCTCGGTATTTACTCATCGCACGCCTATCTTCTTCTTTTTTTTTTTTTGTTACCAGAAACTGCACATTACAGTTTGGTTTCTGTTTAATCAGATCACAAACTATTCTAAGCTGTTTGGACATCCTGTTTGACGTATAGGGCTTTGATGGTGCAATGGAAATACTTTGACACAGGCAAATCAACAGAGCATATACATAGTGTGTATGTAAAATGTGCATGTATACTGTGTGTGTATGTAAAATGTACATGTATACTGTGTGTGTATGTAAAATGTGCATGTATACTGTGTGTGTATGTAAAATGTACATGTATACTGTGTGTGTATGTAAAATGTACATGTATACTGTGTGTGTATGTAAAATGTACATGTATACTGTGTGTGTATGTAAAATGTACATGTATACTGTGTGTGTATGTAAAATGTACATGTATACTGTGTGTGTATGTAAAATGTACATGTATACTGTGTGTGTATGTATGTATATATATAATATGTGTGCATATTCCAATTGTAAATCTTATTATTAGCATAATCATCTTTATCATTTTTATGTGTACATACGTGCCAGATTCTTTTGAAGTTTTGTGTTTCTAAGGCTTAATGTACACGGGACATTTCATAACCTCTCCTGAACGATTTAACTTGACAGATAGTAACCGATGTTTAAAAACATCAGTTTTGCCACATTTAGCCGTGTTAAGCCGCGTTTTGCGTTTTAGAAGTGTGTCTCCATTTAAAAACACCTGTAAACGTAACGCGACTAAATGCAAGTTACCGCATTTACAAGCTGTTACACGCATTTGGCATTTCAAATGCCTCTGAACATCCGTCCTGAATGCATTTTTTTTTGCTTTTCAAAAAATGCTTTTAAACGCAACTGCCTAGAAACGACTATAAACGACCCGGTACATGTACAGTGGAACCTTGGATTAGGAGCATAATCCGTTCCAGGAGAATGCTTGTAATCCAAAGCACTCGCATATCAAAGAGAGTTTCCCCATAGAAGTCAATGGAAACGAAGATAATTCGTTCCGCATTGACTTCTATTACATGCAATACCACATGTGGCCAGAGGTGGGGGGCGTTGGCGAGCCTTGGAAATACTCGGGGACAGCTTGGCTGAACTTGGAAAGGCTCGGAAACACTTGGGAATGGAGTATTTGCACTTCTACCACAATCCTTGTCTGATGGTGACATCTCATTGATGCTATAAAAACCTTGTGCCCACTTTGCTTACCATACTTAGTGATTGTAAAGCTTTTTTTTTTTAAATGACAAACATCTCATACTTGCCTCCACTGTGCAGCTCGCTTTGCACAGAGTGGCCCCGATCCTCAAATCCTGGGGTCCCCCGGCGGCTCCTCCCCACATCAGATAACCCCCACCTCTCTCCCGGGGGGTTACCTTGCGTGCGCGCTCCTGAGTCCAGCATTTGCGTTCATAGACACGAATGCCGGACTCGGCCCCATCCCCGGCGCCTGCGTCTTTGGATTTGATTGACAGCAGTGGGGGCCAATGGCTGCGCTGCTATCAATTTATCCAGTCAAGTGCCGAGAACCCCGGGCAGAGGGACAGCGCGTCCTCACCGTTGGAAATTCCAGGTCTCAGGTAAGTAAAATGGTGGGGGCTGGGGGTCGGTGACTGATAGAAGTTTTTTCACCTTAATGCATAGGATTCATTAAGGTGAAAAAACACGAAAGTTTACAAGCCCTTTAACAAGGGCAAAGTGCCAGTGTACATTTCATCAACCTCGTACTGGCTGCTTAACTCCTCTCCTCTGTCTAATTAGGTTAATTAGCGGCAAACTCTCGTGGCTGTGAATTTAGGACTATCCTTCTGAATGTTTGGTCACTTGTGTTGAACACATGTAATAGTGTTAATAGGAGAGATTAGCACTGTAACATTAGACATTATGATCTGTAGCAGTTCCCAGACTAACAAATGCTTTTTATTACTGTTGGAGGACATTGTAGGATTGAGATTGTCCCTTCTCATAACCTACCACTAGCATTTGTTAACCCTGAAAATGTCTGCACACAAGACATTCATAGAATGTAAAAGCAAAATGCGTTCCAGCCCTGCGATGTGGTGATTAGAGCGATCAGTGCAGATCTGCTGGGTTTTAAACCCTATGTATGCAATCTTGAGAAAATTGCTCTTTTTTTTATATGTATAAATGGGTTCCATAGTACAAAGATTTTTATTTAATCCTTATGGATCTAATTGTGAAAACTGTTTTATTAACGCTAAGCTCCAGGAAAAGCAAATATTGTCTGAGTACAAGGGTTGTGTATTTCTTCCAGATCTCTGCAGTAATCCAGAGTGAGAATTTTCCTCTGTGTAGGAGCTTCCTGTAATAAAGACCAGTCACTGCTGCTCTCTCTCCTTGTGCAGGATGACTGGTCTTGTCTCCGCCCCCTCCTGTCGTTTTCTGCAGACAGCCTGTAGTGGGTGGGGCCTGCTGGGCCCCTCCCACAGCTCTGCTCTCTGCACAGGCTATGTACAGCACAGTGATGTCACTGCTACCTTTTTAAAAGGTAAATATCTGGGTTTATGAAGGCAAATCCTATGCGACTTTGGAGGAATATATTTCAAGAAAAGTTTTTGTGCCTGGAGTTCAGCTTTAAGGATGGCTGTAAAATCCCTGTCTTGAAATGTGTACTCCTATTTCTCCAGTGACTTATATGAACGCAGTGAAAGAAAGAAAACAAAATTATCAGTTATGGCAGCTGCCTCTGAAGGCCTTGAATCTAGCAAGTTTCTAATGCAGTATATACACACACTGTATTGTTGATCATTGCAGACAGCACAAAGGCCGAAACTCAACAGGATTTTTAATCTGCTTAAAGAGCAACTCAACTTTTGTTGAAAAAAAAAACACTCCCCCCCCCCCCCCCACACTGGGGATTTAACAAGCTTTGCCGCAGATTCCTACCTTTTGTTTTTCTGAAGGGAGTGGTTTTATAATTATCAATCAGCAACTGTACCTGCAGGGCTCTAAAAATTAAATTTTTTAGCATTCTCTGCATCCGTGTTAGGCCGGGTTTACACTGGTACGACAGGACTGTTGTACGACTGTCATCCTACTTTGCCCTTTAACTGAAGTCCTACTTCCATCCGGCTTGAATAACGATTACGATACAAAGTCGGAGCATACGATTTTGCTCCGACTTTGAGATACTCTGATTTGTCCTTTGACCAATCAAAACAATCCTAGTGTGACATAAATTCCTTTTCCTGCTGCTGTAATCACCATGTTGGATGTCACAAGTCAGATTGTTAGGACGAGGATCGGACTGTATTCCGACTTCAATGTTGTTGAGTGGGCTGAAAACAGACCAAAGTTGGACCAAAGTAGTGCAGGAAGCTTTTTCAAAGTCGGACTGACATGTGTCGGACCAGTTAAGACGGCTCTCATAGGGAACCATTGATTTGTACACGTCATGCAACATGTGCTCCCAAAGTCGGAGCGTATGTTGTACCAGTGTGAACTCAGCCTTGGACATGATTTCCCTTTGGAAGTATCTCACTAAAAATGTATTTCTCATTGACAGACACAGCGCTTCCTTTATTATAGGGTTATATCGCCCCCTACAGGAGTAGGACACTAGGCAGAAAAAAGACTTGGCTCCACCCATGGGCAGTCCTAGGTGGTATACACCCCCCTCTCTGCTATTGGCCTTCAGTTTTTTTTCTGCCTAGCCAGGAGTAAGGACCTAGTTCCCTGCTGGGATCTCTGGTCCTGGCAATTTTGTGTCTTTGCTTTTTAAGCTACTTTTTTTTCTCTCTGAATTTTTCCTGTGAGATCTACAATCAACTTCTGCATCCAATTTGCATGGTAGGAGATTGTGACCGGCTCTCTATGGAGCTGGTTCACATATCTCTGCTGCGGCTCCGGTGCGATTTGCACAGCGGTCCTGTGCGTCTTTTGGTCCGTTTTCAGGTCCGAATTCAGCCCAAAATTCGGGCTGGAATGGGGACGCACGGGACCCCTGCTGTGAGCCGCATGCGGCAATAGTGTGAGCCGAGCCTAACTGTCCCTCTGATGTGTTTCATAAGACGTATCGCAACAATAGAAAGGGTGATTTGCCTTTTAACTAACAAAACTATATTTTCTTTTTCAGACGAGAACTACTTGGCTCAATCATTGCTGCTTACCTGCCTGGCTTGAATATAGAAAGCATTAGCCAAATCATCTCCTTGCTGCCTGCTGACACTGGTAAGTAGTCCTATAGTATATCCTATCAATCAGTGTGTTTTATACAAGTGCAGAGTTAAAGAATAAGTTCACTATTGCAAAATGTTGCATGTTCCACCTGTATATAGGGTGAATATGTAACACTCCTGCCTCCTCTCCCCCTGATCCCCCTCCCTGTGACAGTGGTTTGGGGGATCCTTTTCCCGCACCCGCTGTCAAAGTTAATAAAGCGCAGCTCCGCCCAAAGTTCTGTGAATTAATTAACTACATCTACCATCGGCCTCCGTGGCAGACACCTTGTAGTTCTCAATGAACTGCAAGGGTGCTGGTGAGTGACCTTGTAGTTCATTGATTCTTCCTCCCATTCAGTAACTGTTTGCTTATATGAGGTACAGGCAGACAGCTACCTGGCATTCTGCAGGAGCCTGAGATCATTGCACCAATCATCTGCTGATCATGAAAGAAAAGCAAAGAATCGCATGCAATTTGAACAGGAATGCGGTTTGATTCCTGTCTGAGTCGCATGCACTGCTCCTGTGTGAACCCAGGCTAAAACAATACGGAAGTACTCTGGAGCAAATACTATATAAGGAAGCTTTTCTTTTTAGTTTCTTTCCTTTTTTTTGACTCCACTAAAAATATATCCAATCTTAATGACAGATTTCAATTAAAAATAGGATGTGATGCATCCATCCATTTTCTCCATATCTTTTCAAATTTCTGAGAGGTGTTACGTTGAGCATAAGTGTGTTTTTCAAACATTACATATTTATCCATTTTATAAATCCAGTCCCCAAGAGTAGGAGGGATGGGTGATACCCAACGGGAGATTTACTCTTTATTACCACCTTACATTTCTTTGGAACCAACCTTGGCGGGGATTATTTTGCTTGCCTACCTGTATGAGCAATTGGACATCTAGGGGTCGCGCAATCCAATTTCCTCCAGGTATCAGATTCAAGCAGCTCTGTTATCCACTTCCCGACCGCCCACCAATGATTTACTGCGGCACTCCCACTGTGATCACACACAGAGGGAACCCAGCAGCGGGTACCGTGGACGCGATGCCCACCGGTACCCACCGTTCGTGCAGTAAACCCTCAGAACGGCGATCTGCCTATGTAAACAAGGCAGATTGTCATTCTGTCAGTATGGAAGGTGTTGATCCTGTGTTTCTGCAAGGCAGGAACACGTATCAATGTCTTCCCATAGTGAAAGCACAGGCTAGGCACACAGTTACCCCCTTGATCGCCCCTGATAACCCCTTTCCAGCCAGTGTACAGTGACATATTTGCATATTTAGCATTTTTTTCCCCCCAAAAAGTGCCAGTTAGTGTCTGATTTGTCCGCCGCAATATCGCAGTACCACTGTAAGTCGCTGATGGCCATTATTAGTAAAAAAAAATATATATATATATATATATATATATATATATATATATATATATATATATATATCCCATAGTTTGGTTTGTGCAAAAGTTATAGCATCTACAATCAATATACGCGTATTGGGATTTTCTTTTACCAAAAATATGTAGCAGAATACATATTGGCCTAAAATGATGAAGAAATTAGTTTTTTTTTTTATTGGATATGTATGATAGCAAAAAGTAAAAAGTATTGGTTTTGTTTTCCAAAATTGTCGGTCTTTTTTATTTTGTTGCGCTATAAAAAAAAAAAACAAACAAAAAAATGCAGAGGTGATCAAATACCACCAAAAGAAAGCTGTTTGTGGGAAAAAAGGGCATACATTTTATTTGGGTACAGCGTCACACAACCGTGCAATGGTCAGTTAAAGTAACAATTATGTATCACAAAAAATGGCCTGGTCATGAAGAGGGGGGGGGGGAAATCTTCTGAAGGTCAAGTGGTTAAAGACAGCCAAAAAAATGTATGTATGAAAGGGAAAGGTAAGAGAAGTAACGCTAGCGAGAGAGACAGGTTTCCTAACTCGCCCAATTGACGGGTTCCCTGGAAAGCGGTGAGGCGGTGGTTGTATGCGGGGCCCAAAGGCAATCATTCTGCCCTCTGGGTATTTTAAGCTACTTTCCTCTTGGCAAACTCATCCACATTGGAGATTTAAAATTGCTGGCAGCAACTCCAGGTTCCTGTGTGTCATATGGTCGCATTGTTCTTGTTGCCTTAGGCTGCACATTGTTATCTTAATAATGTCCTTGTGTGCACTCAACTTGTGCATTATTCTCTGCAGTTTGCTTGCTTTCTAAGTTCCATTTTGCACATTGTAAACTTTGTAGATCTGGAAAATGGAAAAGAAAATGCTCTTCATTTGGAGTAGAATACCCAACACAAGGTTCATTGTTTTCATTTTTGAAGAATTTCTTGCTTATTTTATATTATCGCAAATGCAGCAGTAGCTCTCTGTGGCAGAAAGGAGGAAAGCCAGTTTCTCCTATGGGAGATGTAACCCCCTAAATCCCAGAGATGTATATAAAGTCACCGAATGCATTTTCACAGCTGTATCTACTGATAACTAAACTATCGGGTTGGGGGGACTAATTAAATGCAACCCTGCCTGGTGTGAGAATGTCTCTGATTGTTAGTGCATCAGACATAATGCTTAGTAAGCAAAATAGAAGGTTTACCTTTATGTCATGCCTAATGGGCCGTACACACGATCCGAATATCGTACGAAAACTGTCGTATGATTTTCGGATCAGGTGTACACTACTTTCGAGAGCCGATCATGACCGTTCATCCGATATTATTCGATCGGACATGCACGAAAATTTTCCTCGTATAATACCAGATCGTACGATTTTTGTTTAGTCAGTATAGTTGTCGTCCAAAAATACAATAAAAAATATATTACAACACATGACATCAGTTACGATCTTTTTTCCTGTCGTACGAGCATTTTCGTGATTTTATTTACCTATTCAATTTCTACTTGCGACTATTAGGCGAAAAAGGTGGTACGATCTGCCGTACGATATTCAGATTGTGTGTACAGGCCATAAAACCCCTTTCACATTGAGGCAATCTTGAGGCGTTTTAGCACTAAAAATAGCGCCTGAAAAGCGCCTCTCAAGCCTCCCCAGTCTGAGTGCTTTCACACTGGGGCGGTGCGCTTGCAGGACGGGGAAAAAAGTCCTGCAAGCAGCATCTTTGGGGCGGTGTGGGAACGCTGTATACAACATTGGAATGAATGGGCAGCGCTTCCGAAGCCCCTTGGAAGCATCACAACACGGGCGATGATTACTAACTCCTTACTAACTCCTTGGGGGTTAAAAGCGCCCCGCTAGCAGCTGAAAAGCGCCGCTTAAACAGCGGTAAAGCACCACTTTACTGCTAATGGACCTGCTGCCCCAGTGTGAAAGTAGCCTTAGTTTTCCATTGTATCCATATGTAACATAACCATTTTATATAACAGAGCCCTGTAGTTAAAGCGGAGCTCCGGGCTCCTTCTGAAAGAAATAAAAGTCAGCAGCTACAAATACTGTAGCTGCTGACTTTTAATATTTGAGCAAAAACATTTTCGTCTAAATTAATACTGTTTTAGTCGAATAAAATAATTGAGATGACTAAAATACAGTGGAACCTCGGATTATGAGCATAATCTGTGCCCATCAATTGCCGCCACTGTGCCCATCAAACGCAGCCACTGTACCCATCTATTGCCACCACTGTGCCTATCAAATGCAGCCACTGTGCCCATCCATTGCCACCACTGTGCCTATCAAATGCAGCCACTGTGCCCATCAAACGAAGCCACTGTGCCATCAAATGCTGCCACTGTGACCCCCCTGCCCGCTCGCAGTCTGCCTGGCACTTACCCTGTCTCGGTGGGACAGCGGGTGACGGCGACGAGCGGGGTCCTCCATGCGTCTCCTCCCATCCTCCCCTCCTGATAGGCATCCAAAAGTGGCGCCTGTCATTTCAGCCAATCAGGTGACAGGTAACAGACCTGAGCACCTGACTGGTGAGGAGGCGGTTCAGTGTTAGGAAAGCGAATATTCATTTGCTTTTCTAACACACCTGGGTGGACTGTGAGCGCCAAGCATGGCACTCGCAGTTCACCTATTTTGAAGCCTATTAGTGCTTTAAAAACACACCCGCCGGTGTAATTCAGGTGCCCGGCGTCCGTAAAGGGGCCGGGCGCCTGAATAGGGGGGGCAGTGGTGGCCATAGATTCACGCTATGCATGAATCTATCTATTTGTGATAGAGGGGTGGCTGGAGAGAGGGGGCGGCGCCCGTGTGCCCTTATGGACACACCGCCACACATACATACATACATACAGACATACATGCACATGAGCACACATGCACATGAGCACACATGCACATGAGCACACATGCACATGAGCACACATGCACATGTGCACACATGAACATGAGCACACATGCACATACATACATGCACATACATACATGCACATACATATAAACACACATACAGTAGATAAAAAACGGCAGACCTTTACCTTAGCTCTTCCTGCCGTGTACTGA
Source organism: Aquarana catesbeiana (assembly GCF_042186555.1). Taxonomy (NCBI): domain Eukaryota; kingdom Metazoa; phylum Chordata; class Amphibia; order Anura; family Ranidae; genus Aquarana; species Aquarana catesbeiana. The sequence goes on along the minus strand of NC_133332.1, from coordinate 52,201,672 downwards.
ACTGTAGGGGGAGACAAAGAGCACAGCACTGTGCAATCAATGTGAGCAGCTCCCCGCGCAGTGCCGATTACAGTTCGGCTTAGGATCGGGGAGCTTGTCTCCACTCCTCCTATTGAAGTACTGTATACAGGGGGCCCTCAAGGGCCCCCTGCAGCAAGGGTCCCGGTCGCCATGGCAACCTCAGCGACCCCTATAATTCCGCCACTGGCTTACAGGCACTAAGTGTGTCTATGGACACACACAGCCTGGCTCAGGAGCCTCCTTAGCACCAGGCTTGCTACAGGAATCACTCAAAGGAGGGAGGAGCAGACAGCACCGGAGGGGGACGGCCAAAAGAGGAGGAAAGGCGACCTCTCTGTACAGTATTACCCGTTTTAAGAAAATAGCCTTTTGTATCACTAAAGTCTGCAAGCCTAAAAATCATCCAAATTTAAGACTCAGACTCTTATAAGTATTGACTGAGTCTCTGTACATTTATTAAAACCAGCTGTGTTATCCCATCTAAATTCAGCCAGTGTGTTTTATGAAGAAGGTAATCTTTCATTGCCATGTATAGGTTATGGATTTGTTCATCCTATTCATGATTTATGAATGAGACGCATCTTATTATCATTTAAAATTTCTCTAAGACCTATCCCATCATCGTTTATGATTCATGAGCTTCATTCCAGTATAAGTTTTGTTTTATTAAAGAGTCCCGTTCCAGTCTAATTCATGGTTTATTAACGAGCCCTGTCTCTGCGTAATTTATGGTTTTGAAGAAAAGCTTCATGGTTATTGTTGTCGTACATATCTTCTGCATGCAGCTGTCTGCTTAATGCGATATTGCTCTTTAAAGTGTAACTTCACCTTCAGACTACAATTGAAGTAGAACTGTAAAAAGTTGCAGCTACTTTATAATAGCCGTTTAATTACTTTGCATGTACATTTCTTGGCTCTCTGAAAATTCAGGGGAGACCAACAGTTTCTTTTACATTGTAGGTAATCCACTGGATTTCTGCAAGGAGTATCAACCCCCCGCCCCACAGCAGTCTCCAAGAGCAGTGGTCTCTAAACTGCAGCTCGGGGGCCGGATGCAACACTTTGCTTGCCTTTATCCGGCCCTTGTGGCACTTTACCTTCCACTGATGTAAGACACTATTCCTCCCATTGACACCAAAAATGGGGAGTAATTCCTGTTACTGACATCAACAGCAGACACTATTCCTCCCACTGACACCAACGATGGGGCACCATGGCTCCCACTGACACCGATGTTGGGGCACCATGGCTCCCACTGACACCGATGTTGGGGCACCATTGTGTACTACCACTGACACCAGGACAATTTCTATTCTCAATGACCACAATCCGGCCCCCCTAAAGTCTGAAGACCAGTAAACTGGCCCTTTGGTTAGAACGTTTGGAGACCCCTGTCTTGGAGAAACTAACACCAAAATCTGTGTACATTTTTCCTGACGTATTTTATGATTTTCTTCATTATTATTGCTGTACAACCAAATTAATTGCTGTAAATCACTTATGTTTTTCAGGTACCTCCTGAAATGATCTGCCTTTTCCACTGACATGAATGTGAGCAGAAGTGGCTGTTACGTGAATTCTACTGCCCAAAACATTTCCCATACCAAGCCCCAATAATGGTTCTGCACTCTGGCATTACAAAGAACTGTGACACGTTTTTGCTCAATGTGGATATTTATGTCTGTATTAGAGCATGACAAGCTACAGATCCTATCAAAATGATGGAGTGGAGTCCGGGGGCACATCCATGAAAGCTAATGATATTGGTCGGGGATCGGACTATTATTCCCAAGGCTACTGGGGACAGAACAGCAATGGCATGCAACATGGTGCAGAGGGATCCAGGTTCAGCTCCATCACCCCAGCAATGCCAAAAATGGGGGTACGAGCCAGGATCGCTGACTGGCCTCCCAAAAAGGATACCCAGAAAGAGACAATGACTCCTAGCCCATCAAGGGAAATGGAAGGGTCAAAGGATTTCCACCAGCAAAGGAGTTATCCAAACGGACAACATTTTCAAAGTAATGGTGGTTCCCCGAGATTTAGGGCTCTTCACAGGTTGCCGAGAAAGAGGTCCAAAGATGTCGAGTTCCAAGATGGTTGGCCTCTATCACCAGGCAGGACATTTATTACTCTTCGGAACCGAAGCAACAGTGAGACAACACTCAGCGAGTGTGATGTGGATATTTCCATGGAGCCCAGGGGGTCAAAATTCAGCAATGGCATGCCACTGTTCAGAGAGTATGGCAGCACCTCTTCCATCAATGTGCAAGGAGTGTCTGAACAGAGCTTGTATGATATGCTTAAAGATCTCAGAAATGAAAAGCATGACAAAGGCAATGAGTCACCTAGTCGAAGTAGTGGTCATCTCCATGATGACTCCAGCACTGCTTCTAATTTACACTTATTAGGGAGCTCCAGAACAGACCTCCGCAATGGACAGTTTCAGAAAGATGATGGTACCCTAAAGGAAAAACAAAAAAAGCGAAACCCCAAAGGGGAATCCAGTGACTCCTCTATATTTCGCAAGCTGAGAAGCAACAAGAGTGAAAATGAGCCTGGAAAGTCATTCATGGAGCCAGACGAAAGTGCAAAGCACTGGATTTGCCCAAAGACACTTGGCCACTATGATGTACAGAGCATGCTGTTTGACCTTAATGAAGTAGCAGCCAACCGGAACTACGTTGCCCAAAGACGCAACACTACAACAGGGGCCTCTGCTGCATCAGCTGTGTCCCTAGCAGTGTCTAAAGCCTTTGGTCTGGGCAACATGGACCCCAAGTTTACCAGCACGGAAGACCTAAACTTTAAGGAGAACCTGGAGCATGACCTGGGGGACAACAACAGCAATGACCTCCTCCTCAGCTGTCCACATTTTCGAAACGAAACGGGAGGAATGTCTGAACGTAATGTGAGCTTCTCTAGAGCATCAGCAGGTTCCCCAAATGGAAGTGAAGGAGGCTTTCTGGAGCCATCCCTTTCTATGTACTGTACCAATGCCAGCATATCTGTCTTGGAAGTCTCCAAGGAAATACAGAAGACCCAAGGGAGGCTAAAACCGTATTGCATTGAGCATGTAGATTTAGGGGCTCGGTATTATCAAGACTATTTCCACGGTAAAGGTAAGATATGAATGTTTGTGTATGTTATGTTCTAGAATACAAATTGCATTTTTGAAAATGGTTTTTAATATAAAAATGTCATATTTTCGCCTTCAGATAACAAGTGTTAGTCTAGTAATCCACAGTGCTGGTTTACTGCTATGCTGTACATACACACACAGCTGAATAGCTAAGGGGATGGTCCTCTCCCCCTGTTTTCCTGGTAAAGATGGATATTCTGGCTGAATGAGCAGTCCGTAAGTGCAGAGCTAGTGCTGGATTTTTTGATTGGATATACCAGGGGTCTCAAAACTTAATAAACAAAGGGCCAGTTTACAGTCCTTCAGACTTTTGGGGGCTGGACTTTTGGTGTCAGTGGGAGGAATAGTACCCTATCGTTGGTGTCAGTTGGAGGAATAGTACCCCATCGTTGGTGTCATTGGGAGGAATAGTACCCCAACGTTGGTGTCAGTGGGGAGGTATAGTACCCCATCATTCATGTCAGTGGGAGGAATAGTACCCCATCATTGATGTCAGTGGGAGGAATAGTACCCCATCATTGGTATCAGTGGGGTGAATAATGCTCAGTCGTTGGTGTCGGTGGGATGATTAATGCTCAGTCGTTGGTGTCGGTGGGGGGGAAGAGTGTCTTGGATCAGTGACAGGAACAGTGCCCCAAGGGCCAGATAAAGGCAAGCAAAGAGCCGCGGTTTGGAGACCACTGAGATATACCATTATATACTGAACACAGTACTGAAGCATCATGTTTTAGCCATCGGTTCACATTAGTGGGTCTCCAAAGTTGCAATTTCCAGTGCGACTTGCATGCAGCTTTACACACTCTGACACCGAAGTCGCATTAATGTAGTGCGGGAACCTTTTCAAAGTTGCTGGGACTTTAAGTCGCATAGATCGGAAGGGGTGCCATTGAAATCAGTGGGCTGCAACTTGTCATGCGACTTTGTGTCCAAAGCCACATGACAAGTCGCGCTAGTGTGAACGGAGCCTTAACCATTAAAAATATTACCAAAAATGGCTTTAGTTTCCCCTTATATTAATACTCGGGCACGATATTGTAAGGTGAGCTGAAAGGAACCAAAACCCCCCAGTTGATTAATGAGTAACATAGTAGAAGTAGAGCTTTCTTAAAACAAAGTATTTGCAGGTTTTAATTCCATCACAGATAAAAAAATAAAAAAATAAAAGGTCTTATCCTTCATAGTGGGCAGAGCCATGCACATCATTTCTTTATGCCTCTGTGAAGAAATCTCGCTGCATCAATACTATTATCTAACGCAGGGGTAGGCAACCTGGGGCACTGCAGCTGTTGTGGAACTACATTTCCCATGAGGCATTGCAAGGCTGACAGTTAAAATTACTCCCAGAGGCATGATGGGACTTGTAGTTCTGCAACAGCTGGAGGGCCCCAGATTGCCTACCCCTGATCTAACGGTTCTGAGAATGCGTTTGGTCTCAAATGGGCATTAAATTAATAATTTGCATGGCTCTACCCATTATCTTATAATCAGGAATAAACCTCTTATTCTTTGGATCTGTGATGGAAGCCAGACCTGCAAATACCTTCTGTTGTAAGAAGATTGTACAGTGTTTGTCTCTTATTAAAGCGGAACTTTACTTAAAAGTTAAAGTTCCATTTCATCCTCCTCCCCCAGCCTTACTATAACAAAATTTCTGTTTTTCCGCACCCCACATAGGAGCAGATACCTTTTTTTCTGACAGGTACCCGCTCGCATTTCCGGCGGTTCTTGCCTAGGTGAGAATTACGTCAGCTTGGCCCACCCCCCACATGCCTGCAGCCTCCTGGGACACATCACATGTCCCACTTCCCAGGAGGCTGCGGGACCGGTCTGACAGCGACGCACAATCTTGTGCATGATCAGTGGGAGCCAGATGTGCAACAGCAGGAAGTCACATCGTGGGCTGCCAATGATCCAAAGCCCGGTGAAGGATTGGCTTCAATGAGGACAGCGCTGGACTCCTGGTCTGGTAAGTGTCTGTTAAAAGTCATCAGCTGCAGTATTTTTAAGGCCCGTTCAAACCTGAGCAATTCTCTTCTTGAAGTTTATCGCTTTTAAACACTCAACAAGCCAAAACCCATTAATTTCAACATTTCAGTGGCCCCTGTTCACATCTGAGCGTTGTCGCCTGAAGCAAAACGCCTGTCGCTCCAAAAAGTAAATTTTTTGGCCCCAAGGTCTTTAAAGCGGAGTTCTGTTAAAAAAAAAAATAAATAAATAAAAGTCAGCAGCTACAAATACTGCAGCTGCTGACTTTGAATAATCAGATACTTACCTGTCCCAGGGTCCAGCGATGCGGGGGAATGAAGCCCCGCTTGTCTCCCCCTCCTCTCTGCGGCACCAGCATTATAACTGTGGCCACCCGGCTGTGGCTTCACAGACGGGCACCCACTGGGCATGCGCGAGCCGTGCGCCGTGACTGGCCGGGCAATCATCTGAGACCTGTGAAGTGTCCCAGATGATTGCCGAGAGAGAGGGGGGAGAGGTCATCTTCCTTCCGGTGCCGTGGAGCGCCAGGAGAAAGTGGGAGCTGAAACCCTCTGAAAAGAGGGTACCCCCCCCTATAAAAAAAAAAAAGACATGACAGAAAAAAAAAAAAAAATGACATGAAGAAAAATGTCAGTACATATCCCATTGTTTGTAGACGCTATAACTTTTGCGAGAACTAATCAGTATACGCTTGTTAGGATTTCTTTTAACCAAAAATATGTAACCGATAACATATTGGCCTAAATTGATGAAGAAATTTTATTTTTTTTTATTTTGTTTTATAGCAGAATGTAAAAAATATTGTTTTTTCAAAATTGTCGGTACTTTTTTGTTTGTTACAAAAGATTCGCCCTAATGGGACTTTAAATGAGGTAGGCACCATTTGGCCAAAAAGCATCATAACAGTAATTGAAGTATAAAGTATATGCGTTTATTCAGGTAAAATTCATGCATACATTGGTATCATCAGCAATGGCCAGTTGTAAAACAACATACATATAAAATAAACAATGGTACATGAATGGGTAATAAACATGTATTACACGGGCATTGGTGTACCCCAAGTATAGAAAACATGTAATACACAAGCATCTAATGTACCCGATGCGTTTCGTGAGACCCAGCTCGCTCTTCAGGGGTTGATGCTTGTACAGATGTACCTAAGATAGAAGAATATAAATGGGTAGGTGGTGTAGTATTGATGGCGTGGTTGCAGAGCGTGGGAGCCATAATGTGGGGTCCCATACTCACCACTAAATGAGGCTAGGACAACAGGTGTGCGGTTCCCAGAGGTAGCAGCAGGTGTCTCAACCGGGAACTGTGGAGGTGGAGCCGAACGGGACCCCGGTAGAGCAAACCAGAGGACAGGCATGGTGCGCATATGAGAGTGTCCCCAGGAGTCTCACCGAATCCGTGTGTAATGGAAACTGTAGGCGTAAAAAAGTATAGTCATGCAAGTACTAATGATATGTATGTGTCTATATATGAATAGAAAGCCTGAACCAAGAATAGTGGGGGCATAGGAGACTGAAAGGGGAAAGGAAAGTGGCAAAGAAATGTCAGAAAGTGATAAGAGTCAGAGAAATAAACAAGAGAGAAAGAAAAGCAGCGAAAAAAGTCAGATTGAAATAGAACTGGTGACAAAAAAGCAAAAAGTAATATGAATGCTCAGAGTGAGCCATGTGCAAGATGTGATCAAATACCACCAAAAGAAAGCTCTATTTGTGGGGAAATTACATAAATTTCATTTGTGTACAGCGTTGCACGACTGCGCAATTGTCAGTTGAAGTAACGCAGTGCCATATGGCAAAAAATTTGGCTGCACAAGAAGGGGGTAAATCTTCCAGAGGTGAAGTGGTTAAAATAGAACTTCATTCTCCCAATCAACATTGGTTATTTTTAATCCTCATGCTGCTAGCATTCGTAAATGGATAGGAAAGTATATCATAATTACGTTTTTTTTTTTTTACTACACATTTCTTCAGTTACTTCCTGGTTTCTTGCCTAGGCAAATTATGTCATATATCCAGGGGTTTTTTTTTCTCCCAGAATACGTGCAGGAACTCCCCCCTTCTGAGTCATCCCTTGTCTCCGCCCCTACCCACCCCTGAGCACCGTCCCTTGGTTCCACCTCCCCTTTCCTCCCCTTTCCTCCCCTTTTAGAGAATACAGAACCAAGTGTTATTTTGTGGTGCTAAACAATTCATATGGAATTTGTTAATACCAAGAAATGCACTAAAATTGATCCCCTGCAGCCAGCAACAATAGATCCCCCAAACAATAATAGCCCCCCCAGCAACAATGGACTCCACCCCAGCAACATTAGACCCTCCCCAGCAACAATAGATCCCCCCAAAAATTAATAGCCCCCCAGCAACAATGGACTCCACCCCAGCAACAATAGATCCCCCCAAACAACAATAGACCCCCCCCCAACAACAATGAACTCCACTCCAGCAACCATAGACCCCTAAACAACAATTGCCCCCCCACGCCAGCAACCATAGACCCCACACAACAATAGACCCCACCCCAGCAACAACAGATCCCCCACAAAATAGACCCCCCACACAGCAACAATAGACCACCCACAACAAAATACCACACCCAGCAACGTTAGACCCCCCCAGCAGCAACAGATCTCCCAGCAGCTAGCAACAATAGACCTCTCCCTCAGCAGTCGATCCCTACCAGCAACAATAGATCCCCCACATAAAAACAGATCCCCACCAGTGACAATAGATTCCCCGGCAGCCAGCATCAATAGACCCTCCAGCACACCCAACACCCCTTTCTATTACATACATTCAGTGCTGGAGGTGCCGGAACTGCGTTCCCATTGAAAAAAATGCCCTGCATATATCCCAGGAGTCTTCAGGAGAGGAGGGGTTTTCTCAGCTAAGCACACTCTCCTGCATACATAATTGAGCTAAAGGCGGGAAGTTAAATGATACATGAATTATTTGCCCTTAGTCAAGATGGCCGCGGCCAGAAATGTTAGGGGGTTGTTTTTCGAAGAGATTTCTCAGCATAATAATGCAAGGAGACATGGATGGATGGAGGAGTTTACTTTGAGTATTAAAGATGAAATAAATAGTTTTTGGTTTGTGGTGCTCAGATGTAGTGAAGATCCGCTGATGTAACTTTCGTTCTTCTAATATTTCTTTATTTTTTGGTATTTTTAATGGTAGCACACAGTGTGAATGTTACATAAAAGCAGGTGTACCTCTGGACGGACATATGCCGCGTTTCAGAATGCAGCTTCATTAGTCCCCGTAATCAGCTGTTGCGGATTCTAGGACCGCCTGGAGAACGAACCCATCAGTTGGAATATTAGTCAGAAGTCATGTTCCCCCCATCAGAATTATAACTTTATCCTAATTATCTTCACTACACTAATGAACCGCTGAACTGTGTGCATGCAAATGTTATTAATAGCTTGTTTTATGGGCCAAGACATGATTAAATTTATTGCCCCCCCCCCCCTTTAACATGGTGATGAAGTTATTGATTAGAGAAGGATATAAGTAGGATTGGACTCCATGGAAGGGGTGGAGGTCTTTCTATTCTCCGCACGGCACATTTCATTCCCGTAGATCAGCTGGACAATGTTGACATCCATTTTCTATATTGTTGTAGATCCAGTATGTGGCATGACTGTGTTTAGGACTATTCCTGGAGCTATGTTATAGCTATTTCCAGTAACAAGAGCTACAAATAGAAATCACATGGCCAAATATAAAGAACATTATGGCACATGTGTTATAGCTTGGTGAATTGAGCCGATTATGTGAACTGATGTGAAGGTGCAGAGTTTGTGTCTGTTTGGCCTAATTAGAATAATGTCCCTTTATTATCGAGCAAGCTTCCTAATAGCTGTGAAGGCATGGGGGACCGTTCCTGTTATAGATTTTATGAATACAGCATGTCTCCGGAGAGAAGGATGCCTGTCAGATGTGGTAATTAGCACAGTCTTGGCATTAATTTAGGAAACAACTACAGGAAAATCGCTCTCACCAGCTGGGACTTCGTAATACTGTGCCGTTATATATGTACAAGAGCATCAATCACTCTTCTCCTAAAAGGATTTATTCACCTGAAACTAATCTTTCGTTTTGCTGGTAGATGCCTACTAGTTTCTTGTATTTCTGAGGGATGCCCTTGGAGTGCCTGGCTTTAATCACCTTGCCTAGGTTGTCTCATTGCTCTTGCTGCATTCTCTGCAAATTAAAGTAAATGAAACGCCCAAAAAGTAGAGTAAGGCTTAATGGTGCATTCAAGTGTTTACTAAACCCACAGCAGTAAAATTAGTCTGTATATGCAGTAAAGCATGCTTGTTATACTCACTGTGGAACCTAAGGGGTTAATATTCTGCATTGTGTAAAAAGGCTGTTTGATCCTGTATGCACAGATCCTCCCCTTCCACTGTCCTCAATCTATCTGCTGACAGAGCCTTGGGGACAAGCTGCACATGCTCAGTTTGGTGTGTATTGCTAGAGAGTTTTTTTTTTTTTTCTTGGGAGAGTGCATTTGCTTGGCACAGGAACAATCGGCACTGTCCAGAGGGTCGGGGGTCCTGCAGCCTCATAGAACAGTCAGAGGAGAGTGAAAACTCCTCCTACAAGCTTTAACCAGACACTGATAGAAGTCACAAGACTGCTATATACGGTACTTTTGAGGAGAAAAGGTATTTAGCAGTTTATTTTTACTAACATAATTGCATTTCCATGTTCTGTGTACTGTGGGAGACCAGATATAGTAAATGCAGGGTTTTGGGTTTAGTAACACTTTTAGGGTGAAACCTTACCAGGTCAGCAAACTTAAAAATAAGTGGAAACCATCTAAACGGGGAAAAGTAAAAAATCCAAACAAGTCTCTATAGTATGTGGATAATAATAGTCCAGTGCACTTATGGCTGCTCCACCAAAAGAGATAGAAATAGTCTCTCCAAATATACAAACAGTGGACGCCAACTAAGTGTAGTATTAAAAATATATTCTGTTTCTAAGACAATTGACAACTCACTTGGTAAAAATAAAAACATGCTCATCAATAGAACACTGCTTTGCGACGCTGTAGTACATTCCGGATCTGTGGACTGGATGCTGACAGACAAACCAAGAATTGTCCACAACCACTCTGGAGCACACGAGGGGCACAGAAGCTGAAGTGACGTCACACTGGAAAGATTTTTCAGTGGAGGAGCGTGGCTACGCGTTTCAGTGTCCAAGCTTTTTTCTCAAGCCATAGAAACATATGGGACTACTACTGTTTACACTTACAAGCCACTTTATTAGGTACACCTGTTCAATTGCTTGGTAACACAAATTGCTAATCATCCAGTCACATGGCAGCAACTCAATGCATTTAGGCATCTAGACGTGGTGACGACGACTTGCTGAAGTTCAAACCGAGCATCAGAATGGGGAAGAAAGGGAATTTAAGTGACTTTGATCATGGCATGGTTGTTGGTGCCAAATGGGTTGGCCTGAGTATTTCACTCAAACTGCTGATCTACTGGAATTTTCACTCACAACCATGTATAGTAGAAGCTTCCCAGAGAACACCAAGACATGGTGGAACCCTCTATTGAGCTAAATCTGTTTGTCGGCAGGTTTTGGGAGTGGTTCAGCTCAATAGAGGGTTCCCTGTTGTTCTCCTATAAATTGTAGTAGTCTCATATGTTTCTATGGATTGAGAATAGAGCTTGGGCGCTCCAAAACACGTAGCCACGCCCCTCCACCACAAGATCTTTCCAGTGTGACATCACTTCCCCTTTTCGTGCCCCCCCCCCCTCGTGCGCTCCTGAGTGGTTCCAGACACTTCCAGGTTGGTCTGTCGGCGTCCTGTCCACAGGGTTGGCGGCTCTGTACACGATCTAACACAGCGAAGGAATGTACTACAGAGTCGTACAGAGGTGCTCTATTGATGAGCAAGCTTTTATTCCTAGGCTTCATGTACACGGGACGTTTTTACAAACTCTCCTGAACGATATAACTTGACAGATAGTAATCCACGGTTAAAACGTCAGTTTTGCCGTGTTCACATGCCACATTTAGCTGCGTTTTGACGCGTTTGCCTTTAGAAGCGTTTAAAAAAAATTTTTTTTTTTCAAAATATCCAGAAATGAAAAACGCCTGTAAACGAAACGCGGCTAAACGTCAGTTACCGCGTTTCGAAGCGTTTGGCACTTGAAATGCCTGTAAACTCAGCTTCTGAACGCATTTTTTTTGCCTTCCAAAAAAGGCCTCTAAACTCAACTGCCTAGAAACGACTAGAAACAACCCTGTGTACATGTACTGATAAGATAACAGAGGAGAGTTCAGGGGCAGCTGAAAAAAATGTCCAACTGCTCCTAAACATCTGTTTACCAGCAGCAGAGTACATGAGGCCTAAGACCCCATTCACACAGGGGCAACACGACTTGCAGGTCGCCTCAGCGAGGCGACCTGCAAACGACTGCCCGGGCGACTTGCAAGACGACTTCTGTATAGAAGTCTATGCAAGTCGCCCCCGAAGTCGTACAGGAACCTTTTTCTAAGTCGGAGCGACTTGCGTCGCTCCCCTTAGAACGGTTCCATAGCACAGAACGGGAGGCGACTTGTCAGGCGACTAGGTCGCCTGACAAGTCGTCCCTGTGTGAATGGGCTCTTACTGAGTTAGATAACTGTGGGGAGGTCCAAGGCCAGGTGTACTTTGTATATTGCTACATCCAAAAATACAGATATTTGGCTAATGAAAATTGGTATTACGTTATACTTGGAGACAGTTTTAGTCATTTTTCCAAGAGGACTTGGTTGCCAAACAAGAAAAATTGGCACACAAAATACACTTCTCAGCTATACAGGGAACCTTGGTTTACGAGTAACGTGGTTAACGAGCGTTTTGAAAGACGAGCAACTTTTTAAAAAAAATCCTGACTTGGTTTGCGAGTGTTGTCTCGCAAAACGAGCAGAATTCAAGCTAATGGGCGGTACCGCATTTGGCCAGAGGTACGGGGGTGCCAGGGACACTCTGAACGGTTCGGAGCCATTCGGAAATACTCGGAATGACTCAGAAGTACTCGGAAATACTCCGTTCCCGAGTGTTTCCAAGCTGTCCCCGTGTATTTTTGAGGCTCTCCGGCGCCCCCCTCCACTTCTGGCCACATGCGGTATTGCATGTAATAGAAGTCAATGCGGAACAAATTCTTCGTTTCCATTGACTTCTATGGGGAAACTCACTTTGATATGCGAGTGCTTTGGATTACAAGCATTCTCCTGGAACCCATTATGCTCGTAATCCAAGGTTTTACTGTATTGACATTTTTTTTTCCCTTAGATTTTCAGGGTTCCTCTTTAACCCTCCTGCCTCTATTCAGAGGTGAAATATCACCTTTGGGTGAGCTGACCATTTATTAGGGCTACATCTTTTTTTTTCGTCATTTTGTGTTTTTTGCTCCACCTTCCTGTACTACTTATTATTCTCTACATCAGTACATTGATCATTTAATGGATCTCCATATCTTTTGGCATGTTGACAGTTGGAAGAGTCCCCATCATATTCATCCCCTGAGGTCATCCACATCTCTGGGTTGTACTGTTATTTATTTGACTGCAATGTTCACACATCCCCATCGCCAACATAACAAGACCTACAAGGTATTGATTGCCTAATGGATTGTCTTTGACAATATTGGTGCAGCCTCCCAGATAGCCGCACTGTACAACACCATGGATGGCTTAGCAGATTATATTTAAGACCTTGACCTGATTTTCTCCTAAGGAAAAACGTATAATTAGTTTTCTTTTCCAATTAGCGTGTTGACACCTTTTCACAAACGACTGACTATTAGTAAACCTGGCCTCTTCTCCTAGAATTTTATGGGCTCTGAATCAGAATGTTGAGATATGACTGGTTTCTTTGGTTGTTAAAGGGGATTTTGGAAAACAAAGGAAAACCCATTAATGGTTTAAACACATTTGTGTTGTATCACAGGGGGCGGGGTTTTATTGCTTTTACAGTGTCTTGAGATCACCATTGGGACCCCCCATACAGCTGCTTGCAGTACTTAGTGGAATGTCATACAGCAATTAAGACATAGTGAAGACAGTGAATTGTAAATTATGGTTGTGCCTCAGTGTCAGGATGATGGAGAAATCTGGAATTACCAGCTCTAAACTGGGATAAAATCCTGGGCGTAGGATGATGTTTGAAATAGATAGAGTAGGGTTGCACCTATACCCTTTTTTTTTTTTCTTTTTTTTTGTTTGTTATTGACTAGTATGAGTACCGATACTTTCGATCAAGTTCCTTACCAATACTTTGCGGAGCAATTTGAGCCCATACAAAATGAATACTGGAAACCGCTACTTTGCGGTGTGACTTGTGTCCATACAAAATGAGTGGTGCGGTTCCTGTCTGAATTGCATGTGGTTTCCCCATTGCTCCTGTGTGAACCCAGGCTTGTCAATAGTGATTTCAGCCTGGGTTCACTTAGGCAAGTGCGGGGAACCTCATGCGATTTCGGTCATGAATCGCACAGCATTCCTGTTCACTTTGCATGCAATTCTTTGCAGTGCAATTTGAGCCCATTAACTTTGTATGGCCGCAAGTCACACCGCAAAGTAGCGGTTTCCAGTATTGGATTATTGTCAAAATACTCAGTGCCGGTATCGATGCATCCCTGAAATAGAGGTTTGGTTTTTTAGTGTTTCAATCAAGACTTGATGGCCGACAGGCTTTTTTGTAGGCCCTGTTGTAGCAGAAGAAGAGTCAATCTTGCCCTGTCCCCTCCTTCCCACAACACCCTGATTTTATTTAGGTGTTCCCAATATCCCAAAATCCTACATGTAGTAGACAAAGTGCTTTACAATATAAAAAGGAGACAATACAGTTACAATACAATAAAATACAAGAGGATTAAGAGGGCCCTGCTCAGAAGAGCTTACAATCTAATAGGGTGGGGCATTTGGTACAAAAGGTTGTAACTGTGGGGAATGAGCTGATGGAAGTGGTAGAAGATTAGTTGGAGACGTGATAGGCTTCCCTGAAGAGATGAGTTTTCAGGGATCGCCTGAAGGTAGCAAGAGTAGGGGATAGCCGGACCAGTGGAGGTAACGAGTTCCAGAGGATGGGAGAGGCTCTGGAGAAATCCTGGAGACGAGCATGGGAGGAGGAGACGAGAGAGCTTGAGAGTAGGAGGTCTTGAGAAGAGCGGAGAGGTCGATTTGGGTGATATTTGGAGACAAGATCGGTGATGTAGCTCGGGGCAGAGTTGTGATTTAAGTAGGCTGAGATCTGTGTGAGGACAGGCCATAGATTATGCAATTTTCTTTCTTCCACCACAGGTAGAAGGAAAGATTGCCCGATTACTCCAGCAAATCCCTCCCGCAGTGCTATTATGTTCTGCTGGCGAGGAGCCCTCCCTGCGATCAGAATACAATGATTAGTGTTGCCGGCTATAGCTGGTGGCACCAATCGTTCATGAAAAATCCAACAGGCTGGTTGTACACAAGTTGATCAATAGAACGACTTGTGTACAAACAGGGTGTCCATACATGGATCGAAATGTGGCCAGTCCATGCTGAACCATGTATGGCGGGCTTAAGACTCTGCCATTTGTAGATCTCCACTATAGCTGCGGGTCACAATATCTTAAATCCTGTGATTTCACTTTACAGAGGAATGTTCTCGGCTAGATGAAGTGGTGAGAAGACAGACTGGTTACTGGCTGTTTATTGTTTTAGCTGGTCCACAGACTGGAGCATATGGATCTAAAGTCAATGAAATGTGAACTTGTTTTCCAGAACACTGTAATTATTTTGGAGTAGACGAGAAGCTGGGTCCTGTTGCTGTGAGTCTGAAAAGAGACAAGCTGGAAGACATCAAGGATCATGGACCGCAATTCCAGTACAGGATCATCTTCAGAACCAGTGAGGTAAGGACACTTTGAGGTTGTCCATGTCAAATGCTGAGAAGAACCTATCATAGCAGTTTAATCACTTAAGGACCGAGCCTCTTTTTGAGATTTGTTGTTTACAAGTTAAAATCCGTTTTTTGTTTTTTTTTGCTAGAAAATTACTTGGACTCCCCAAATATTATTTTTTTTTCAGACACCCTAGAGAATAAAATGGCGGTCATTGCAATAATTTCTGTCACACCGTATTTGCGCAGCGGTCCTACAAGCACAGTTTTTTTGGGAAAAATACACTTTTTTGAATTTAAAAAAAAGGCGACAGAAAAGTTAGCCCAATTTTTTCTAGATTGTGAAAGATAATGTTACGGCGAGTAAATTGATACCCAACATGTCATGCTTCAAAATTGCGCCCGCTCGTGGAATGGTGACAAGCTTTGGCACTTAAAAATCTCCATTGGTGACATTTAAAAATTTCTACAGGTTACCAGTTTTTGAGTTAGAGGAGGTCTAGTGCTATAATTATTGCTCTCACTCTAACGATCGCGGCGATACCTCACATGTGGTTTGAACACCGTTTTCATATGCAGGCGTGACTTAACGTGTGCGTTCGTTTCTGTGTGCGAGCTCGGTGGGACGGGGGCACTTCAAATTTATTTTTATTTTTTTTCTTATTTATTTTACTTTTTGGGGTTTTTTTTTTTTACACTGTCCTTTTGAAAAAAAATTTGGCTCGCTTTTATTCTTATAAGGAATGTAAACATCCCTGATAATAGTAAATTAGCATGACAGGACCTCTTTAATGTGAGATCAGGGGTCAAAAAGACCTCAGATCTCACATTTAGACTTAAAGGGGTTGTAAAGGTAAAAGTTTTTTCACCTTAATGCATTCTATGCATTAAGGTGAAAAAACTTCTGACAGAACCGCCGCCCCCAGCCCCCCCGTTTTACTTACCTGACGCCTCGAAAGTCAGCTTCGCGTTCCCGACATCTGTTCCTCCGCTCACCCTGGCCGCTGATTGGCTGCAGTGGATGGATTGAAAGCAGCGCAGCCATTGGCTCGCGCTGCTGTCAATCACATCCGATGACGCGGCGCGCCGGGGGGCGGGGCCGAGTGATACAGCGAGCGGCTATAGCCGCCGGCTGTATCACGGGAGCGCGCCCGCAAGCACTCACCACCGTGCGAGAGAGCTCGCATGAAGGTGGTAAATGCTTGCGGGGAGGAGCTGAGACAGCCGCCGAGGGACCCCAGAAGACCAGGTTCGGGGCCACTCTGTGCAGAACGAGCTGCACAGTGAAGGTAAGTATGACATGTTTGTTATTTTTAAAAAAAAAAAAAAACACCTTTACAACCCCTTTAAATGCAATTAAAAAATAAACGTCTTTTGAAAAAAAAAAAAAAAACAACTCTTTAAGAGCATTGGGCGGAGGTGACGTTTGACGTCGCTTCCATCATCCAATATTATGGAGGCGAGTGGGGGCCATCTTTTCCTCGCTTGGCATCCAGTCTCATAGGGGAGAGGACCCGATCGTTCCCGGTAAGCGTCGGAGACGTCCGTAGCGCGGCGGGAGGGAGGGCCTCGTCCGCCACCGATAAAAGGGATCTTGCAGCGAATCCACCACAGAGACCACCTTTATCTGAAAGCCAGCCGCCCGCCGTTTAAGAGGATACTTGGGTTATGGCAGCTATCTGCTGCCATAACAACAGTATTCCACGTCAAATTACTGACGTATAACGACGGCAGCTGGTCGTTAGGTAGTTAAAAGTAACTCCACTTTTGCTGAAAAAAAATAAACATTTCCCTCTGGGTGATCTATGTACATTGCAAGGATTTAATACCTTTTGTTATTCTGAAGAAATAGCTTCTTGTCTGTGTCCATGTGCAAAATGAATGTGTATGGGAGTGATTTAATAATTATTCAGCTGCTGCAATTGCAGGGTTCTAATGAGGAAAGTGTTAGGGTCTGCATCCCTTTATACATGATTTGCCTTTGAAATGACCTCACCAGAAAATATATTTTTGTTCCAGGGAATTCCCAAAATCTGACTTGTATGTTAGTGCAGACTTCTGCACTTCACCTATTTGTGAGCCTTAGTACAAAGACACTTTCCTTTACTATAGGTAAAAAAATCACCAAAAAACAGGCATCAAAAAGATTTTAAATTGGTTGAAACATTTTAGTATACCGCAACGGAGATTTCTGCTGGTTCATCCTTGCTGTCACTTGAGAATCTGATTGTCTCGAGTGGTGCTTTTGTTAAACATATGTTTGTTCCACATATCAGGCTGTGTGTGGTCAGCATCACTCATCACAAAGTTAAAAGACGTCCATTAATCTATCACTGGCTTATAACCAGTTGCTTCCTTTGAAGTTATTGTATAGAATAATGGCATTGGTACATTACTAAGAACATCTAATGATGGTGAAAATTCTTCTTCCCCTGAATCATCATTTCTTACCATGTAATTTGTCTCTTCACCCGGATCTTGCTTCAGTGGGTGATCATCTATAATTGTTTAAAGCCAAAATCCAGGTAGAATAAAAAAACAAAAACAAAAAAAAAAAAACATTTAATTAGAAGTTCCTCGAATGGAAATTTTGGTGCAGAAACCGAAAATGCAGAATGCACTTGGTCGAAAACCTGAAAATGAAAGTTTTTAAAAGATATATATATATATTTGTGTTTAGAATTGTATTATATTTGACTTTTTAATTAACATCATGAATTTAAATTTATATTAATTTATTGTCTGGCCATTATTGACACTTTTAGCACAAGAAAAATGTATTCCTTTTAATTCTATGTATGTCTTCACACTGGTCTGTTGCGCTTCCGTTAAATATAAATCCATAGGTGGGTAAGACATTTTTTAAATGTGTAATGTGACTCTTTATATAACTCTTGGCCTGGAGTTCTGCTTTAAAGTGCCAAAAAAAAGTGTGCAAACAGGCACCGAGAAGTACCTGCTTGTACTGTAGGAGCTTTAACTGCATTCCACCTCCGAATGTGGACCCAGTAGATGTTTGGCACATCCTGGTTTCAAATATGCCACTATAGTATATGGAAAAATCAATACAGCGCTGCGTATGGTGTAGGTAAAACAGCAGCCAACACAACTATAGACCCAAGTAGTAAGTGTAAATGTGAAAGTGTAGCGCTATAAAACCAAAACAAACTGAAAAATGAAAAAAATCAGTGTCTTAAACCTGAATTATAAAAGATATACGGTATATAAAATATGGTATGATCATATCTTAGTGCAAAAATATACTGTGCAAATTATACAATACATTGAATATGTGCAGAACTAGTGAGACAATGTTGAGAGAAGAAATCACCAAAGTATCCAACTAAAAATATAGATATACAGGCAGCAGTCCAAACACAAATCTGTAAGAACCAATTTATATTAGAGTCCAAAAAAACACATATATACGGTAAATAAAGCCACAGGAATCTGTATAGATGTTAGAGACCACCAACGTTGCAGGAAAGGTAGGAATGGTGAAGAAGCCACCACCAAGGGTCTTAGGGGGCTTACCAGATGTTTTAGACTTGGGCTTTGAGACCAACTGGTCAAAAGGTTACACCTCCTTAAACAGCCACAATGGATCCCAGGTCAGGGCAGCAGCTTGACACTCACGGTCACCAGCAACGGCACAAAAATAGTGTTCCAATAGAGGGCCACAAACGAATGTTCACATACCATGCCAGAAAAACTCACATAGCGTGATAACGTAAACATTAATTTATTAACCGCTTGATATCCGCGCTATAGCCGAATGACGGCTACAGTGCGGACCTTAATTCCCGGGAGGCCGTCATAGGACAGCCTCCCCTGTGCACGCGCCCTGCAGGGCGCGCACCGAGCGCGATGTGATCACGGAGTCACTGAGACTCGGCTGATCACCAATCCAAATAAGGGGCCGGTCCCGGCCCCTTACCATGTGATCAGCTGTCAGCCAATGACAGCTGATCACATGATCAAAACAAAAGCTCTGTGATCGTTTTTTTTTTTCTCCTCGCACTGACAGTGCGAGGAGAAAAAAAAGCCGATCACCGGCTCATTAGCAAGGGACATCGGTCCCGAAGAGGAGGCGGCAATAATGCCTCAATTGTGCCACCAGTACCCCCTGCCAGTGCCACCTGACATTGCCACCTGACAGTGCCCACAAGTGCCACCTATCAATGCCCACAAGTGCCACCTATCAATGCCCACAAGTGCCACCTATCAATGCCCACAAGTGCCACCTATCAATGCCCACAAGTGTCACCTATCAATGCCCACCAGTGGTGCCAATCAGTGCCACCTAGCAGTGTTGCCTATCAATGTACCAGATCAGTGCCCATCACTGCCACCTATCAGTGCCCACCAGTGCTGCCTCATCAGCGTACATGAAGGAGATAAAATACCCTTTTTAAAATTTTATAACAAAATATAAAAAAAAAAAAAATTTTTTTTTTAAATTCGGTCTTTTTACATTTTTTTTAACAAAAAATAAAAACTGCAAAGGTGATCAAATACCACCAAAAGAAAGCTCTATTTGTGGGGAAAAAATGATAAAAATTTCATTTGAGTACAGTGTTGTATGATTGCGCAATTGTCATTCAAAATGCGTCAGCGCTGAAAGCTGAAAATTGGTCTGGTTAGGAGGGGGGTTTAAGTGCCCTGTAAGCAAGTGGTTAAAAATATAGGAAGAGCATAAAGAACAAGTAGCTGTAATTGTGATGGGTCCACCCAACGCGTTTCTGCTAAAAAGCCGTCATATGGGGTGGGGACCCCCTACACATCACCGCTTATAAAGGGCTAATGACCCCATGTGGAAGTGCCGTAATACCGGAAGTGTAACTAAGTCACACCACTTCCGATTGATTAAACCATAAAACATATATTAAATTATATAATATCAATTTTCAGGATGTTATAATACCTATAAGTAAAATAAGGTGAGGGTGGTCATGTGACTCCCTGTGAAGATAATCATCTGGGGAGGTCGATTGCGGTGTAATTACGTCACAAGCGACGCAGGTCACGTCCAAATCAACAGCCGAGACCCGCCTCCGTAAACAAAAAAACCGAAAAGAACGCTGATTAAAGAAGTCTGTAAGCCCATTTTTTTGTGGCCGGGTTGATGCTCATATTGTATTGATGTGAGGCAATCGGCATTCTTTTAGTTTTTTTGTTTACGGAGGCGGGTCTCGGTTGTTGATTTGAACGGGACCTGCGTCGCTTGTGATGTAATTACGCCGCAAGCGACCTCCCCAGATGATTATCTTCACAGGGAGTCACATGACCACCCTCACAATGAGGCTTGGTTTGCTCCCTGTGATACATCGTGACGCCGCTGCGCCAGAGCGTAGTGACGTCATGACATAGTGTGAAAACGAGGCTTGGCTCCGTTTCTTTGCGGTTAGCCTTTCCTCTCGTCTATTTACACATTTTTTGCATTTAAATCTGATACCTTATTTTACTTATAGGTTCTTACAGATTTGTGTTTGGACTGCTGCCTGTATATCTATATTTTTAGTTGGATACTTTGGTGATTTCTTCTCTCAACATTGTCACTAGTTCTGCACATATTCAATGTATTGTATAATTTGCACAGTATATTTTTGCACTAAGATATGATCATACCATATTTTATATATATATCTTTTATAATTCAGGTTTAAGGCACTGATTTTTTCATTTTTCAGTTTGTTTTGTTTTTATAGCGCTTCACATTTTCAAATATGCCACTCCCCTCCCAGGCATTCCTTTTGGCCAGTTAGGCAGCCTATTGCATGACGATCCAGTAGTAATGTATGTGGAAGTGGGTATGCTCTGATACCTGGAAGTCTCTGGGCTTTGCCTGATCAGAATTCACATTCAGAATACTTTATTGATCCCAATGGGAAATTATTAAACAGCCTGGCATTTGGCTAAAAGCTGCTGCAGTTAAAGGAGTCTGCGCATACCTGCAGCAGCTTTCGGTGTCCCCCACGCAAAATCTATGGATGTATTCAGTAGAGGATTTTTTTTACCAAGCACAGTGGAGTGTCACAATTGAAAAGTAGGACTCCATTTACATTAAAAGTTGTTTGGTCCTTAAAGGATAAGTTTGGGGTTGGTAAAAATAATAGCAATAAATAAACCTTCATACTTACCTCTTTGCTGCAGCTTTTCCACATTGCTTATCGATCTGTTCTCGGTCTGCTCGAAGTGGAGAGCTCCATCAGTGCTCACTGGCCCACCAGCCAGGGGAGAGTGCAGCTGGCTCTCAGCTGTGTGTTGAGGGGCAGAGCCAGCTGTCAGTCAGGCAACAGGGTGGATCCCAACAGTATTGTCAGGATCTTTTCAGAGCCCGCTGTTGGCTAATTCTGCGTCACAGAGAGCAGAAGTGACCTACAAGAGATGTGTGACCAAAAAAAGCTTTGGCCATGCTTATAGTTTAACCTCTTGGCGCCAAGAGTTTCTGTCATCCAGAAGCATTTTTCATCTCAGTCTCTTGCTACAGTGGGGAAAATAAGTATTTGATCCCCTGCAGATTTTGTAAGTTTGCCCACTTAGGCCCCTTTCACACGAGGCGGACTCCGTTTCTACGGAGCCTGCCTCGGTCTGCCGGCTCAGCAGGAGATCTCTCCGTTGATTTCCGCTGAGCCGGCGGATGACAGGTCCCTCTCTGCTCACTGTGCGGGGAGGGGCTTGTCAGTCGTCTCTGCCGCCTATGGAGGGATCGGATGAAAACGGACAGCATGTCCGTTTTCATCAGATCTCACCTGATCCGATCCGCCAGCGACGGACCTGGACGTAGGGCCATCCATCTGCTTTTAGCGAATCAGAAGGGGTCGGATGTCAGCGGACATGTCTCCACTGACATCCGTCGCTCCATAGGCTAACATGGAGCGCCCGTTCAGGTTCAAAACTGACAGGCGGACCTGAACGGTCTGATCGTGTGAAAGGGGCCTTACAAAGAAATGAAAGGTCTCTAATATTTATTATAGGTGTATTTTAAATGATGGAGACAGAATATCAACCTAAAGCCTGAAAAACACATACAACAAATGCCATAAATTAAGTTGCAGTTCTGCGAGTAAAAGAAGTATTTGATCCCCAAGCAAAACATGACTTGGTGGAGAAACCCTTGTTGGCAAGCGCAGAGGTAAGGCGTTTCTTGGTTGGATGGTGTTCTTGGGGTCATAGTCAGCATTTTTCTTACTCCAAACACCGCGAGTTGAGTTGAAGAGGAAGTACAGTCTTCCTTTTTAATTGTACCTACAGGTAAGCCTATAATAAGGCTTACTTGCAGGTACTGTAAATATCTCCTAAACTTGCACTGTTCAGGAGATATTTACTATATACGCCGACGTCATCGGCGCATGTGTTCTGAAGCAAAGTTTGCCGTTTCTTCAGGACTCTGTGCCGTGACAGCCATTGCGGCTCCAGCCAACCACAGCACCAGAGCCTGTGAACTCGGAAGAAACACTGGGAAAAATGTCAGCTGCCTCAGCAGTGTGCGGGCACCGCTGAGAGAGCTTCGTTCTAAGGTATTTCCTAATAGGCTAGCATGCAATGCATACTAGCTCATTATGCCTTTGTCGTACAGGTTTTTTTTTTTTTTTTTTTTTTTTTTTTTTTTTTTTAATAGGGTTTACAACCTCTATAATGCCAAAGAGCTAAATGTTGGTCTCCTCTGACCACAGCACTTTCTCCCAATGCTTCTCTGAATCATTTTAGATGTTCCCTGTCATGACTGTACATGTGCCTTCTTGAGGAGGGGGACTCACCGTCATTTTGGAGGAAGAAAAATGCTGACTATGACCCTAAAAACACCACCCCTACAGTCAAGCACGATGGTGGAAACATTATGCTTTGGGGCTATTTCTCTGCTAAAGGTACAGGCTGACTTTACCACATAGAGGCGCCAATGGACGGGGCCATGTATTGTAAAATCCTGGATGAGACCCGTCTTCCCTCAGCCAGAACACTGAAGATGGATCATAGATGGGTCTTTCAGCATGACAATGACCCAAAACATACCACCAAGGCAACAAAGGAGTGGCTCAAGAAGAAGCACATTAAGGTCATGGAGTGGCCTAGCCATTCTCCAGACCTTAATTCTATAGAAATTTTATGGAGGGAGTTAAAACTTCAAGTTGCCAAGTGACAGCCAAGAAACCTTTAAGGATTTAGAGAAGATCTGTAAAAAAAAAGTGGACCAAAATCCCTCCTAAGATTTGTGCAAACCTGGTAACCAACCAGACGTTTCTGGTAACCAACCAAAAATGTCTGACCTTGTGCTTGCCAACAAGGGTTTCTCCACCAAGTACTAAGTCATGTTTTCTTGCGGATCAAATACTTATTTTACTCACAGAACTGCAACTCATTTTATAACATTTGTATCATGTGTTTTTTTTTTTTTGATTTGTGGTTGATATTCTGTATTTATCATTTAAAATACACCTATGATAAAAAAAAAAAAAAAATTATAGACCCTTCATTTCTTTCTAAGTGGGCAAACTTACAAAATCTGCAGGAGGTCAAATAATTATTTTCCCCACTGTATGTTGATGCCATTCTCCCAAGGTCCTCTGATCTGACTATTCTTGACTAATACACAGTGGAATGGCCTCTCAGTCCGTGTAAATGTTTAAGTTTTGCAGGAATCCTATTTCATATATGGCAATTTTAATAGTACTGCTTGTTGTACAGCCTGTAAGTTTAATGCCAGTGTCTTCCCATGTCTCTTACTCTACAGTTGGTAACCCTGAGAGGAATGATCAACGAAGATGCTGTGCCAACCACAGCTAAACATGGTACTGTCCGCGGTCTGCCTCTGAAGGATGTCTTGGAATCTGTCATTCCAGAGCTTAGTATACAAGGTCTTCGCTTGGCCATGAATTCTTCCAAAGTGACCGAGCAGCTTCTGAAACTGGATGAACAGGGGGTGAGGATGTCAGACAATGTTTTGTCCTTGTTGTGGGTTGTGGTTAAAATGCTGAACTGTTTTAATGAGCAGAGGAACATGAGGAAAACCGTTAAAAAGGGGAATGGTATGGTGTGCTTGTAAGAGAAAGTCGTAAAATTTTATAGTGGTTTTTTTTTTTTTTTGTTTGTTTTTTTTTGCCTGTAATAAGGTTTTTTGAATTTTTTTTTTTACTCTAGTAGTCATCTGTATTTTAAGTAATACCATTACCTATTTAAATAACTGCTGAAAAAAGCATACTATAGGTTTGCTCTGAGGAGAATAGTGAAGCACAATCTGTGCTGCACAACGAAGCAGGAAGCACTGTTTGTTTTGT
Source organism: Aquarana catesbeiana (assembly GCF_042186555.1). Taxonomy (NCBI): domain Eukaryota; kingdom Metazoa; phylum Chordata; class Amphibia; order Anura; family Ranidae; genus Aquarana; species Aquarana catesbeiana. The sequence continues at coordinate 52,177,342 of NC_133332.1, read as the reverse complement.
AATAAGCCAATTTGACTTCTCAAATATGCATATGTAATTACAAACTATGTACAGAAACCAGGTTTCTTACTTGCCCATTGTCAATCATAGGAAGTCTTAAACCTTCAGGTTTACGGCCACTTACAGAAGGATTTGACATTGCCAAATTTAAAAAAATCTTCAGACCATCCCATGCTATGACCTCTCCCACCACCAGCATGCCTCATTTTTTTGCTTGCACTTGTGTTAATGTTTTCATTGGTCACTGGGTGCCATAATCCTGTTTTCTGCTGTCTTAGGTGTGGAAAGGCTTAATACTACTGTAATGAATGGTGACCTCACCCGCTGAGTGGATAGTTGCACATACTCCACACTCTGTATCAGGAAAGCATCTCCCACTTGCTGCTTCGTTTGCAAAAAGCAACAAGGAAATTTGATCTGTCCCTGCTGCCTGCCTACAGTGTGCTTGGTCATTACTGGCCATCTTACCCTCACCTTCTACCAGCCTCTAGGTTTTGTGGGTGCTCAAGGCCTTGCCTCTTACCTTGAGCCACTCTCACTGTGTTGGATTCCCTCTGCTCGCTTTTTGCTTCCATTGTACCTACTGATGGTGCCAACATCTGCAGCGTAGAGTCATGTTGTCTCTGCCATATTTGGAGTCTTCCTTGGCTATGTTGGGTGTAGCTTCGTGCTCTGCATCTCTTGGCTGAGCTTTTTTTCTTACAGGACTTTCTCCCAAATTACCACATTTTTTGCTAACTGTAAAGGAAGAGGCCATAAGTATGTTCCTGCTTCCTCTCCAGCAAATTCTGTATCAGATTTGTATCTTATTTTTACTGTGATTCTGAGTCAATCAAATTTTTGTCAAATGAGCTTACTTTGTCTACTGCTAATACGCCCAAGTTCAGCATTTCGGCCCTTGTTGATGTGGTGGGCACCACCCTGAAACTAGAGGATCAGCCTGTTGCTTTTTTGTTTTATCCGGCCTTGGGTCATATAAGGCCACTAAGACAGTCTCTTTGCACCCTTTTTCAATGGTTTTTGTATGAAGACTGGAAGTAACCCAATAGGTTGGCTGTTGTCTCTATGCACTTGCTGGCCTTTTATCAGTTTAAGAAATGGTCAATTCCCTCTGTTCATTTGACCATATCTTGTCTTGACAAGGAGACTACTATTCCAGTGGAGGTTTCACCTGCTTTTCCTACTTTTAGGGACCTAACCAATAAGTGGTTGGAAGCCCATTCAAGAATTCTGCTTTTTTTTTTTTTTTTTTTGGTGGATCCTGCTTTGCTCCTCATCCTGGCCGCGATTTTCTTTTGTTAGATTCCATCTGACTTTGGCGAAAATCTTACCAGTGCTGCAGTTGGCCCTCTGCTCATGAAAATCATATGGCTATGGCATTGCATTTTTAGCTGTGATTGCTTATTGGAATTATCTTGCTTTCTTTCTGCCTTGAGTCAGGAGTGACCTAGTTCCCATTCCCTGTTATGGAAGGTTTCCAAGGGGTTAATCCAACTTGTTGATTTGTTTATGAAACCAAAGGGGGCATTCACTCCCTCCTGCATCTCAAATCTTGAATGTCATTGCCTCTCTTCATCAGGTAGACTTCAAAGATGCTTACTTACATGTACTCATCTGTCTAGTAAACCACCATTCACTGGACCCAACCAGGGGTCCTCTATTAGCCATTGCTACCACCTGGCTCAAACCCATCTCGGATGTCATGTCCTAGGCAACAAGCTAGAATTTCAAGTTCTACTTCTGCCCTGCTTCATGTTTTTAATCCTGCCAACATCCCCGCAAAGTCTAGCAGACCTCCATACTACTTTGACAAATAAGGTGGTTCTCCCTGTCCCCTTAACCAGGGCATTGTGCTTCCAATTTTCTGCCCTTCACTAGGTTATATACCTCCATGGTTTGGATGTTATGTGAACTGTTCAAGTATATCTCTCAGCTGCAGCTTCTTTCTGATGGACTTGACTCCCCTTTTAATCATTCCTAAAGATCCCTGTAAGAGGCAACCTACCTCTCGTTCCACTATTGCTCAGTGGCTCAGACAGCTTATCATCAATCTATAGGTTTAGGACAAGGTTCCACCTTTCCTGGCAAGGTGTACCCCACTGGATCAGTAAGTGCCCCTTAGGCTTTAACATCCGAAATCTGTTTCTCTGATTTACAAGGCTGCTGCCTGGTTCTCTCTTCATACATTTCATTCCTCTTCTGATGCTGGCTTCAGACGTAAGGTCCTTCAGGTGGCTCTTGAGCTGCAAGCTACCCAAATTGTTGGACTATTGTTAAATGCTTTGTTAACATGTTTGCTCTGTAACCCACTTTTTATGTGTTTGCTTTTGGGATGTCCCACTTATCGCAGAATCATATTTATCCAGTGTCCCTTAATGAATGATAAGAAAACAGGATTTTGGTATTTCTTGTAAAATCCTTGGAGTTTAAGGGACACAGGTCCCACCTAAATGTATTTATATTGCAATCTCAATACTTATTTTTCCCCAAACCTGGATTATTGTGGGATTGGTTATATCTTGCTGACTAACAGCTTTGTTTGCTAGTGTCCATTCTCATGTAGCCAGCAGTGTAACCCCTTTGTCTTAGATTTATACAGATGTAGTGTCCTTTAATGAACTTCAAGAGAAAGATGTCAGTTTTTTTGAATATCACACACGCTTACATATTATTTTATTGATGCCTTTGGGAGATGGGAAACAATTAGCATAACACAAATTATAGGGTCCTTATATCCGCTGACCTCTTTGTGTAATAGAAAGCTATGGCAGGTACTAAAATGGGTTTTATTATGTGTCGTAGCTTGCTTTTTCTATACCTGGGGATATACAAAGGTTCTCATTTCAATCTGAGAGAAACCTTTGACATGAACTTATCACCTGGCATACGTTATTCTTAATAAGGTTGGCCTGAGGCAGAACTAAAGTATATGTATAGCCCACCCTTATTTTCATTTTTGGATAGAGTGAGGAAAGGATTAGAGCCCAATTCGGGTTTATTCAGCCTATTTTTTCCAGAGGAGAATTATCACTAAGACAGAAAGTGATGGCAAATCCAAAATGTTACAACTGTGATCAGAAGAGGTGAGGAAAAATCTTCAAATGAAGACACGCGTTCTGGTGAAAGCAATCTAAGCCTCCATCCACAATTGTGTAGCATAGTAACAAGTGCAAAATACGCGCTTTGGGCTCGTGGTGCTATTCGTTGTCAGTGGCACACCAAAAAGGTGGCAAACAACTCGATTTTGGGTGTGAAAAAACACAAAGCTCAAAAAGATACTTGAGCCTCTTTGCTATGACAAGTCTGGCTGTTCATGTTTCACTTGGTGGTACCTAGCAGACTGATTGTATTGTAGATAGGCAGATAACATCTGTACGACCTGTGGGTGGCCTGTAGTTTGGGAAGTATCAGCAATACATAAAATGTTCCCTGGCTGTGTGTGTGTGTACTGATGTATAATTCTGATTGCAGCTCTGCACGAAACACAAGGTAGGCATCCTGTACTGCAAAGCTGGCCAGAGCTCAGAGGAGGAGATGTATAACAATGAAAGCGCTGGACCAGCCTTTGAGGAATTCCTGACCTTGTTGGGGGAGAAGGTCTGTCTGAGAGGCTTCCAGAAGTATGCTGCCCAGCTGGACACCAAAAGTGAGTAGTTATCAGGAGACTCTCTATACAGTACGGATATCAGATTTTAAGTTTTAATGGGCCAGGACCATCTTTCTTCTCTCTCATGTATTTGTACTTGTCTTGCTTAGATTTTTTAATTTGTACCTCCTTTTATTTTAGGCCCCTTTCACATGGGCGATCTGATCAGGTCCGCCTGTCAGTTTTTCAGGTCTGTGTATCCCTGTGAACATGTGGGTGTTAATGGACCTGTGTCATTTTGTGCCCGCCTACTTCCAATCCGCAAAAAAAAAAAAAAATGTTTTTATAATCCATCCGCCCTGTCTAGGCAGATTGGATTGGAGGGCCGTCGGGTGTAAATGGACAACCAGTCCGTTTATTTCTGGCCTGCCCATACAGCAGAGTGTGCTGTGTCTGTGTCCGCTCTACAGAAACTGAGCGAACAGGGACCTGTTTTCCGCCCACTTTGCAGGGAATCAGTAGACAGAACCCCTGCTAATCAAATCGGATTCCGCCCCTTTGTAAAAGGGGCCCTTTGCACAACACCATCTCCACCCAGTAACTCACTCACAAGATTGCCAATCACTTTAGAATCAAGATTGATGCGATTCGTGGGGACATCTCCACTGCACAGGCATCTAACCCACTTAACATACCCTGTACTAATCCACTCTCAACACTCTCCTCTTTTGACCTTGCTATTACTGAAGCGGTATCTAAAGTTTTCTCAGAAGCCCGCCTTACCACTTGTCCCCTGGATCCTGTACCCTCACATCTACTACAGTCACCCTCTTCTATCTTATGCTCCCTCACTCACATCTTCAATCTCTCCCTCTCTACTGGCACCTTTCCCTCCCCTCTAAAACATGCCCTGATCACCCCCATACTTAAAAAGCCCTTACTGGGTCCCACCAGACTGAACAACTTAAGACCCATCTCCTTGCTCCCATTTGCGTCAAAACTTTTAGAAGACTAAGTCTACAACCGTCTTAGCTCCTACCTCACTGACAAGCAAAGAAAATATTTCCACCGCTCAGGCTGACACTGACCCAGGTGTAAGTAGAAGTTTCAGAGCAGAAGAGCTCCAGGTGCTGGCTGAATGCTTAGGCAAAGCAGGCTTGAATGGAGGAGAAGATTCGGATGCCGCACACCGGATGTAGTCAAAAAATTTTCACTTTATTGAAAAAATGGGATCATCAAAATAACAAGACTGTCATGCAGAAAGTACAGATAATCTGACGCGTTTCGCACTCAGGACTGAGTGCTTACTCATAGCTATGAGTAAGCACTCAGTCCTGAGTGCGAAACGCGTCAGCTTATCTGTACTTTCTGCATGACAGTCTTGTTATTTTGATGATCCCATTTTTTCAATAAAGTGAAAATTTTTTGACTACATCCGGTGTGCGGCATCCGAATCTTCTCCTCCATTCAAGCCTGTCCTACCTCACTGACAACAACCTTCTTGACTCCTTACAGCCTGGCCTCCGCTTGCTACACTCCACTGAAACTGTCCTACTAAAAGTCACTAATGACCTACGAACTGCTAAAACCAATGGCAACTACTCCATACTAATACTACTCGACTTCTCTTCAGCCTTTGATACTGTTGACCATCCCCTCCTCCTCAAAAAAACTCCACTCTTGGCCTTCAAGACTCTGCTCTCTCCTGGCTCTCTTCCTATCTATCACAGCGCTCCTTCAGTGTGACCTATAACTCTGTTTCCTCCTCTCCACTGTCTCTTTCTGTAGGGGTACCTCAAGGTTCTGTCCTCTGACCCCTTCTCTTCTCCATTTACACCACCTCCCTTGGTCTGTTCATAAACTTCCATGACTTCCAGTACCACCTCTATGCTGACGACACACAAATCTATCTCTCTACTCCTTACCTCACTCCTTCAGTCTCCTCTCGCATTACTAACTTAATAACTGACATATCAACATTGATGTCACACCACTTCCTCAAACTCAATCTTTCTAAAACTGAACTCATAATTTTTTCTCCAGCCTGTGCCCCTCCCTCTGACTTCTCCATCAAGATCAATAATACAACCATCAGTTCCTCCCCTCATGCCAAGGTACTAGGTGTAATCCTAGACTCTGACCTGTCCTTTCAGCCCCAAATCCAGTCATTGTCCAAATCGTCCAGACTTCACCTCTGAAAACATCTCTAAAATATGTCCCTTTCTAACCATCGAGACCACTAAGCAACTTATTCACTCCCTTATCTCTCGCCTTGACTATTGTAACTCCCTCCTCATTGGTTTACCTCTTCGCAACCTATCCCCTCTTCAGTCTATCGTGAATGCCGCTGCCAGACCCATCCACCTTACCCAACCATTCAGTGTCCGCCACTCCTCTCTGCCAATCCCTCCACTGGCTTCCCATTGCCCAACGAATAAAATTCAAAACAATAACATACAAAGCCATTCACAATTCTGCCCCGATCTACATCACCAATCTTATCTCCAAATATCACCCAAACCGTCCTCTCTGCTCCTCCCAAGACCTTCTGCTCTCTAGCTCCCTTGTCTCCTCCTCCCATGCTCGTCTTCAGGACCTCTCCAGAGCCTCTCCCACCTTCTGGAACTCACTACCCCAATCTGTCCGGCTATCTCCTACTCTGTCCACTTTTAGGCGATCCCTAAAAACTCATCTCTTCAGGGTGGCCTATCCTGCCTCCAGCTAACAACTGAATCTTCTACTCCCCTCATGTGTTCATCTCTCACAGTCCCTACCTTTTGTTTCACTAGCCCCTCCCTCTTAGATTGTAAGCTCGCAGGAGCAGGGCTCCTCTAACCCTCTTGTTTTGAATTGTACTGTTGGTGTAGTGTCTCCCTATAATGTAAAGCGATGCGCACACTGTTGGCGCTATATAAATCCTGTATAATAATAATCAATTCCAGCCTAAACCTAACTTGTCTTAAAAATGTTCCCTCCCCTCTCCTAATACCTATGCTGACTAACCTGTGTAAAAAAAAAGATGTATGTATACGTACCTATTTTCACCCCACTCCAGTCCGGTCACATGATTCCCTGTTTCAGCCAACGGTGGCTGCAGGGGAGAGTGCACCAACAACGGCTAGGACATGGAAGCCTATCAGTGACGTTGCCGCTTCCGAAATACCCAGCCGTTTTCGTGCGCTCTTTTCTCTCCCCTGCAGCTGCCACTGGCTGACATAGAAGATCATGTAACCAGATTGAAGTGGGCTGAAAAAAGATAACTATGTACATCTTTTTTACATGGGTTAGTCAGCATTGGTGTTAGGAGGGACAAGGGGACATGTTTAGGCTGGAATTCTATTTCTTTTAAAAAAGGATAAAGTAGATATAGAAAGTGAGGAACACTGTTGGAACCACTTGGGGCTCATTTACACCCCAGCCCTCGCGTTCAGTATGCAGTCACACTAGCAGGTTTACATTTGTTTGTGGAGGATTTTTGGGCTGTTTTTATTCTATTTTATTTTTAAAATAGCACAGCACGGGGTAAACTAGGCTTATCGAAATACATTCATTTTTCTTCCATTTGTACTGCATTTCAAAACACATTTGACTGCATCTGGTGTAAACAAGTCCTTAGTGCGTTTGCTTTTCCTGCATCCCTCTCATCATTTTTAAAGTGAGAAAAATGAGACCTTTTAGCTCCAAGATTTTAGGCCTAAGATTTGTATTGCTTCAATGATCGTTTTTCCAATCATTTTACAATAGGAAAGAAGATAAGTCAATAACTGACGCAAGGAATACTTGTTCAAACACCTGAATGCACAGTATACTTTCAGATCAATTCCATTATTGCCAACGTCAACTAATAAAAGTACACTAAAGAAGAAATATTACCGCTGGTGGAGCAAACGTGTACAGGATGAATAAAACAGTTAAAATAGATCTCGGCCCTAGCTGTAATACATTTAGTGTGCAAACACACCGAGGGGAAATGATCAAAACTGGAGCAGCCAAAATCTGGAGCAGTTCTTTTTTGCAACTAATCAGCTTCTATCTTTTATTTTCAAAGCTTAACAGAGCAAGCTAAATGTAGAAGCTGATTGGTTGACATACACAGCAGCTTCAGATTCTTTCTGCTACGGGTTTTGATTAAATTTCCTTCTCTGTGTGTCATAAACAATTACCATGGTTTTTGTTCATTGGTGCTATTTTACCTTTTTTATTTATTTTTTTTTTATCCTTTTTTGCTCCCAGTCTTGCTGATTTGTTTCAGTTTTTTTTAGCCACTTTCTGTCTACATGCACATCCTCTGGTGCCGGCTGCCCATCATAGTTCTTTACTGGTGCCCTCGTGGGCACAACAATGGGTCATGACTGTAGAATGTGTGTCGGCACCAAGGATGTATATGGAAAGGTGTCAGCTCAGGAGCACGGTTGGGAAGACAGCCTTGTATTTTTATCAATGAATACAAGGTTTCCTCTAAACAAGATGGAGAAGTGGACAGATGACGTCACAATCGCCACCTTATCCAATCCGAGGAATCCTTACATTCATTGATTAAAAATACAAGGCTCCCTCTAAATGACTGAAAAGCACTCATCCTACTCGGATTTTTTATTAGTACCTGCTCCCACTCCTGCAATCCTTACCTAGACTAGGATGACGCCCCTTGCCCTACCTCCTTCCCTTTCAAAGCCTCCTGGGACATGTCACATTTCTCAGGAAGCTGCAGGACCATTAGCAGGGTGCTAATCAAGTTTGTTCATGTGCAGTAGTGTGTGTGTGTGTGTGTGTGTGTGTGTGTGTGTGTGTGTGGGGGGGGGGGGGGGGGGGGGGGGGGGGGCAGCTGTGGCTCCTTAGAAAACCAGATCCCATATCCAAGATGGCGGCACCGAAAATCTGCAGTGGTAAGAAGAACTGGCTGCAGGAAGACAGCTCTGAACTCTAAATACCTGCTTTACCTGACATAAATTATAACTAAAGGCAAAACTTTTTTTTTAGTTTTGGATAGAGTGAAGAGGGATTACAACACGTGTCAGTTTTTATTGCTGTCTGTGTCCTAGTTGGGGAGATTCCCCCTCTCTTATTTGTCCTGTTTACCATTATCATTGAAAGTAAAAGAAAATCCAAACATTTTTGGTTGTACCCAGAAAAGTAATAGAGGGGAAATCTTCCAGTGGGGACACTAGTTCTGGTGATCTAGGGGTCCCCGAGAGATTCCCTTAAAGCGGAGTTCCACACAAAAATGGAACTTCCGCTTTTCGGAACCCTCCCCCCCCTCCAGTGTCACATTTGGCACCTTTCAGGGTGGGAGGGGGGTGCAGATACCTGTCTAAGACAGGTATTTGCACCCACTTCCGGCATAGATTCCCATGTGAGTCTATGCCTCTTCCCGTCCCTCCGCGCTGTCTCCTGGGAAACACACAGCTCCCAGGAGATAGCGGGGACCAGTTACGATGTGCAGTGCGACTCGCGCATGCGCAGTAGGGAACCGGGAAGTGAAGCCGCAACGCTTCACTTCCTGATTCCCTCACCTAGGATGGCGGCGGTAGCTGCTGAGAACCGAGCGGGTTCTCTGCGTCGCCTGCCGACATCGCTGGACCCTGGGACAGGTAAGTGGCCATGTATTAAAAGTCAGGAGCTGCAGTATTTGTAGCTGCTGGCTTTTAATATTTTTTTTTTTTTTGGCGGTTTAGGTGGACCCCCGCTTTAATTTGCAGGGATTTCCTCTCACTTTCCTGTTTTGGCTATGGGACAGGAAGTAAAGGGAGATCTGCGAAATGTGACAGAGATGACAAAAAAAAATAATAATGGCGGGTATTATAACTTTTCCTTGCTCTATCCAATATGAAGAAAAAAGTGTTGCTTAGAGTTCTACTAAAAAATAAAAAAAAAAATTTTTTTCTTTAATTTCTTCTAGACCTTATTTGATATTTGAAGCAAAGCCGGTTCCCTTCACCGATTAGTGAAAATCACCCTAAAATGTTTCCTTTCAGCAAGTTCAGCTGGAATAGACACATTGGGGGAGATTTACTAAAACAGGAGCACTCAGAATCTGGTGCAGTTGTGCATGGGAGCCAATCAGCTTTTAACTTCAGCTTGTTCAGTTAAGCTTTGCCAATAAAACCTGGAAGCTGATTGGTTTCTGTGCAGAACTGCACCAGATTTTGTACGCTCCATTTTAGTAAATTAACCCCACTGTGTGGAGGGTGTCTACCCCCTATATATTCATAAAGGGGGTCTTCCTCCTGGTGCAATGGGGGTCTTTGACAGAAGCTTAGGGCAGATATTAGGCTCTGATCCATGTGGCCTCATTCAGCATTCATCAAAGTGTGATAAGAGGGTAGAGTGTTACCTAGTAAAGGAGTGAAGCAGTTCTCTGATTTAGACAAAACCGCATATTTTTTCTGAGCATCTGAAAGTTCAGGATAATGTTTTATATAAACTAATCAGTTGAATTTGAACTCCTCTCTGTTTCCTGCATACGTCTCAGATTAAAAAGAAAGACAGAAAAACTGCTGATTTACCTCTCCTGATTATTTGGCAAAAGCAACATCATTTAAAAATCAGCCTGCTTTGCGAGGCTGTGATCTTGTCACACAATTGACAGATTCACTTTCAGCGGAGGCACATTCTGGCAATTCTGCTCTGCACTTGCCAAATGTATCAGGAAGAAGCCATTCAAACCCACAGGATCTTATTGAAAATATGTGACAATGTCAACTTAACCAAAATGCAGGTTTTTTTCTCTTACAAATCAAAATTAAAGACTGAATGCTTGCTAGAGGTAAGCACCCACGTTTTGCTTGCACTAGTCTTTAAATGGCTCTGACAGTGCAGGCATTCTTACATGCAGCAAGATCATTTCCACTTAATATATACAAAGCTATATATCTGGCCTAAAGAGGGACATTATTACAGTAATGGTGGACAGTCCCTCCCAAAGTCAGACATTGGGATGCATTTCAAAAGAACCAATAAATGCAGCTGTGACAATTTTTCAGGCACAATCTTAATTAAAAATACATTTTCTTTATTACAAAATAGTTATAATAAAAGACCACACAACATGCATCATGGCCACTTAAGTGTTAAAAGTCTGTGTACTATACTACAAACATTTTCCATGTCAAATAAGTTTTCGGAAAGCTCTCGCTCCAAGATCGCAGATATCACATAAAAGGACCCAACGTGTTTCGAACAACTGTGTTCTTCAGGGATATACGTGTGATACATTGTCTAGAACAGGGGTGTCAAACTCTATTTTATTGCGAGCTGCATCAGCATTATGGTTGCCCTCAAAGGGCTAGTGGTATCTGTAAGAATAAATGTCCAGAGCACCCCACCCCATCAGATGTCAAGAGTCCCCCCACCCTTCCTTACATTACAGTTCACCACCTTACCTTGTGCTGCTGCCAGGAAGGAGTTGGGAAGCAGTGCAGGGTCTGGAGTAGAACTGGAGTCTGCTGAATGCTGAGACCAGGGGTGACGGAGATTAGGGGGTGCTATGGATAAACAGAGGTGCAGAATAGGTGCGAGGGCCACATGAAATGGCCCCTGGTGGGCCAGATGCGGTCTGCCGGCCCTAATACAGGAGGTCCCTGAGTTACGAACCTCCGACTTGCGAACGACTCCTACTTACGAACGGGAGGCGGCGTGGGTGAACACATCGGAAAACGACGTTGAAAAACATTGGAAAACAGCAGAAAACATTGGAAAACTATGTTTGAAAACATCAAAAAACAACGCCTCTGCCGTTCTGTGCATGCGCTTCCGACTTACGAACAAATCCGACTTGGGAACAAACAGGCAGTCCCTAACCCATTCGTAACTCGGGGACTTCCTGTACATGTTCTAGACCACATGACCACAACCATTCACTGTAACCTACTTCACCAATATTACATACATGGTACGAGGACCACAATGAATCTTGGCCATATACAACCCCTGGCAAAAATTATGGAATCACCAGTCCCTGAGAATGTTCCTTCAGTTGTTTATTGTTGTAGAAAAAAAGCAGATCACAGACATGGCCAAAAACTAAAGGCATTTCAAATGGCAACTTTCTGGCTTTAAGAAACACTAAAAGAAATCAGGAAAAATAATTGTGGTGGCCAGTAACAGTTAGATTTATAGAACAAGCACAGGGAATAAATTATGGAATCACTCAATTCTAAAGAAAAAATTATGGAATCATGAAAAACAAACAAAATAACACTCCAACACATCACTAGTACTTTGTTGCACCACCTCTGGCTTTTATAACTGCTTGCAGTCTCTGAGGCATTGACTTAATGAGTGATAAACAGTACTCTTCATCAATCTGGCTCCAGCCTTCTCTGATTACTGTTGCCAAATCATCTTTGCAGGTTGGAGCCTTGTCATGGACCATTCTCTTTAACTTCCACCACAGATTTTCAATTGGATTGAGATCCGGACTGTTTGCAGGCCATGACATTGACCTTATGTATGTTCTCTATTCTTTAGTGACAGTCTTTTCAAAACTCCAATTAATCAGTCCTCATCGTCTTGTTTTTTTTCAGCGGATTCCACAGGATCGCACTCGTTGTATACCAACTACCAGGACTATGAAATCATGTTCCACGTGTCTACTATGCTGCCATACACCCCAAACAACAGACAGCAGGTATGTCCCACCATTGTAGGGGAGTATAGCATAGCACAGTGCAACTTCTGAATACTTATGGTTACTAAGCAACTTGCAATTTATTTATTATACGACCACCTGAGAGCTTTTCATGAAGATGATTTTGTGTGTCAGACATGCAGAGATTTCAGAACAATATTATCTTGTCTCATGGGAATTTTTGCAAGCCTATTGATAATATCACATGAAGCAATAAAAAGCTTTTTCTTGCTACTGGCACAAAGTCAAAGAAAAGAAAATTATCCTGGGACATGCTGTAGAGGAATAATAATATTATTACAGTAGAAGTCCACCCTAACACTAAAATCCCTGCATCTCCAGACTTTCAGGATCTAACACTAACCTATCTAGCCCTGTAAAGAAGAAATCAGTATACATACTTTTTCTGAAGCCGATCCAACCCGATCCCACGCTGAGCTGTCAGCTGCGGCTTTGTTGTGGTTTCGGGTGCAGAGGACACAGCCGACAATGGAAGCCCCATAGTAACTCTATGGGTGACGTCACTTCCCATTCATTTCACAGCCGTTGTCGGCTGTGTCCTCGGCAGAGCTTCCGCCGCTGGAGACCGAACCGGAGCGGCTTCAAAAAAAGTATGTGTACTGATTTCTTCTTTACAGGGCTAGATAGGTTACTGTTAGATTGTGGATGTCTGCAGATGCAGGGTTTTAGTGTTAGGGTGGACTTCTACTTTAATGTAGGCGTTTATATAGTTCTGGCATTTTAAAGTGGTTCTAAAATCTAAAGGTTTATTTACCTAATGCATTATGCATTAAGGTAAAATTCCTCCTGTGTCACAGAATCCCCCTCTCACCTCCCTTATACTTAACTGAGCCTGATTTCAATCCAGTGCTGTGCGCGAGAGCAGCGGCTCCCTCCCTCCTCACAAGGCATAATTATAGCAGCAGGAGCCAAAGGCTGTTTGTGCCAGTAAATGTAGACAGGGCAGCTCAGCAGCGAGCCTGCACAAGTGCCCCCATAGCAAGCCAGGCAGGGGCCAGGAGTGTTGGCGGGGACCCCAGAAGAAGAGGATCGGGCTGCTCTGTGCAAAACCATTGCACAGAGCAGGTAGGTATGACATATATATTATTTTAATAAAAAAATATTCAACACTTTACAATCACAGTGCTTTACTGTACATTCACATCAGTCCCATCAAGAAGTTTACAATCTATGGTCTGTCTCTCACATGCATACACACGCACATACCAGGGCCAATTTTAGACATGGGCCACAAATTGACCATTATGTCTTTTGGAGTGTGTGAGAAACCGGAGTACCTGCAGAAGATCCACACAAGCACAGGGGACATTCACACTCCGTGCTGATAGTGTCCTGGTCAGGATTTGGGGGTACATTTGGGTAATACTTGGATATACGTTATAAGTCCCTGTCAGACCAGAGGGTCTCTTTCCCCCAAGGTGCTCGGTGTCCTAATTTGGAGCATTTTTCCTTGTAAAAATGTGGCAGTCATCGGCTCACTGCAGACTTTTTTTGTTCTATAATTCTCAATTACAAAATCTCCGTCATGAAAAGCTTTTGTGTGACCCTGCTCTAAAAGGGTGTTTTTAATAGGCAATTACTAAGTCTTTCCTGCCTCTCTTAAAGTAGATGTTTGATCAGCTTAAAGGAGGGGATTGTGGGGAATTGCTTTAATCTTGGCTCATTCTGTCACCAGTGAACCGTCATGTAAGACCGGCTGTAGTCACAGGACAAATTTGTGAAGTCTCTACTCAAGGACTTCTGTGTAACATTTATTATGTCCAGTTACAGAATGTTCAAAGGAGGTGTACAGCAGCACAAAGGAACTTTGTGTGTCCGCCATTCTGTCTACTACAGCTGTACTGTACAGATTTTCTGAGCAAATTCTATTTTTTAGGCATGTCCTCCAAAATTTGCATTAGAAGCATAGTTGGGCCCCACCTGAATAGGGCATTTTTCTCATACCACATGCATTCTGTCTCATACCATGTGCGTTCTGCTGGCTTATTACTGAAACTACAGGTAGGTTTTCCCTTGTGCATAGTTTCATACAAATACCCATATGATATTGTATTTATCGTACCACACTGTCTACCAACAAATAGGATGTACATACTCTGAATTGTTGTTCCTATACTAAGTTTAGAATAGGGACAAGTTAGAACCCCTGTCATGTTTTTACTGCTGTCTGGGGCTCCGTTAAGCCCCATACACACTATTAGATTTTCTGCAGATTTTTGTTACCAAAACCATGTAGTGCAAGGGCCTGTCTGATTGCATACAAATTGAAACTCTTAAGGTTTGACCTCATATGATATGGTTTTGGTAAATCTGAAAAGAAAAATCTGCAGAAAATCTAATAGTGTGTATGGGGCCTTAGAGAGATTTCTGATCACATTCTGTTGTACTATGGTTTACCCAAACAGAAAGCCAGAGAAAGCATGCAACCACAATACTGGCAGAAATAAGCTACTGAGGGTTCTAGCATTCCCCTACTCTACTTATAAGAACACACAGCATCTCTGTCTACAGTACATCCGGAAAGTATTCACATCGCTTCACTTTTTCCACATTTGGTTATGTTTCAGCCTTATTCCAAAATGGATTCAATTCATTATTTTCCTCAAAATTCTACAAATAATACCCCATAATGACAATGTGAAAGAAGTTTGTTTGGAATCTTTGCAAATTTATTAAATATAAGAAAAAAATAAATAAAATAAATCACATGTACATAAGTATTCACAGCCTTTGCTCAATACTTTGTTGAAGCACCTTTGGCACCAATTACAGCCTCAAGTATTTTTGAGTATGATGCCACAAGCTTGGCACACCTATTTTTGGGACATTTCTCCCATTCTTCTTTGCAGGACATGTCAAGCTCCATCAGGTTGGATGGGGAGTATTGGTGCACAGCCATTTTCATCTCTCCAGAGATGTTCAGTCGGGTTCTGGCTGGGCCACTCAAGGACATTCATAGAGTTGTCCCATAGCCACTCCTTTGTTATCTTGGCTGTGTGCTTAGGGTCGTTGTCCTGTTGGAAGATGGACCTTCGCCCCAGTCTGAGGTCAAGAGCACTCTGGAGAGGGTTTTCATCAAGGATGTCTCTGTTCATTGCTGCATTCATCTTTACCTCGATCCTGACTAGTCTCCCAGTTCCTGCCGCTGAAAAATATCCCCGCAGCATGATGCTGCCACCACCATGCTTCAGTGTAGGGATGGTATTGGCCAGGTGATGAGCGGTGCCTGGTTTCCTCCGGACATGACACTTGCCATTCCGGCCAAATAGTTGAATCTTTGTTTCATCAGACCAGGGAATTTTGTTTCTCATGATCTTGAGAGTCCTTCAGATGCCTTTTTGGCAAACTCCAGGCGGGCTGTCATTTGTCTTTTACTGAGGAGTTGCTTCCACCTGGCCACTCTACCATACAGGCCCTATTGGTGGAATGCTGCAGAGATGGTTGTTCTTCTGGTAGATTTTCCTCTCTCCACAGAGAAACACTGGAGCTCTGTCAGAGTAACCATCGGGTTCTTGGTCACCTCCCTGACTAAGTCCCTTCTCCCCCGATCGCTCAGTTTGGCCAGGAGGCCTGCTCCAGGAAGAGTCCTGGTGGTTCCAAATGTCTTCCATTTACTGATGATGGAGGCCACTGTGCTCATTTGTACCTCAATCCTGCAGCAATTTTTCTGTACCCTTCCCCAGATCTGTGCCTCCCTACATTCCTGTCTCGGAGGTCTACAGACAATTCCTTGGCCTTCATGGCTTGGTTTGTGCTCTGACATGCACTGTTAACTCTGGGACCTTATATAGACAGGTGTGTGCCTTTCCAAATCATGTCCAATCAATTAAATTTACCACAGGTGGACTCCAATCAAGTTGTAGAAACATCTCAAGGATGATGAGTGGAAACAGAGGATGCACCTGAGCTCAATTTTGAGTGTCATGACGAAGGCTGTGAATACTTATGTACATGGGATTTTTTTTCATATTTTATTTTTAATAAATTTGCAAAGATTTCAAACAAACTTCTTTCACGTTGTCGTTATGGGGTATTGTTTGTAGAATTTTGCGGAAAATAATGCATTTTATCCATTTTGGAATAAGGCTGTAACATAACAAAATGTGGAAAAAGTGAAGCGCTGTGAATACTTTCTGGATGCACTGTATTTTTAAAAGACCTCTATTTCTGTCTGTGTTGCTGTTGGAGATTTTTCCCCACTTCCTGGCTGGTAAAATCAGTGACTTTAAGTGTGAGGCAATCTCCCCAACAAGAGTGCCAGATATCATTAAAGAAGACGGTGGTTTTAATCTGTCCATTATTCAAAACTAAAAACAAATGTCTTGTACAGGACAACGGATCTGTAGTCCCAGATCATGGGTTATATATATTCATTTATTTATTACAGGTAGGGAGAAAATGCAAACTCCAGGCAGGTAGTGCTGTGGTTGGCATTCAAACCAATGATCTTAGCACTGCTAGGAAGAAGTGCTAACCACGTAACAGCTTAACTGCTGTGCTGCCACGTGCCTCTACCCTTAGGTGCTTGAACGCTGGCAAAAGCTTTGCTGAGAACACACCCAGTTCACTCTCATATAACACACCCACTCCTTGGAACTCTAGTTTTTGTTTTTTTTTTGCTAGTATCTTTAGTTGATGGACCTCTTTCCCTTGGGGAAGTTTATACACCAACCCTTTTTTATTTTTCTTCAATACTTCCGTTCTTGTAGGCCTGTTTGCCATTGTTTGCCACCCCTCAGATTATTGCTTGGGGATGTCCCCTGGTCTATGACTACAGATCCTGTGTTCTGTACTGTACAATTAGGAAATTTGGAATTTTGACCTACCTGTAAATTCAGTATCTTGGAGTACAGTATGGATCACAGCACCCCCACCCCCGTTCTTTGTTTCTCCTTAGAGCCCTTGCACACTGGGGCGGGGGGCGGCGTCGGCGGTAAAACGCCGCTATTATTAGCGGCGTTTTACCGTCGGTATGCGGCCGCTAGCGGGGGCGGTTTTACCCCCCGCTAGCGGCCGAGAAAGGGTTAAATACCACCGCAAAGCGCCTCTGCAGAGGCGCTTTGCCGGCAGTATAGCCGCGCCGTCCCATTGATTTCAATGGGCAGGAGCGGTAAAGGAGCGGTATACACACCGCTCCTTCACCGCTCCGAAGATGCTGCTGGCAGGACTTTTTTTACCATCCTGCCAGCGCATCGCTCCAGTGTGCAAGCCCTCGGGGCTTTCACACTGGAATGAAAGCAGCGGCACTTTCGGGGCGGTTTGCAGGCGCTATTATTAGCGCAATAGCGCCTGCAAACCGCCCCAGTGTGCAAGGGCTCTTATTGCTTGCTAAAAAAAAAAATAGAGTGGGGAAGAGGTATAAAAAGATACATTGGGTTGCATTTCCAGCAAAGCTTTTGCCAGTGTCCATTCACCTGCAGGTAGTGCCGTATAACCCATTGTGTATGACTACATATCCTGTGTCCTGTATTGTACTCCAGAATATGGAATTTATAGGGTTGTCAAATATTATTAAATATAATGCGTAGGTTTGGCTATAAACTACTCGAGGGGCTTTGTTTCTTATGTTGCCAGTTAGCTTATCTGTCTTTCAGAAATGACCTGCAACTGGGGTTAACTTTTGGATGTAGCATGCTGGACTGCCCTTAGACATAGCCTTGTACTGCAGCTGAAGACTACATGGGTCCTAATGCTATTGTTTTCTTTAGTTTGGATATTAGTTGTAATCCTCATTTTTAACTGATGCTTTGTTTCTGTCCTTCTCTCATTCCAGCTTCTTAGGAAAAGACACATAGGAAATGACATTGTGACCATCATCTTCCAGGAGCCCGGTGCTCTTCCCTTTACTCCTCAGAATATTCGCTCACACTTCCAGCACGTCTTCATTATTATTCGAGCCCATGAGCCTTGCACTGAAAATGTCTGCTACAGGTGCGTTCTTTTTCACGTCAGATTTTTTTCCCTTAACCTCTTTAGCTCCGGAAGGTTTACCCCTCTTCATGACCAGGCTTTTTTTTGCGATAAGGCACTGCATTACTTTAACTGACAATTGCATGGTTGTGTGATGCTGTACCCAAATAAAATTGATGTCCTTATTTTTCCACATATAGAGCTTTCCTTTGGTGGTTTTTGATCACCTCTGCAGTTTTTTTTCTTTCCGCGCTATACACAAAAAAGGACCGTCTATTTTACTTTCTGCTATAAAACACATCCAATAAAAAAATGTAACAAATCAAATTTCTTCATCAATTTAGACTAATATGTATTCTGCTACATATTTATGATGATTAAAAAAAAAAATCCCAATAAGCGTATATTGATTGGTTTGCGCAAAAGTTATAGCATCTAGAAACTATGTATTTCGGGAATTGTCTTCTAATTTTTTTACTAGTAAAAGCAGATTTCATTGATTTTTATTGAGATTGCGGCAGATAAATCTGATACTAAGTGACACTTTTTGGGGGCCAGTGACACCAATACAGTGACAAGTGCTAAAAAAAAAAGCACTCTCACTGTACTAATTACACTGGCAGGGAAGGGGTCTTAACATCTGGGGCAATCTTAGAGTTAAATGTGTTCCCCGGGAGTGCTTGCTAACTTGGGGGGTGCTTTGACTAGGGGAAGACAGAGATCCGTGTTCCTGCTTAGCAGAAACACAAGATCTTCATTTTCCCCTCTGACAGAACGGCGATCTGCCTTGTTTACCTAGGCAGACCACCGTTCTGTCTGCCTCGGGAACAATCGGTGGGTCCTGGCGGACATCTGGTCCGCTGGACTTGCTGATTGGCTCCCGTTGTGTCCAATCACAGTGGGAGCGGGACGCCAGTGGTGTGTGTGCATGCCCCAGACCCGGCAGTCTAAATTACTTATGGGTACGTAATTTTGCACTGAAGGGCCGCCCTGCTGCTGTATATGTATGTGGGGTGGTCTGGAAGCAGTTACACCACTAAGTAGTTGGAAGGTAAAGATCCCATTTCTGGATAGATTTAGGTTTTCATGGCATCAATCATTTCTTCTCGTTCTTAAGCTCCCTTGTTGTTTTAGGGGTTCACCCAAATATGAGTTTCCAACTCGTCTTTTTATCTACTGAAAGTTGTGAGTTTTGAGGCTGACCAAAGCACTAAAATCACAAGCTGTGTATTAATAGCAGAACATTTTAACGCAATTGGGTCAGAATTGATAGAGATGAGATGGCAACTTTAATATTGTTCCAAAAAATACCGGGACCCTTACAGTTATAGGTTTTCTTAAAGCTGAATTCCAGGAAAAACAGCAGGCATCCCATGAGTTAAGTCCACCTCATAGACTCCTCCCTTCCTTCTGCCCATTCACAGAAGCCTTTCTATTATAAGAACTCATTAACAAAATACAAAGGCTTCTGTGAATGGGTAGAGGAGGGAAGGGCAAAGCTGCTGTGTGTGAGATAATAGAGATAAATCCCAGAGGAGAAATTTTGTTAATTGGACTTAAAATAGAACTATAGGCAAAACTTATTTTGGATAGCGTAAGGGAGGGTTATAACCCCTGTCAGTTTATTTTTTTGCCATCTGTGTTCCATTGGGGAGATTTTCCCTCACTTCCTGTCCCATAATTAAAACAGGAAGTGAGAAAAAATTCTTGCAAATTAAGGGAATTCCCTGGGGACCCCCAGGTCACCAAAACTAGTGTTCCCATTGGAAGATTTCACCTCCATTACTTTTTTGGGGACAACCCAAATTTTGTGATTTTCTTTCACTTTTAATGATAATGGTAAACAAGACAAATCGAGAGGGTGAATCTCCCTAAGGGGGGGCGGCGCACAGGCAGCAATAAAAACTGACAGGTGTTCTAATCCATTTCCACTCCATCCAAAACTAAAAAAAGGTTTTGCCTTTAGATTTTGTTCTCATTCATTGACTCAAAAGGCATTGAAACCAAATCCGAACTAGTATTTTTAGAAGGTGATTTCTGCAGTGGCATCCCACATATTTCGGGTTTGCTGTTAGCACCAATGTTTGTTTATTTCTCCTGCATGGAGATGAACAAGTTGCTTGCGACAGGTTACGGAGCAGCATAGTTGACATACCTTAATCGTAACGTGACTTTGTGACTTGATTTTAAAATTCTTCAGCACTTTACCAGTTTCTATGAGTGAAGGTTTTTGTTTCAGGTATCGGGAGGGTTTCGCTTATGAACTTTGTCTTCTGTTTTTCTGATGCCTCTTGCTTTCACAGCCTATATTTTACAGTGTTGTCCCTTAGCAGTTCTATAGTGTTTAATCACTTCCCCTAAGGCCCCATTCACACCTGAGCGTTTTGTAGCTTGAAGCCTGAAGCTACAAAATGCTGGAGGGGAAAAAAATCAATTATTCTCTATGGAGATGGTTGACATCTCCACTCCAAAACACCTGAAGCCAGAAGCCCCAAAATGCCTGAAGCTCAAACAAGTTCTGGAACTTTTTATTTAAGGCAGATTTGGGCGTTTTTCTGCTTTTTACATTGGTGACCTTTTGACCTGTATAAAATCGCAGTAAAATATGCGGCAAAAATGCAGTAAAATCGCACGATTTTCTGCCTGAAAACACTGTAATTTATCGCCATTCTACGAACCTGTGCAATTTTCTAGCGTGACATGTTGGGTATCTGTTTACTCAGCATAACAACATCTTTTATATTTTACCATACAATAAGGTATTTTATTGTTTGTGTGTATTTTCTCCAAAATATTTGCGTTTGAAAAACTGCTGTGCAAATATCATGTGACAAAAAAAATTGCAGCAACCACCATTTCTTTCTTCAGGGCCTTTGCTTTCAGAAAATATATGTTTGGGTTATCGAAGATGTTTTCTAATTAAAAAAAAAAAAATGCAATTTTTTAACAGTATGTGAGAAGTGTCAGAATTGGCCCAGGGGGTCAAATGGTTAAAACTATAGTATAAACAGTAATTTGCTCTTAACATGCAAAAGTGCATTTACATTAGATGTACATCCCTTAAATTAAAACATTTCAATATTACGCTAGTGCTGGGATGTATGATCACAGTAGTGTGCAAGGAAACCTTTTTGCACATTCTGGTGCAGGTTCGTATTCATTCAATGTTTGCTGTAACCAAGCTGTTAATAATCATGGTTACAGTAAAGGGCCTCGGAGCTGAACAGATTTAATCCTGGCTGGTGCTTAGGCGGGTTTGGATCCTAGACCAAACAGTCTTGAGCTATCCTGCCAGGAAGCTGTCACAGCACAAGGTCTATCGTAAGCGGCTGAGACATTCCCCACCCTGCAGCTGCATATATAGAAGGGGCGCCCTGTGATTGGCTTTGTGCATTGACAACTTCCTTTCAGGATAGTTTAGGTAGGTTCGGACTAGCCCACAGAAACGTTCTAACACCAATGGTGTTACGACCCATAGTTCTCAATCCGATGGTGCCTTCCTCAAGTGACAAAACTGTAAAAAGACTCATGAGGGCACAAACGCCCTATTACATTACCCCCATCAACTTTTATTAAATACAAAAGCCAAAAACATAGTCAAACTACAAAGTTCTCAAGCAAAATATCAGTAGTAGTTATCCGCATGGGTTTACGAAAGGTCGTTCTTGCCAGGCCAATCTGTTAAGATTCTACGAGGAAGTGAGCTGCCATCTAGACAGACCTGTGGATTTAGTGTACTTGGATTTTGCAAAAGCATTCGATACAGTCCCCCATAAGTGCTTAATTTACAAGCTGAGGTCTGCAGGCATGGACCATAAGGTTTTGTTCTTGGGTAAAAAACTGGTTACAGGGATGTGTCCAAAGGGTGGTGATAAATAACGTGTACTCAGACTGGTCTGGAGTGGTGAGTGGGGTACCCCAAGGTTCTGTCTTGGGAACAATTCTATTCAATTCATTCATAAACGATATAGAGGATGGGATAAAAAGGCTCAATCTCAGTTTTTGCAGATGACACAAAATTAAACAGGGCAATAACTACACATCAGGTTAAAGACATTTTACAGAAAGACCTGAACAAAATAATGGAGTAGGCAAATACATGGCAAATGAGGTTTAATGTGGAGAAATGTAAAGTAATGCACTTGGGGGCAAAAAACATAAATGCAAACTACTTACTAGGGGAGAACTGCTAGGGGAATCGAGGATGGAGAAAGATCTGGGGTACTAGTAGATGACAGATTGAGTAAAAGAATGCAATGTCAAGCTGCAGCTACCAAATCCGGCAGAATATTAGCATAAAACTTTATGAAACTCTGGTTAGGCCACATCTGGAGTATTCTGTCCAGTTCTGGTCACCAGTCCTTAGAAGGAATGTGCTGGAACTGGAGAGAGTCCAAAGAAGGGCAACAAAATTAATAAGGGGACTGGAGGAGCTCAATTACAAGGAACGACTGCAAGCACTAAATTTATCGCTACCACTGCTTATTGTTTTTTTTTTTTTTTTTTTAATTGAAAATAAATAAACTTTATGTTAAAAAAAAAAAGGGGGATATGGGAAATAGACGCTGACACACGTGCACCTACACAGATGGCCATTTTGTTGTCTTCATCATATTTCTATGTTGACTGTTTAAAATAGTTATCTGTCATGTAAACTGCATCTGATTTAAACTTTGTATGCAACATTTTTTTTTATCCCAAATAAAATATATTTTTTACATGTCATTGAAATTTTGGATACCCTAAAAATTCCAATTCAGAGGTGCACACGGTACAGGAGGCACATATCAGAAATATGAAATGTTGGGGTAGCAAACACTTTAAATTGGAGTTTAGGCCATGCTGCTTTATTCACCACCAGGGTTGAGCTCAGGTGTATTTGGATGCTAGTCCAAACCTGTAAACCTTTTATTGCAAAAGCAAAATACATACAAACATTGGAAGGAACAAATGTTTCAAAACTCAACTTCAGCTTTAGGCGATGCTAAATTTGCTGCAGTTGGAAGGCTGGCACAGTTCGGTGGACATGCCCCCTTCCTCAGAGCTCTAAAGAAGGGGGCATGTCCCCCGAAACACGTCAGCCTTCTTACTGCAGGGAATATGGCATTGCCTAATGCTGAAGTTGAGTATTGGAACGCTTGTTCCTACCCATGTTTGTGAGTGTTTTTGGCTTTTGCATTTAAAAGGGTTGTAAAGGTAAAAGTTTTTTCACCTTAATGCATTCTATGCATTATGGTGAAAAAACTTCCGACAATACCGCCGCCCCCAGCCCCCCCCGTTTTACTTACCTGACCCCTTGAAAGTCCCCCGCTCGCTCCCGACATCGAGTTCGCCGCTCAGCCTGGCCACTGATTGGCTACAGTGGATGGATTGAAAGCAGCGCAGTCATTGGCTCTCGCTGCTGTCAATCACATCCAATGACGTGGCACGCCGGGGGGCGGGGCCGAGTGATACAGTGAGCGGCTATAGCCGCCGGCTGTGTCACGGGAGCGCGCCCGCAAGAACTAACCACCATGCGAGGGAGCTCGCATTAAGGTGGTTAGTTCTTGCGGGGAGGAGCTGAAACAGCCACCGAGGGACCCCAGAAGAGCAGGTTCGGGGCCAGTCTGTGCAGAATGAGCTGCACAGTAAAGGTAAGTATAACATGTTTGTTATATTAAAAAAAAAAAAATTACCTTTACAACCCCTTTATTAAAAGGTTTACAGGTTTGGGCTAGCATATACACCTGAGCTCAACCCTGGTGGTGAATAAAGCAGCATGGCGTAAACTCCGCTTTATTGGTAATTGGGAAACTGACTACTTCACTTTGCTTGAGAACTTTGTAGCAGTTGACTTAAAAGCCATAAGAAAAACTTTTTGATCAAACGGTCACAAACACATAAGCCACTCTTGGCCTTAAAGTGGTTCTAAAGGCATTCTATGGATTAATATATAAAACCTTCTGTGTGCAGCATGCCCCCTTATACTTACCTGAGCCCCATCTTGATCCAGCAATGTTGCACGAGAGCCTCAACTGTCCTGAACTCTCCCTCCGGATTGGCTGAGACGCAGCAGCGGGCTCCGTTGGCACCCGCTGCTGTCAATCAAAGTCAGTGAGCCGAAGAGAGATTGGGGGTGGGGCCAAGACACGGCTCTTTGTCTGAATGAACACCCAGAGCAGCGGTTCAGCTCAGGTGACCCCATAGCAAGCTGCTTGCTGTTGGGACGCTCAGCATGAGGGAGGGGCCAGGGGTGCCAGTGAGGGACCCGAGAAGAGGAGGATCTGGGCAAAACCACTGCACAGAGCAGGTAAGTATAACATGTATGTTATTTTGAAACAAAAAACAAAACTTTAATATTACTTTGGTAAAGGGGTTATTATCCAAATGACCATATTGGTAGTACTATAGGCAGCTTAATGGTTAAGTAGTTCATACTCCTTGCTTTACACTGCTGGGATCTTGTGTCTCTTTGCATCCTGGAACACTATCCACATGACAAGTTCACTCCCTTGTTTCATTTGGTTTCCGTCCAAATCTCCAAAAAACATTCTGGTGATTTGACGGTCTTACACATAAAAATGTGGTTTTACTATTTGTGTGTATCACTGGTGGGGGCATTAGATTGTAAGCTTTGTTGGGGACAGTGGCTGGGATGGATGACCTTTGTGTTTTTAGGGCAACAGAATTTGTTAGGGCCATGGAAATGATTTAAAGAAAAAAAAAAAACATTACCATTGTTTGTGACAGTGTGGTCTATTTAGTACTTCTATTTCTTCTGAACAGAGTGGCTGTAACAAGATCCAAAGATGTCCCTCCTTTTGGTCCTCCAATCCCCAATGGTGTCACGTTTCGGAAATCTGATGTGTTTCGTGACTTTCTTCTGGCCAAAGTGATTAACGCAGAGAATGCGGCCCACAAGTCAGACAAATTCCACACAATGGCTACTCGTACAAGGCAGGAATACCTCAAGGACTTGGCTGAGAACTATGTCACCAATACGCCTATCGATACCACAGGCAAGTTTAACCTAATCTCCCTGACCTCCAAGAAGAAGGAGAGGACCAGAGCACGGGCCGGAGCGGAGCTGAACAGTACTGGTGCCCTGTGCTGGCGGGTCATGGCTCAAGACTTCTCCCAGGCAGCTGAGACAGAGTGCATTTTAGGCATCTCAAATGAGTTCATGGTTCTGATAGAGACTGTGACCAAGGAAGTGGTGTTTAACTGTTACTGCGCTGATGTAATTGGCTGGACACCGGAACCACTGTCCCTCAAGATCTTTTATGGTCGCGGTGATCATATCCTTGTAAGGACACTGGATAGTATTGGAGAAGATATCCGGGAGATTATTCAAAGGTTAAAGGTGAGTAAGATTTTTATACGTTATCTTTGGTTTCTGATATATAAGGGCAGATATGGGAGTATTGGGCAGAGGAAATATACTGATGATACCAGAAACAACCTGTTGAGTGTTTAGATGCCTCTAACTTCCACTAGTAAACATCTCACGTGGGAAATGTCTCCATTGTCTGCAAATTTGATCATTCAAAGTGTGAGTTCACATTTTCAGAAATAATGAGCCTAACCCCCGCCCATTCCCTGCTGTACTTACCTCCTCTTCTTTCAGCAAGGCTTCAGGGATGGATCGGTGCGATTTTGATTGGTCAGCGTTGGCACACATTCGCTCCGCTCCTTCACCGCTCCGAAGATGCTGCTAGCAGGACTTTTTTTACCGTCCTGCCAGCGCAGCGCTCCAGTGTGAAAGCCCTCGGGGCTTTCACACTGGAATTAAACCAGCGGCACTTTCGGGTCGGTTTGCAGGCGCTATTATTAGCGCAATAGCGCCTGCAAACCGCCCCAGTGTGAAAGGACCCTTATAGTTTTTGTCATGGAGATTCTGAAAAAATATTTCTTCACTTTTATTCATATTCTTCCCTACTGATAATCTGAAAGATTCACATATTTATTAATGAATGTTATTAAAACCTCCCTTTTATATTGGCCCTTTTGTGAAAGGTTTGTAAATTATGGCCATTTAAAGCATCTTATTGGAAATTCTCATTGGGATACCACAGAAAAGGGAATGCTGGGGTGACCTGTAATGTGTACACAAAATTAACACCTACCTTTTTCTTTTCCAGATCATGACCACGGGCTGTGAGACAGTAGACATGACCCTGCGCCGTAATGGACTTGGCCAGCTTGGCTTCCATGTCAAGTATGATGGCACAGTAGCAGAGGTTGAGGATTATGGATTTGCTTGGCAAGCTGGCTTGCGCCAGGGCAGTCGACTGGTCGAGATATGCAAGGTGGCCGTGGTGACGCTGACCCATGATCAGATGATCGATCTTCTCCGGACTTCAGTCACAGTGAAAGTAGTAATCATACCTCCTCATGAAGATGGGGTGCCACGAAGGTACAGTGGGCTCTTCTAAAAATTTCTGTTAATGTTATTTAACCTGCCCTTCAAGCACTTAGGTCTTGTTTAAACCTAAACAGAGCTTTATGCTCAAACAGTAATACAGACTTATTTTAGCAATAAGGACAAGGTCAGAGTTTTCTGAAGGTTAATTCCTCGATCCACTAGCTTTTGCCACTCGCCGTTTCTGGGCTGGGATTTTAAACCCTTTGTAAGCTCGGTGTTGAGGCTTACCGCGAATTGATGCCATCCTCCTTGGACGACAGTGTTCACACTTGGCAATTAGATGCTCAGGGCTGAGCAGTGCATCCTGGGTGGAGGTCTCCGGCTTTCCCACACTTAAAAGCACCAGTTATTTTGTGAGGATTCCAATGAAGAGGTGGGTGCTGAAGACAAGTATATGTGTAAGGGGTTGGCTTTTTAAAAGGGGCAACATGACATAATCTCATTAAAATTGTTGTAAATTTCAGACATGAGATATGAACAAAGCATATCCCTCTACAACAGGGATCTTCAAACTACGGCCCTCCAGCTGTTGCGGAACTACACATCCCATGAGGCATTGTAAAACTCTGACATTCACTGACATGACTCGGCATGATGAGAACTGTAGTTCCTGAACAACTGGAGGGCCATAGTTTGAAGACTCCTGCTCTATAGTGTGTACTTTTCTCTATCCAGCTCCAGCACACATGTGTCCCTTCCCTCCAATCAGCTCTCAGAGCTCTCCTCACTGACCACTGCAGAGTGTAACGTCAGTTCTCCACCCCCTTTTTGTTCTGAACTCTCAGACAAGCTTTATAATTCAGAACTTTGAATCAGGGATCAAAATGAATGCAAGTCCCAACATTCTCTGCTAGAGGCCACATAACCGATGGGTTGGTGTTTATCAAATGACTGGGTACTGAAGAATTAGTATGGAAAACGGTGCTGTTTGTGGAGTGTACATTAGAATAAGCAATACAGGCTAAATGTTACAATAAAGCAGAATATGATTTTTTGCTGCAAGTCTGCTTAAATGTAGACAGATACAATATTGTACAGCGGACACCAAGTTATAGCGTTCTTTTGTGGTCAGTAAAAACTCATGCTGTCCAACTCTGTAAACGTGCTTACTGGTTCCTAGGGTGAATGCTTGTGAATTCAGGAGACATTTTTTTATCAGTTCTAATGTTGTGATTGGTATTCATTTTTTACTGATGTGACCCTGGAATACTGGGAGCTGTTTAGTTACTTTGGGTTGCTGCACTTTGTATGTAAAGATGAACTACACTGTATCTGAGCACCATAAACCAAAAACACAATTTAATTCATTTTTAATCTTCAAAGCAAACTCCCCTATCCATCCATGTCTCTATGATTTATTTTGCTGAGAAATCACTTTGAAAAACACCCCCTAGCATTTTTGGGCATGACCATCTTGAGTAAGGGCAGATGATTCATGTAGCATTTACTTATTGGAATCCATCTGCCCTTAGCTTGGCATGCTGGAGGGTGTGCTTAGCTGAGGGGACACCCCCCCCCCCCCCCCCCCAAGACTCCTGGGATGTATGACATTATTTAATTTTTTTTTTTTTGTAATTCCTTTATTTTTCCAAAAATAGTCAACAGCCAAAGTATTCAATGATAACCAATATCACAGTCAAATATCACAGAAAGGGTCACATAAGCAGAGTTAGGCCTGGAAACCAGGAACTATATGAAGAAAAGTTAAAAAAAAGTTTAGAACGAGTAAATATGATATATCTTCCTATCTGTTTACTAATGCTAGCAGCATAAAGAGGAGTTCTACCTGGGGAAAAAAAATTTTTTAAGTCAGCAGCTACAAATACTGTAGCTGCTGACTTTTAATATATGGACACTTTTACCTGTCTAGGGATCCCGCGATGTAAGCACCGCAGGCGATTTTCGATTCGGCTGTCGGGTGCTACTGCCGCCGCCTTCTCCACTAAAATCGCATTACTTGAATGTCACGCGTTTTTGCCGCGATTTCAGGGGAATGCCTGTGTAAACTTGAGGTCTATGGACCTCAACTCACATCAAAGTCAGACCAAAGTAGTACAGGTCCGACTTGAAGTCGCACAGATATGAATGGTTATCATTGGGAATCATGGGGTACGACTTGTAATGCGACTTTGCAGTCCCAAGTCACAGGACAAGTCACACAAGTGTGACAGGGGCCTAAGGGAAACCGGCAGTGAAGCATTTCGGCTTCACAGCCAGATCCCTACTGCACATGCGCGGAGCACACTGCCCTTTCTAACTGGCCCGGCGGTGGAGGAAGGGGGTTGAACTTCCAAGGGGCGGCACCGTCTCCTGGAAGTGGGTAAGGGTCAAAAACAGGTACCCCCTACTCCCCTGAAAGTTGCCAAAAGTGGCACCGGAGGCGGGGAGGAAGCAGATAAGCGCAAGTTCCACTTTTGGGTGGAACTCCACTTAAGGGTGAAAACATAGTCAATGTTGACAGAGAGTGAAGTTCCGCTTTATTTATTACACAACATGCCAAGTGCAGTATTCCAAACTTTCCTTTGTGTCATAATTACTCCTCATTCTGAGGATTGTGGTCACCTCTATGATATCTTTCTCCTCTCTGCTAGGGAATGTGTGCACACCACAGACTCCTATCATTGGGTTTGGTTGCTTTTTAGATGGACTTGAAGCTACTAGGTTGCATATCAAAGGGCCATTAATCCCTTCTTTGTGCTTCACAGGCCATTCTCATAGCCAAAGGGAGGACAACGCAAGATTAAAAACTCAGGGCAGCTTAATACAAAGTACATTTTTTTTTACTGTTCAGGCTCCTTTGAGTATTTGATCTGCAATGTAAACTGATTGACCTTAAAGATCAAAGAAAGTTGTAATGCATGTCAGCAAATATGTGGGTTGGATGATCTGTGGATGTATTATGGTGACATGAATACAGTATTGACCAGAAGTTCAGACATGCCTTGTATTCAGATTGCTTTCCACACCTGATCAAATGGGAAATGCTACTTCCTAAGAATGCGGTTCTTTGTTAACTTGGCTATATGCTTCATCCAGCATTTACCATTTGAATGGGATGAAGGAATAAAACGTTTGTGTCTTGGGCTACATTCGCACGGGTGATTTCCTCGGTGTGAACAGCAGTGGTAGGAATCTGCTGGTTCCTAAAGCTGTTTTTGACAGGTGGTGCTGTCAAGCCCATACACTGACGTACTGACATACATTCAATGATGGGCGGCCGCAACTATTCGATGTTTACAGATTTGAAGTGGCGCTATGCTTCACAACTAAAAAAAAAATGTAATAAAACTACTTAAAAGATTGCAAAAAAGTGATTTCACATGTGTCTGATCTCTCAAGGTAGTTATTGAATAACCTGAATAATAATAATATATCTAATGGGTGTTGTACTTAAAGTACCAGTGCTGCAACAAGCTTTTCTTTAAGGTGTGCAAAAAATTGCAAACAAAAATAATCTTATGTCTTATCACAATCTGATGTTAAAATAATACTCGTACTGGGTATTGTAACCAAAAACATCAGTACTGCAAATAATGCAAAATTATGCAAAAAAAAAAAAAAAATTAATCAATACAGTGAAAAAAAATCCAGTTTAGTGACATATATCCTTTCTTCCAATCAGCAATGGAATGGTTTGTGTCTGTCCTCAATCTCTCCCACTATTCACTCTCCTTTCCTCCTCCAGTGGGTGATATGGGTATACAAGAAAGCAAATCCTCATTGTGTAATATTCCAATAAAAATTTATTATAAAAAAAAAAAAACTTAGTTACTCACATTTAAAATTGAGTACAACAACATCAAACCAAGAACTTCCGGGATTGGCCAAAGACCGTAAGTGACGTACCAGACTCCTCCCGATGCGTTGCGTCACAGCTCATGTGACTTCATCAGGGGTTGAGTCGGGTGGGTACCGAACGTCTATTTATAATTTCAGCAATTTTGACGTTCTTAATGACAGCTGGTATCCTAAATCGCCAGCCTCACACACTATCAGTGTCTTGATTCAGTCTGCTTATCCCCAAAGTTATATGGAATGCCGAGGATTAAGACATGAATCACTTGCAATACTATTCATTGTACTAATATCAGAGCAGGGGTTCAAGTATGTCAATTTTACTAAACCAATCTTAATGGGGGAACAAACCAATGTATTAGACTAGATACAAGAAGATAAAACAGAGTAAAAATAAAATTGAAATAGTCCCCAGACGCAATTGTATATAAAAGATGCTAATTCTAGCTTGTTGCCATCTACACAGCCAGCAATTACCTGCAGTGATTGCTGCTGGATGTTTTTTTTTTTTTTTTTTTGAAGGAAGCATTGTAAATAACTGGATTTGAATTGGTGGTTGGTTATAGCTAATTATTAGCTATAAGCATTACATTCACGTGCGAGAACGCATATGTATGTGAGCAGTATCCATTTACTTGCACTCAGACACTATTGTTAGTGGTAGCGAGGAGGCATTCACAATCATTGGATTTAACTTGGTATCAGCCTCTGTACAGACGAGCTCAGAGAGGTGGGAGGAGAAGCAACACAAGGAGTCAGCTAGGTGTGCTGCAGTGTACAGAGTGCACTGGAAGAAGGAGAGAGCAGAGTGACTGACAGATGAGCTCAGCGGTCTGCTGCTTATCTTTTCACTGTCCAGTCACAGAGTGGGGGTTGGGGAGGAGGCCTGTATATAAGGCCTCATGCACACCAGATGATAAAATAACGTTATAAAAACGGCAGTAGCTTTGCAGTGAGTTTTTCAAAGTTTTTGCAGTAGCTTTTTTTAGCGTTTTTTTCAATAGATCAAAAACGCTGGTGAGCCACATTTTTGAGCGTTTTATCTGCGTTTTTCAGCGTTTTTTTTACGTGAGAGCTTTTTTACAGCTGAAAACAGCTGAGAAACTCCTCTCAGAACCTACTTGTTTTTTGTTTTTTTTTGTAAAGCCAAAAAACGCCCCAGCCAGTAACGGCTGATAACAGCCTATGTATGCATGGACACATAGGATAACATGATGGGGAGTTTATTGACTGGAGAAAAAAACGTCTACAGCCAAAAACAGTTGCTGTAAATGTCCAGTGTGCATGAGGCCTTAAAAGAGGAACAACAGGAGAAGACAGTTCAGGTCCCCTCCCCTGACAATGCAGGATTGTACTGGGGGCCAGAGCTGTGTAAATCTAAAAACTGGATTGACAGATTTGCATATCATTTAGCAGGTAAAATGGCTCCCATGCGTGTGTTTTTTGCCTGGAGTTCCCATTTAATAGCTAGTTCAAGAGCCTGCACATGAAGAAGATATAAGTGTATGTGTATATATATATAGATAGATAGATAGATATCTATCTATCTATCTATATATATATATATATATCTATATCTACATCTATAGATATAGATATATATATAGAAGTATATATACGGTGAGATGAAGATGATCTCATGGACCTGTCGTCCAGCACCAGATTTATCAGAGAGGTGGAATTACACTTGAAATTCTCCTGAATGTTGCTCTTAGACATGTGAATTGTTACATGATGTTGGAAGGCTGTCCCTATTTTTTTTTCATAGTGAGACTTTATTACGGAGCTTGTTATTGAGCCGCACCCGTTTAAACCCTCGCTGGACAAGTTCAAACACAGATCCAGCTGCAGAGCTCTGTAACGTTCTCCATCAGCCGGGGGGCTGTGCTCACACTCTGTGTCTGTACATGTGTCAGAACTATACACATTTTACCATTCTTTGTATTTTCTCTACAGGGGATGGTCCGAGTCCCATGAACTCAGCTCAATGGACCACAAGGACACTGAAGGTGGTGCCTCCGGTCCCCGGCCTCCATTCCGCAGCAGCACCACCTGGCAGTGGAGTGGCGCTGCTACCCACCAGGGGGCCAGCCCTTCTCAGAAGTGGGTAACTCCCAGCTATGCACTCTCACTGAACCGGACACCCAAACAGGTTCCAGCCGTGCCTATACGAGAGCCACAGCCACTTCACAACAACAGAAGGTGAGTAACCCCCCCCTGTGGCCAAAGACCAGCACTGCAGCATTCATAGATTGAGCTCTATTTCAGGGCAATCTCTGGGCATTGTTATTATTTGAGATTTTTTATTTGTAATTACAAAACGAATTTTTTTTTTTTTTTTGGTTACACAAAACAAAAATCCACTTCAGTCTGTGTCTAGTTTTTGTTTTGTATACTCTGTTATATGGGAAGAACTGGATGAGCCAGTCTCTGGCTCTGAGTATAGGGATTGTTCACTAAAGCTGGCCATACATATTTTTATTTTTCTTAGTCAGCCATAATGAATGTGTAACAATATCTTGATTTTTATAAGTTTTTTTTTTTTTTTTTTTTTTAATACAAGATTTTCCATATCTCATGTAAAGCCCCTATCACACGGAGCGGACACTGTTTGATCAGCAGGGGATCTGTCAGCTGATCCTCTGCTGAGCAGAGCGGGTGGATGACAGGTCCGTGTCCGCTCAGTTTATGCAGCGTGGACACAGACACAGCCCGCTTTGCTCTATATGTATTTATTTCATTTACTTTTATAGCGCCGTCAATTTTACGCAGCGCTTTACATATATATTGGACATTCACATCAGTCCCTACCCTCAAGGAGCTTACAATCTAAGGTTCCTAACTCACATTACTACATATACTAGGGCCAATTTAGACAGGATCCAATTGACCTAAAAGCATGTCTTTGGAATGTGGGAGGAAACCGGAGTACCCGGAGGAAACCCACGCAGGCACATAGAGAACACGCAAACTCCATCCAGGTGGTGTCGTGGTTGGGATTCGAACCAGCGACCCTTTTTTGCTGCTAGGCAAAAGTGCTAACCACTACACCATTGTGCGGCCCAATAGCAAAGTCCCTCCAACGT
Source organism: Aquarana catesbeiana (assembly GCF_042186555.1). Classification (NCBI taxonomy): domain Eukaryota; kingdom Metazoa; phylum Chordata; class Amphibia; order Anura; family Ranidae; genus Aquarana; species Aquarana catesbeiana. The sequence goes on along the minus strand of NC_133332.1, from coordinate 52,143,911 downwards.
GACCTGTCTAGGCGGAAAGGGACAGATCTCCTTCTGTTTTTTTAGAACCCCTGTCAGGTTTTTTGCCATCTATATCCTATTGGGAAGGTTTATTTTCACTTCCTGTCCCATAGCCAAAACAGGAAGTTAGAGGAAATCTCCCCAAAGTGAAATTAACCCTTGTCAACCGGGTCATCAGAACTGGTGTCCCCACTGGAAGATTTCCCCCTCTATCCCTATTGTGGTGACATCCCAAAATTTGAGGGTTTTTCTGTCACTTTTATGGTTGGTGATACCAGTAAACAGAACAAATCGAGAGAGTGAATCTCCCCAATAGGGCACAGGCAGAAATAATAACCTGACACAGGGTTCTAATCCCTCTCTGATAAAAAAAACAAAAGTTTGCCTTGAGTTTTTTTTTTAATCAGAGCCTTTAGTTATACTTTAATAATAACTTGTAGCAATCTCCAGAGCATATCCCTATTTCCTACACAATCCCTTTAATTAAAGAGGAGCACTCACCCCCCCCCCCCAAAAAAAAAAATGTAAAGTCAGCAGCTTCAAATACTGTAGCTGCTGATTTTTAATATAAGGACACTTACCTGTCCAGGGAGCCCGCAATGTCCTCACCCAAGCCGCTTCTTCAATTGGCATTGGTTTCCTACTGCGCATGCTCGAGCTTTGCTGCGCTTTGTGAATGGTCCTGCAGTCTTCTGGGACCTGTGATGTGTTCCAGAAGGTTGTGGGAGGGGGGGGCTAAATTTTCGTACAGATCGTTGTGGCAATCTGACCGGAAGTGAAAGCGGGTACCTGAAAGTGCCAAATGAGGCAGTGGGAGGCTGCAAACAAGCGGAACGTCCCCTTTTCGGTGAAGTTGAGCTTTAAAGGGTAACTCCACTTTTGTGCGAAACAAAATTGGCAAATAATAAAAAAAAAAAAAATAATATAGCGTATACAATTGTGACATAAGTCAAGTCATATTGTAATTGAATGTTAATAAAAATGACCTTTCCTTTTCGATCTACAGCCGCTGTAATTTTCTGTAAAATTAAATATGGCAACCTGGAGGCATTTTGTACACAGATGCTGTACCCCCCAGGTATGTCATTTCCTGCTTGTGTGATTGTCTCACTGATTTCCCCAGAAGTTTGCACTGAAATACAACTTTGATTTTGAGCATCCCCTGCAACAAAAAAAAAATCATTTTTGGGGAGATATTCCCAAAGGAAATCACGTCTAAAGGGATGCAGACCCTGCCATTTTCCTCAGAGCCCTTCAGGTGCAGCAGCTGATTGATAGTTATAAAACTACTCCCATTGGATTCACTTAGCACAAGGACACAGACTAACAAACCGCTATTTTTGCAGAATAACAAAAGGTAGGAATCTGCAACGAAGTTTGTTAAAATCCGTGCAATGTACATAGATCACCCAGAGGGGAATGCTTTTTTTTCCTCAGTGGAGTTAAGTCATTAAAGGGGTTGTAAAGACAGAAGGCATTCTATGCATTCAGATAAAAGGCCTTCTGTGTGCAGCAGCCTCCCTCAGCTCCCCCAATACTTACCTGAGGTCCCTCTCTGTCCAGCGATGTCCACGAGCGTCTCAGCTGTCCGAGATTCACCCTTCCTGATTGGCTGAGACACAGTCAGTCAGCTAGCCAATCAGGACGGGGTGGGGGGCGCCTCCATGTCTGAATGGACACAGGGAGCTGTGACTCGGCTCGGGTGTTCCCATAGCAAGGTGCTTGGCACTGAAAGGGTGAGAGGGGCCAGGAGCAAAGAAGAGGATCCGGGCTGCTCTGTGCGAATCCACTGCAACAGATCAGGCAAGTATAACATGTTTATTATTTTTATTGCAAAAATAACAAGACTTTACAATCACTTTAACGAGTAACTCAACTTTTGTTGAGAAAAAAAAAATCCCCTCTGGGAGATCTATGTAACTGCCTTGAAATGTTCCACATTTTGTCATGTTACAACCAAAAATGTAAATGTATTTTATTGGGATTTTATGTGATAAACCAACACAAAGTGGCACATAAATGTGACGTGGAAGGAAAATAATAGTTTACAAATAAATATGTGAAAAGTGTGGGGAACATTTGTATGGCGCCCCCCTGAGTCAATACTTTGTAGAACCACCTTTCACTGCAATTACAGCTGCAAGTCTTTTTGGGGATGTCTCTTTTTGCCCATTCTTCTTTGCAAAATAGCTCAAGCTCTGTCAGATTGGATGGAGAGCGTCTGTGAACAGTAATTTTCAAGTCTTGCCACAGATTCTCAATTGGATTTAGGTCTGGACTTTGACTGGGCCATTCTAACACATGAATATGCTTTGATCTAAACCATTCCATTGTTGCTCTGGCTGTATGTTTAGGGTCGTTATCCTGCTGGAAGGTGAACCTCCGCCCCATTCTTAAGTCTTTTGCAGACTAACAGGTTTTCTTCTAAGATTTCCCTGTATTTGGCTCCATCCATTTTCCCGTCAACTCTGACCAGCGTCCCTGTAAAAGACAAGAAGACAGAGGCGCCTCTGGGTGCAGACTGCAAAACAACTTTCACTATTAAAAAATGCAGCAAAGATGTAGACTCACATTTTTGCAGAGCAAAATAAGCATAAAATGGTCCCAAGGGCAACCGGGGTCACCACTGAGGTCAGTCCCTAATAGCCATGGATGTGTGTCCTCTGTATTCGTCTCTGAGTACGCTGGATGTTGTCTGGCCGACAGCGGTGTGTGGACATCAGAGTGATGCTTGGAAAGCAAGCTGTAATTCTGGGGAGGGATGGTGACGTCACACAAAATATGCGACACGTTTCTCGAGCCGGCTGGCCGTGAATGACGTGACGGCCGCGCTCCTTTTTCAAGCTGGTTGGCGGGGACCAGTTGTAAGCATTATATAGGAGAAAGTGGGGGGAGTGGCCAGAGCGGGATTCAAGCTGTGACTGGTGCATCAATTTTGGTACCACAGCACACGGGAACAATAACACATCAAACGAGTCCTTAAAAACATCATTAAAAATAATGCAGTAAACAACAATTTACAAAATAAAAATATAATCATAAAAATAATTATAAAGATAAAATAAAAACATGTAGAACAGAACACTCAGCAGAATGTGTTGAAAACGGCTATCTGATAAAAGACTATATGGAAGAAATTAGACACAGCTATGATAAGCTGCAGCTAATAAGTCATACATATGGGAATGTATAGAAGAAAGAAATATGTGATGGGGGGATATGAAATGTGCTGAATGTTCATGTGATTGCAATGACACAGGGAAAACAGAAATGGAATCTAAAAATGAAAGGTATGTGGTATAAATGGTAAAAACTGATGATGTGGAGTGGGAGGGGAGGGGGGGGGAATTCAAGAAAAATGAATTGTGAAAAAATATGAATAAATGATGGGTGAAAATGACAAGTAGGGGCACGGGAGGAAAGGTAGAATGGAAAAAAGGGGAGGGGGGAAGGAAAGGAGGGGAAGGGATAGAGGAAAAGGAGGGATGGAGGGGATAGGGAGAGGGGTGAAGGGATGGGACAAACAGGAAGAAAGGCACTGTGGTAGCCAGACTCCCAAAAAAGGGATGGGGTGGGGGGGGGAGTGGGCCTATAAATAAATCGGAAAACTATAAAAAAAACAAATGATAAAAAATATATCTAAGGCGAAGAGGGGGTGGCTGTCAGGCAAAGTAAGAATTGGAGGGAAAAGGAGATGGGTATCAAAGAATAGTAGATGTTTCATTGCACTCATTGATACCTCCTGGTGAGAGAACATAAAGATGATAGATCCAATAGGTCTCTCTCGCACATAATTTTTTGTACCGTTCATCTGTCGAGAGAGATCTAGGGATCTGTTCTATGACCCAAACTTTCAGCCCAGAGGTGGAACCTTTGTGGGCCATAGCAAAGTGTCTCGGTACACTATGTGGGTCTGTTCCACCCTCAATGTACCTCCTGTGTTCCCCAAACCGCTGTCTGAGAGGCCGAATTGTGCGACCAATGTATATAAGGCCACAAGGGCAAGTGAGGCCATATAACACATGATCGGACGAGCAATTGTAGAAATCTTTCAAAAAATAGGTATTTCCTTTGGTAGAGAAAGATTTTTGGCCATGTTGTACAAAATGGCATGTTTTTGCAAAGTTTTTTACGTCATTGGTACATCCCTACCAAGGGAATGAGAGTGGGTACTGAAGGAGAAACAGGAGTAGTTTTCAATTTACTAGGAGCGATCTTATTTTTAAGGTTAGGGGCTCTGCGGTAAGTAACGCGCGGATATGTAGGAAGAATGTATTTGAGGTGTGAGGGTCCTGTAGGAGGATGTTCCAATACTTGGACAAAATTCTTTCCATCTTTTTGTGCTTGGAGTGGAAGGTGGTGATAAATCGGATAGGACAATCTTTGGAAGGTGGGTTATTTTGTGGCGGTTTTCCATGAAGATATAGGTCATAGGCTTCTTCCACTAGATTCTCTGGATATTCTTTCTCTAAAAATTTGTTTCTTAGATGTACACTTAATTCGATTTAATCAGCATCTTTTGTGCAATTTTGTATGAGGCGAAAATTGGCCTTTTGGGATATTTTTAACCCATGGTGGGTAATGAGAACTTTTGTAATGCAGATATGAGTTGCCGGCTGTGGGCTTGATGTGATTTTTAAAGCTTCCCTGTCCCTGCTAAAGCATCCCCACAACATGCGGCCACCATGTTTCACGGTTGGGATGGTGTGCTTAGGGTGTTGTGTAGTGTTTAGTTTTCTGCCACAAATAGCATTTTGCTTTTAGGCCAAAAAGTTCAATTGTGTCCCCCATATGGCTTCTCGCAAACTGAAAATAGGTTTTCTTATGGCTTTCTTTCAACAACAGCTTTCTTCTCACCACTCTTTCATAAAGACCAGATTTGTGGAGTGCACGACTAATAGTTGTCCTGTGGACAGATTCTCCCACCTGAGCTGTGGATCTCTGCAGCTCCTCCAGAGTTACTATGAGCCTCTTGGCTGCTTCTCCCATTAATGCTCTCCTTGCCCGGCCTGTCAGTTTAGGTGGACGGCCATGTCTTGGTAGGTTTGCAGTTGTGCCATACTCTTTCCGTTTTCGGATGATGGATTGAACAGAGCTCCGTGAGATGTTCAAAGCTTGGAATATTGTTTTATAACATAACCCTGCTTTAAACTTCCCCATGACTTTATCCCTGACCTGTCTGGTGTGTTCCTTGGCCTTCATGATGCTGTTTGTGCACTAAGATTCTCTAACAAAACTCTGAGGGCTTCACAGAACAGCTGTATTTATACTGAGATTAAATTACACACAGGTGGACTCTATTTACTAATTAGGTGACTTCTGAAGGCACTAGATTTTAGTTAGGAGTATCAGACTAAAAGGGGTTGAATGCAAATGCACACCACACTTTCCAGACATTTATTTGTTAAAAATGTTAAAAACTATTTATCATTTTCCTGGGGTTCACAATTATGTGCCACTTTGTGTTGGTCTATCACATAAAATCCCAATAAAACGCACTTACATTTTTGCTTGTAATATGACATAATTAGGAAAACTTCAATGGGCATGAATACTTTTTCAAGGCACTGCACATTGTAAGGATTGATAATGAGCAATAAAGAACAAATTAAATAAATAAAGTCATTTCAATATTGCAGCAGCGCATGTGCGCCCCCAAATCAATAGGGTCCGCTTCACAGTGATAATTCCTTGAGTTCAAATGGAATCAGTGGTGAGAATCCGACTGCCAAATATTGTTGTTATTCTGTGAGGTTAATTAGGCCTTTCACCAAGTGATACACCACGTGCGGGAACCCCAATGAAAACGCACTCACCAGAAATCCAACCAATATGAGCCTTGAATGATAATAATAGTAGGTCTGCACCACCTTTCAAACGACCACCAGATGTCAGTCTTACTCTTGGTAGCTCTGCTCTGTTTGAAAGGTGGTGCAGACCTACTATTATTATCATTCAAGGCTCATATTGGTTGGATTTCTGGTGAGTGCCTTTTCATTGGGGTTCCCGCAGGTGGTGTATCACTTGGTGAAAGGACTAATTAACCTCACAGAATAACAACAATGTTTGGCAGTAGGATTCTCACCACTGATTCCATTTGAACTCAAGGAATTATCACTGTGAAGCGGACCCTATTGATTTGGGGGCGCACAAGAGGTGCTGCAATATTGAAATGACTTTATTTATTTAATCTGTTCTTTATTGCCCATTATCAATTTTTTTGACTGTTATTTAAGTAGCTGCTATTGATTTATTCATTTATTTTTGTGCTGCACATATTCTGTGGGATATATCGTACTAGGCGCAGAGCATTGTTGTTTTCGGGCAGGCATATAAAACATTTTATTTTGACATTGTAAGGATTGTAACAAACTTTGATGCAGATTCCTACCTTTTTATTATTCTGGAGAAATATCCATTTTGTCTGTGTCCATGTGTAGAGTAAGTCTGTATGGAAGTGATTTTGTAATTATCAGCTGCTGCACCTGCGGGGCTCTAATGAGGAAAATTGCAGGGTCTGCATCCCCTTAGACGAGATTTCCCTTGGGCGTAGCTCACCAAAAATGAAACTTTTGTTGCAGGGGATGCCCAAAATCAAATTTGTATCTTAGTGCAGACTTCTGGGGGAAATCAGTGAGCCAATCACAAGCAGGAAATGACATACCTGGGGGGGTGTTGTGTACAGAACGCCTCTGGGTAGCCATATTGCATTGCATTTTACAGAGAATTACAGCACTGCAGATTGAAAAGAAAAGGTAATCTTTAATAACATTCAATTACAATATGTCTTGTGTCACAATTGTATACACTATATTAATTTTGTTTTATTTGCTAATTTTTTTTCCCAACAAAAGTGGATTTACCCTTTAAGTCCTTTTCTCTGAACATCACAGCACCTTTTGCAGCTATTCCCTGTTTTATAGGCCTGCTGACAATCTACAGTTTGCTTCGCCACACAGAACATGTTAGGAAACTGCAATAATTGGGGCCGACCCAATCTTGAAAAACTGGCACAGCGTGTGCCGAGGAGACAGCTGAGAAAGGTGTGACAGGGGAGGAGATGCCCAGAGGGCCCCAAGTGAGTTGTACCTGTGTCAGCAGCTTCTCATTCCTTTCATTTCTGTTTATACAGGCCGGTGAGCTATCCAGAGACTCCTTATATCGCCACTTCCCCGACAGCCATAGATAAAGGACAGCCTTACAGACACCCCTCTGGGAGCTTCTCAACACCCACCTCCTCCGGAGGAGGGTACGGCCGCTACAAACCGACTCCGGACAGGTGAGAGCTGGAGGTCATCCTGCTGAGCCGTTTCCTTTCCTGTGATCGAATGAATGGTTTTAGTGTCAGAAAATCTGCTCAAATGTAGCAGTTTAGCACCTTCGTATTATAATATTGGTGTTCAGTGTTACTGGGATCTTGAAAGTCTGACCTTTAACCTTCCATTTAGGCCTGTGTTCAGCCTTTCCATTTTGGATGAACATTTATGGGTTTGAAATCTGATAGCTGCTTATCTCTCTTCCATAATGCAGAAGCAAAAACTTATTTTTTATATCTTCTTTTTATACTAATGTGTATAATCTTGTCGATCGGTATTTCCACTTAATTTCTGTGCATGATTTGTAAATATACACCGGTCAGCCATAACATTATGAAGGCCCACCTAATATTGAGTAGGTCCCCCTTTTGCTGCCCAAACAGCCTTGACCGATCGAGACATGGATACCACTGGACCTCTGAAGATATGCTTGGATACCACTGGACCTCTGAAGATATGCTTTGATATCTGGCACCAAGCCGTCAGTAGCCGATTCTTTAAAGCAGAACTCCAGGCAATTTTTTTTTTTTACCATGCAGTTGGGACTGTGCCCACACTGCATTGGTTAATTGGTCATTTTGGTCTAGGACTCAGTGATGGCAAACCTTGGCACCCCAGATGTTTTGGAACTAAATTTCCCAAGATGCTCATGCACTCTGCAGTGTAGTTGAGCATCATGGGGAACGTAGTTATAAAACATCTGGAGTGGTTCACCATCACTAGTCTAGGTGTTCAGAGTGCAGAGCTATACTCGCCTAATCCTCCAATCCTCATAGCACAAGACTGGTCTAATCGGCTCCTGCCCCCACCCCAACCCCCCTCCACGGTCCGGCGGTCTTGTACAGTGGACGGTTCCTGACATCACCATGCCCATAGACTGGCTCTGTACGTGAAGACTTCAGAAACAGTCCACAGCTGGAGGTGGGTGAGCACCGTTTCTAAGAATTAGGTGAGTATAGGTGCTGTGTTTGCCCCTAGACAAAACAAGCAGTTAACCCATGCAGTGCGGGCACAGCCCCACTGCATGGGAAATAAAAAAAATGTTTTCCTGGAGTTGGGCCTTAAGTCCTGTAAGTTTTGAGGTGGAAACTCTGCTTGTTTTTCCAGCACATCACACAGATGCTCAGTGGATTGAGATGTTTTTTCTCAGTGAATGCAAAGTGTGCTCTTATTGGAGGAGGTGGAGATTTTGATGTCACCGCCTCGCCATCTTTTCTCAGCATCTTTACTAAGAAAATGCAAAGTATTCTCTGAATGGCACCCATGCTGAGCGGCTGTCCTGTAAGCAGCAGAAGCCACTTGGCACAAGACCCATAGAAGATCATGGCAGTAACCGTAGTAGGGTGCCTAAAACATTGAATTCCATCTTGATTCTAAAGCCTCAAAGTTTGTTTGTTTTTTTACATGAATGCATTCTATGCATCAAGGTAAAAAACCTTCTCTGTTACAGAAGCCATCCCCCCTTATATTTACCTGAGCCCGATCTGATCCAGCGAAGTGCAGGAGAGCAGCACCTCTCCCCGCTGTCTCCCTCCTCATTGGGCAGATTGATAGCAGCGAAATCCATTGGCTTCCGTTCCTGTCAATCAACTCCAGTGACGAGGGAGCGGGGGGCACAGCCAAGTCACGCTGTCTGTGTCAATGGACGCAGCAGCGGGGCTCAGGAACGAGAACGCATGAGTGCCCCCCATGGAAAGCGGCTTTCCGTGGGGTCACTGGACACATGGTAACCCGGAGCGCCGGCAGGGGACCAGAGAAAAGGATTATTGCTCTGTGCAATAATGTGTGCAAAAAAGCTTTTTCCTTTGCAATCGCTTTAAGCTTTAACCCCTTTACTCCGCAGTAACCCATATGTGTGGCAGCAAAAAGCTGGGCTGCACATATGTGTCACTGTGTGGGCAATGCTTATGTGCTGGGAGCTCCTTTCTTGCACACTCCCAGCAAAAGTCTAAGCTGTCATCAATGGCTCTTGGTCCCATGTAAACAACGGTAGCCAGAAGGACCGGCTTCCAATCATGTAAACACTGTGGCAGCCAATCACAGTAATTACATGATCGCCAATCCTTCCCTCCCCCCTGGACGTTAATATTTTTTGGGCCGGGTTCACATATGTGCGGCCACAGTTCCCAGCATGGGGTCTGGTGCGTTCCTGTTCACCGGTTCAGGTGCGGATCAGGTCAGAATTTTTGCCTGAATCTGTACCTGAACCGGACCCAACGCGCACAGGACCCTTTTGGAATGCGGACCGCAGCCAGCCCCGTACCTGTGTGAACCCGCTCTATTGAGAGCCTGTCACACTCCCATGTTATGCAAATTGGATGCGGAGAAAGTCGCATCCAACTCGCACATATGTGAACCCGGCCTTAAAGAGGTCGCCAAGACAGGCAGGAAGTGGTTAAAGAAGTATTGGACATCCATCAGGCACACCTGCCTTTAATGGGGTTGTAAAGGTAGAAGGTTTTTTTAATCTAAAGGTATTCTATGCATTAAAGATAAAAGGCCTTCTGTGTGCAGCAGCCACCCTAATACTTACCTGAGGACCCTCCAGCGATGTTGTAGGAATGTCTGGGACTCCCCTCCTCATTGGCTCCTGCTGCTGTCAATCAAAGTCAGTCTGCTAATGAGAAAAGAAAGGGGGCAGGACTGGGCTGCCCACATAGCAGGTTGCTTGCTGTGGGGGCACCCAACAGGAGACAGGAGTCAGGAGAGCCAAAGAGGGACCAGAGAAGAGGAGGATCGGGGCTGCTCTGTGCAAATCCACTGCACAGAGGAGGTAAGTATAACATGTTTGTTATTTTTAATTAAAAAAACAAGACTTTACAATCACTTTAATTTATATGCTATATATGTGCTTCAACATGGAGACACTCGGATTATAGTTAGGACCGCACTATACAGAGGGGCTCTTGATGAGGCAGTGCCGCATTCATATATATTTACAAATGTTGTGCAATGAAAACCTCTGCATTTAACGCACATTGTTAGACAGTGTCATTTTTTTTTTTTTTCTCGGTAGCTGTTGTGTGGTGGGAAATAAATGTTGTTTTGTTTGCTGTGTTAAAAACCCTTCCATGTGCTTCCCTTGCTCTAAAAGCTAGTTAGAAATTTTGGCGGTTGCCATTTTTGTTAAGCCCGTGCCATTGCATTGCCTGGGCTCACAGTGTACGGCTGCACGGAACGACGCTACACTATGAGTCCAGACAATGCAATAATACTGCAACCAAATCCCATATTACTTGTGTGGACTGACCCTTTCATTTGATGTGTGGTCTGTGCACTTTCAATGCCTAACTCCTCCAGGTTTTTGTAGTGTGTAGTGACACAAGGAGGTGCGTATACTGCTCAGACGGTTCTCCGCAGGCTCTGCTGCAAAATCCCCGGGCGCTGGTCTGGCTCATTGCACTCTGGCAAAAAGGAAATGAATCACAGCACTCCGGCTGCTGCAAGGTTTTTTAAATAAAGAGCAGCAGAGGGTCACCACTTACATGTTTCCCCTTCAGTGCAAAACTTTTCAAAGGATTACCCCTGCTGCTGTTTTAAACAAAAAGTTTCTGCAGCCCAGAGTGCTGTGATTCAGTTATGATTCACTTATTCACATGTCACTGCATACTTTCTACAGTAACATGGGATTCTTACCATATACAGTGCATAAGGAAAGTATTCACAGCACTTCACTTTTTCCACTTTTTGTTATGTTGCAGCCTTATTCCAAAATGGAATAAATTCATTATTTTCCTAAAAATTCTACAAACAATACCTCATAATGACAACATGAAAGAAATTTGTTTGAAATCTTTGCAAATTTATTAAAAAATTAAAAAAAAAATCCCATGTACATAAGTCTTCACAGCCTTTGCTCAATACTTTGTTGAAGCCCCTTTGGCACCAAATACAGCCTCGAGTCTCTTTGAGTATGATGCCTCAAACTTGGCACATCTATTTTTGGGCAGTTTCTCACATTCCTCTTTGCATGACCTCTCAAGCTCCATCAGGTTGGATGGGGAGTGTTGGTGTACAGTTATTTTCAGATCTCTCCAGAGATGTTCAATCGGGTTCAAGTCTGGGCTCTGGCTGGGCCACTCAAGGACGTTCACAGAGTTGTCCCGTAGCCACTCCTTTGTTATCTTGGCTGTGTGCTTAGGGTCATTGGCCTGTTGGAAGGTGAACCTTCGCCCCAGTCTGAGGTCCAGAGCACTCTGAAACAGGTTTTCATCAAGAATGTCCCTGTACATTGCTGCATTCATCTTTCTCTCAATCCTGACTAGTCTCCCAGTTCTTGCCACTAAAAAACATCCCCACAGCATGATGCTTCCACCACCATGCTTCACTGTAGAGATGGCATTGGCCAGGTGATGAGTGGTGCCTGGTTTCCTCAAGACATGATGCTTGCCATTTAGGCTAAAGAGTTCAATCTTTGTTTCATCAGATCAGAGAATTGTGTTTCTCATGGTCTAAGAGTCCTTCAGGTGCTATTTGGCAAACTTCAGGTGGGCTGTCATGTGCCTTTTACTGAGGAGTGGCTTCCGTCTTACCACTCTACCATACAGGCCTGCTTGGTGAAGTGCTGCAGAGATGGTGGTTGTTCTGGAAGGTCCTTCTCTCTCCACAGAGAAATACTGGAGCTCTGTCAGAGTGACCATCGGGTTCTTGGTCACCTCTCTGACTAAGGCCGTTCTCCCAGAATCACTCAGTTTGGCCGGGCGGCCTACTCTAGGAAGAGTCCTGGTGGTTTCAAACTGCTTCCAGTTATAGATGATGAAGGCCACTGTGCTAATTGGGACCTTCAATGCTGTAGAAATGTTTCTGTACCCTTCCCGAGATCTGTGCCTCCATACAATCCTGTCTCGGAGGTCTACAGACAATTCCTTGGACTTCATGGCTTGGTTTGTGCTCTGACATGCACTGTTAACTGTGGGACCTTATATAGACAGGTGTGGGCCTTTCCAAATCATGTCCAGTCAACTGAATTTACCACAGGTGGACTCCAATCAAGTTGTAGAAACATCTCAAGGATGATCAGTGGAAACAGGATGCACCTGAGCTCAATTTTGAATGTCATGGCAAAGGCTGTGAATACTTAGACCCCATTCACACCGAGCCGTCTATAGCGTCGACAGTAAAACGCCACTATTTTTAGCGGCGTTTTACCGTTGGATTTGCGGCACATTTTGGCCACTAGCGGGGCGCTTTTACCCCCCCACTAGCGGCCAAGAAAAGGTTAAAACCGTCCGCAATGCGCCGCAATAGCAGCGTTTTGTCGGCGGTATTCCAGCGCTGCCCCATTGATTTGCATGAACGAAGCGCACTGCACTTTCTGAATGGCCCGGCGGCAGGGGGGAGGAGGGGGGCCGAACTTCCGAGTAATCTCGGCGCGGCAAGATCTCTCGCAAGTGGGGACGGGTATCTGTCAAAAACAGGTACCTGCTCCCCTCTCCCCCCCACCCCAGAAAGGTGGAAAATGTGGCACCGGAGTGGAGGAGGAGTCAGATAAGCGGAACTTTCACTTCGCTTTAAGTTCCACAGTGAGTATAACAAGCATGCTTTACTACATATACAGACTGATTTTACTGTTGTGGGTTTAGTAACACTTTAATGATAGGGTACATGGCATATTTGTGATGTCTGCAGTCTATTTTGTATATCCACTTGCACAGAGTTTTTGGCAACACTTTCTGGCATGTTGTGATCTGTGACTATAATAAGTGCATATTGTGTATGTTGCAGGTTTAGCACACCACAACGTTCTATACTACAGACGGAACCTTACAGTATCCAAGATGGCGTGTCCAGCCAAGAGATAAACTCCGACCGGCATAAACCTGGTAAGACTCGGCCACAGTCAAATCATACTCATGACTTTACCATTGATGGCTATCTATACACATCTCATGTCTGGTGCAAAGAAATGATCACTACATTGAAGGCAATCTCTCTTCATCATGTGCAGGTGTCTGCGACCTAGAGATGTGTTTTAGAGATCAGATCACAATACGTTTCATGAGATCAAATCAGTTATATGTTCAGGAGATCTAACAAATGATATTGCACCATAATGCAGTCTTGTTCAGTACATCATAAAGTAGAGTATAAGGCTCTATTCACACCTAGGTGTTTATGGGCATTTTTCTGCTGTAAGTCTCAGCTCTAAAAACGCCCTAGACAAATCCCATTCATTTCAATGGCCCCTGTTCACATCTGAGCGTTCTGTTACCTGAAGCAAAGCGCCCGTCGCTCAAAAAAGTACAGAAGCTTCTTTTTTGGCAGATTACAGGCGTTTTACTGCTTTTACATTGGTGACCTTTTATCCTTGAAAATGGCTGTACAAAAAAACTGCAAAACTCTGCAAAAAAAAAACGCCTGTAAAATAGCAACGCCTAGATGAACAGAGCCTAAAAGTCAGCAACCAGCCTGAATCCTTCCCGCATTGGGCTGGATGCAGTAGATTTCTTTGAGTTATCGCACATTTCTCCTTTCACTATTTATTGAATAAGCTTGCTTGCATAAGGCCAAGATATCTATATTTAATGTGATATTATTAGTAAAGCAGTGTGATGTCACTCTAGATTTGCCATATAGAATGTACTTAAAGCGGAGTTCCACCCAAAAGTGGAACTTCCGCTTTAAGCACTCCTCCCCCCCTCCTACATGCTACATTTGGCATGTTGTTTTTTTGTGTGGGGGGGGGGGGGGGACTACTTTAGAGGGGAACTTCCTGTCCCACTTCCTCCTTTCACCCACGGGCCGCCTAGGTGACTCCTCCTTTCCCCTAGGTGGTCCCTCCCTCTCAGCAATCTTCTGGGACATGTGACAGGTCCCAGAAGATTGCCTGTCCACTGGGAGAGCGCAGCGCGACTCACGCATGCGCAATGCGCGCCTGGGCCGTGAAGCCGCAGGCTGTGATGGCCGGGTGCCCACAGTAGAGGGAGAGGAGCGGGGCTCCATGTGGCCGCATCGATGGACCGTGGAACAGGTAAGTGTCTGTTTATTAAAAGTCAGCAGCTAAACTTTTTGTAGCTGCTGACTTTTAATAAAAAAGCCTGGAACTCCGCTTTAAAGTATAACTAAAGGCAAAACTTTTTTTTTTTTTTTTATTGTTTTAGTTTTGGATGGAGTGGAGAGGGATTAGAGCCCCTGTCAGGTTTTTATTGCTGTCTGTGCCCCCGTTAAGGAGATTCATCTTCTCTATTTGTCTTGTTTACCATTATCACTAAAGTAACAGTAAAAAAAAATAAAAAATTTTGTGTTCTCCCCAGAAAAGTAATAGAACGGAAATCTTCCAATGGGGACACTGATTCTGGTGACCTGGGGGTCCCCAAGGAATGCCCTTAATTTGTAGGGATTTCCTCTCACTTCCTGTTTGGATATGGGACAGGAAGTGAAGGGAAGTCTCTGCAATGGGGACAAAGATGGCAAAACAAAATCTGACCGGGGATATAACCTTCCCTTTATCCAAAATGAAAAAAAAAAAGTTTTGCCAGTTAATTCTACATTTTAAGGAAAGCTCTTACCAGAGATTCCTTGTGTGTTCTTTTGCACATAAAGTTGTAAAAAATGTTTAAATTGCAAATACATTTTAAATATACCAGCACATTGCTGAATTGTACATTAGCAGTGCCATCTAGTGGTGACTAAGTGAAAGGCAGTTGCTGTTCAAAATTTGGTTTTCTTTTCTAAAGACTAGAGTGAGGCAGTGTGAAAGTCTGTGTTAAGTCAACAAAACTGGCCATACACTGATCAAAGCTGTTCAGCTGGGAGCAGCCAAAATTCGATCAGTGTGTGACTGTCCCTGTTCAAAAGAATTTGATGTTTTGATCTACTTCTGTCAAACAGACAAGTTGGAAAGCTTTTTCCGGGTCAGCAGTTCCAGCCACTGATCACTATAATCTGTCAGAATACAATGTTCTGGCAGGAAGGTTCCTCCATCCACCTCGCTAATGTAGCATAATGATTTTCTGCATTGGGGAGTACATGTTGGGAAATGTGGTAGTGGGGGGGGGGGGGGGGGGGATCTGTCAAATTAAATTTTTTAAAATTGGTTCCACCCGATCTGTGCTGTCTAATACCAGGATAGCCCAGCTATGGGAGGTGGTTACAGTAGATTAAAATGGATGTCTGCACAGAACAGACAAAAATAATTCTGTTCCTGCATCATTAATAAACCAACAGTCTGGAATACCTGTACATGGCTGTCTTTTGACTGTAATTGAAGGAATGTGAAGCTCAGTAGGCTCTCGTTCAGTTGTCAGCTATAAAAACAAATGTGACTTTAAAGTATGCATGTAAGCCCTCACCTTGTAAAACAATCCATTCAGTTTAAAATATAAATGAAAGGCAAAACTTTTGTGTACGCATATTAAAAACATAAATACCCCTTTTTTGTTATCACGTACCCTCTCTTCTCAGCTGCATAAGGAGCTCAGAGAGCTGGGGGAAGAGAAACAGCAGACACTGGTCTTCCCAGTAAATGTCTGTGCATTGGAGGGTGTCATCAGCGTATAAGTGGTACTGGAAGCCGTGGGCTGTTATCAAGTGACCAAGGGAGGAGGTGTAGATAGAGAAGAGAAGGGGTCCAAGAACAGAGCCTCGGGGGACCCCCACAGAAAGGGGCAATGGAGAGGAGACAGAGTTGTAGGTGACACTGAAGGAGCGCTGTGATAAACAGGCAGAGAACCAGGATAGAGAAGAATCTCGGAGGCCAAGGGAATGTAGTTTTTTGAGAAGGAGCGGGTGATCAACAGTATCAAAGGCCGCAGAGAGGTCAAGTGGTAGGAGTATGGAGTATTGTTGGTTTTAGCAGTTAGTAAATCATTAGTGAGTTTTAGTAAGGCAGTTTCCGTGAAGTGCTGCGAGCGAAAGCCAGATTGCAATGGGTCAAGAAGGATATTTTTACTGAGGTAGGAGCTAAGATGGTTGTAGACTAAGCGTTCTAGAAGTTTAGAGGTAAATAGGAGCAATGAGATGGGTCTTAAGTTGTTTAGGTTGGTGGGGTCCAGTGAGGGCTTTATAAGTATGGGAGTGATCTGCGCATGTTTTAGAGGGGAGGGGAAGATGCCACTAGAGAGGGAGAGATTGAAGATGTGAGGGAGCATAGGATAGAAGAAGAGGGTGACCGTAGTAGTTGTGAGGGAACAGGATCCAAGGGACAATTGATTAGGTGGGCATCTGAGAAAAGTTTTGTAACCTCTTCAGTAGTAGCCAATTCAAAAGAGGAGAGTGTTGAATGTGCTGCTAGGCAAGGTATGTTGGGTGGGGAAGATGTACGCACAGTGGAGGTGTCCTCGCTAATTGCATCGATCTTGTCTTTGAAGTGATTGGCAATCTCTTGGGCAGTTAGTGAGTTAGTGAGTGGGGGACGAAGCAGAGAGTTAAAGGTTGAGAAGAGCCAACGGGGACTGGATGACAAGGAATTAATAAGACAGACAAAGTATGCTTGTTTGGCAGCATGGAGGCAGGAATTGTATTTTAGAAGGGCAGATTTATATAGCGTAAAGTCTTGCAGGCACTTGGTTTTATGTCACAGTCGTTCAAGAGCACGGCAATGTCTCTTGTGTTGTCAGTTTGCCAGGGTTGTAACGGTTGGGGCCTGATTCTGCGTGTGGTTAGAGGAGCAAGTGCATCTAGTGATGATGAGAGTGAACTGTTGTAGACAGGTGGTCAGGACAGGACAGGGGAGAGATTATGTCATATAGGTGGTCAGTAGCAGAATAGAGAAGATGAGGGTTAAAGTGGCGAAGGTTTCTACAAGTAATTGTTTGCTGCTTGGAGGGATGGGTGGTTGGAGGCAAGGATACAGTGAAAGTAATGAGGTTGTGATCAGAGAGAGGAAAGGGGGTGTTGGTGAGGTTGCCAGGGTTGCAGAGATGGGAGAGTGCAAGGTCAAGGGTATTACCATTGGAGTGAATGAAGTATGTGTCCATTGGGTTAGGTCAAAAGATGAGGTTAAGACGAGAAGTTTAGCTGTAGTTGGGCTGTTAACATTGCCAGGAATGTTGAAATCACCAAGAATAATGGTGGGTATTTCAGCGGAAAGAAAGTAGGGTAGCCAGGCAGCAAAGTCATCAAGAAAGCGCGATACCGGTCCTGGTGGCCGATAAATTGCTGCAATCCTCAGAGAAATGGGAGAAAACAGATGAATACAGTGCATCTCGAAGGAAGAGAGGGAGGGACAGGAAGGACTTGGAAGGTGCTCTGTGGGGATAGAAGGAAGCCAACTCCACCTTCTGTCTGTATGTTGGGTCTGGGGGAGTGAGTCCAATGGAGACCACCATGGGAGAGGGCAGCAGGAGAAGCTGAGTCAAAATTTTGAAGCCAGGTTTCTGATATGGCGAGTATGTTAAAGCCATGAGAGATGAAGAGGTCATGTACAGATGTTAGCTTGTTACAGATGGAGCGGGCGTTCCAAAGGGTGCATGAGACTGGTGGGCTGCTTTGAGGAAGCAGGGGGTTAGAAATTAAACTGAGTGGATTGCGGTGGTTGCCAGAGGAAGAGGGGTATTGGATATGTGGCTTGCATTTGGAAAATGGTGGACCAGGGTTAGGAGAAATGTCACCTGAGACTAGGAGGAGGGCGAGGAAGGCAAGATGGGAGTGGGATGTGCATGAGCGCATGTGTCTAGTAGCCCTAGTGTTTATGTCAGCATGTGGGTGCAGCAAACGCAGGAGATGATGGGTGCCATAGTAGGGAGAGGGTAGGAGTGAGGGTAATATGTGCATGCTGCAGGGAAGAGAGGAGGGGTAGAGTAAGGATAATTTGAGTATAGAAGACACCAATGTGAGAAGGAAGAGAATAAGGAGCATGTTAGTGGATAGAGAGTGGGAAACTAACTTTATATAAAATGTCAAAAGCTGGTTTGTTTGTCGTCTTGCAGAGTGGAGCAGAGTTCTTGTTGTATCTTCATCCAGTTTGTTATCCTGCTTTCGTTAAACTGCGTCGGCGAAACTGCTCATCACTCTTGACAGAGTCATGATGTCTGTGCCTTGCCCCTGGCTGCGCCACCCCATAAGCTGCTTTAAATTTATAGGGAGACTAAGCAGGAATGCATTTCTCAGTTGGTCATTATTGGGTCTGATTTGAGACACCTGAATATGGGGAGGAGATGGCCAATACTAGACCAGCTACAGACACAGGCTAGGGTCATAAAGCTAATTACCTCTCTTGATCACTCAAGCCAAATGGGGTTGAGAATCAATCACCAGTAATATTGCTATTGCAGTGGGGTTGGTTTAGAGCTAGCATTAAATATAGAAGTTTAACCACTTCAATACCAGGCACTTAGACACCTTCCCGCCCAGGCCAATTTTCAGCTTTTAGCGCTGTCGCAATTTGAATGACAATTGTGCGGTCATGCTACACTGTACTCAAACAATTTTTTTATCATTTTGTTCCCACAAATAGAGCTTTCTTTTGGTGGTATTTGATCACCTCTGCGGTTTTTATTTTTTGCGCAACAAATAAAAAAAGACCGAAAATTTTGAAAAAAAACAAGTTTTTCTTTGTTTCTGTTAAAAATTTTTGTAAATAAGTACGTTTTCTTCAATGACGGGCACTGATATGGCTGCACTGACAGGCACTGCTGGGCACCAATGAGGTGGCACTGCTGGGCACCAATGAGGTGGCACTGCTGGGCACCAATGAGGTGGCACTGCTGGGCACCAATGAGGTGGCACTGCTGGGCACCGATAGGCGGCACTGCTGGGCACCGATAGGCGGCACTGATGGGCACCGATAGGCGGCACTGATGGGCACCGATAGGTGGCACTGGTATGCGGCACCGATAGGTGGCACTGGTATGCGGCACCGATAGGTGGCACTGGTATGCGGCACCGATAGGTGGCACTGGTATGCGGCACTGATGGGCACTCGTAGGGGGCATTGATGGGTACTTATGGGTGGCATCTTGATAAACAATCCGCGCAGACCCCCCCCCCCCCCGTCCAGAGAGCTGCCGATCGGCTCTCCTCTACTCGCGTCTGTCAGACGAGAGTGAGGAAAAGCAGATCAACGGCTCTTCCTATTGACATGGCTGATCACATGGTAAAGAGCCTCCGCCGGAGGCTCTTTACCAAGATCGGTGGAGTGGTGTGTCAGAATGACACACCGCTCCACCGATCGCTGCGATGCGCGCCCCCATGTTATCCTGCTGGACATCATATGACGCCCAGTCAGAATAACTGAACCACCGCCCGGCCGTCATCTGCTATGGGCCAGGCGGGAAGTGGTTAAAGATATGGCAGCAGAAGACATTTACCAAAAATGTTACAGCAAACTCAGTTCTAGTCAGTAACTATTAGATAAGCACCTGAACAACCGCAACATACAGGGATATACAATGTAATACTGACATATAATCACACACATAGGTTGGACTTTATGGACTTATGTCTTTTTTTCAACCTCACCTACTATGTAACTATGTGTAAAAAAAAAAAAAAAAAGACTTAAAAAAGGAAGGAACAAAGAAAACACGTATACAAAGGGCTCATGCACCCAGGATGTTTTTGCAGCTGCTTTTAGGAGCGTCTGCTTTTTTTTTTTTTTTTTTTTTTTTAATTTTATTACTGCCTCTGAACTCTCCTCCATGTTAGCCTATGTGTCCATGCACACATGAACTTTTAGAGGAGTTTTGGAACCATAAGCGTTTTGGGGCAGTAAAAAAAAAACACTGCCTGCGCGTCCAAGAGCAGATGCTGTTTGGCTGTAAAAATGGCAAAAACGTGGCAACATGCAGCTTAAAGCTGTAACAAGCTTTTAGCCACATTTGCATTTGGCATTTTTACATGTTAGAGACTGTTTTACCGTAAAAACGATTAAAACTGCTGATGCTTAATAACGCGCATAAACGCTATTTAAAAAGACATGGGTAAAAGCGCGTTTTTAACGCTGCTTTTTCCTTACAGCAGCGCTAGCATTTTTTAAATGTCCTGTGTGCATGAGCCCAAAAAGGAAATAAAGAAGAAAAAAACGTGGGGAGAGGAATCTCCATCGTGGAACCATACCATGGGCGGCACAGTGGTGTAGTGGGTAGCACTTTCGCCTAGCAGTAAGAAGGGTCGCTGGTTCGAATCCCAACCACGACACTACCTGCCTGGAGTTTCCATGTTCTCCCTGTGCCTGCATGGGTTTCCTCCGGTTTCCTCCCACACTCCAAAGACATGCTGGTAGATTAATTGGGTCCTGTCTAAATTGTCCCTAGTATGTATGAATGTGAGTTAGGGACCTTAGATTGTAAGCTCCTTGAGGGTAGGGACTGATGTGAATGTACAATGTATATGTAAAGCGCTGCGTAAATTGATGGCGCTATGTAAGTACCTAAAATAAATAAATAAATAAAAATTAAAAATACCATTAACTTTTTATCTTTCAATAACCCAGGTCCTGAACTCTGGAGAGAGGCAGAAAGAAAGCCAAAAAAAACAAAAAATGAACCTTTAGTGTCACTTTAAGTTCTGTTTTATCATTTTCCCTCGACAACAAATGTTCAAGATCACAAATGGCATCTACTTCCACCACCCATTCTGCCATTGTTGGTATCACAGTAGACTTCCAATGTCACAGTAGTACAGCTCTTGCTGCCGAAAGGAAATGCCTGAAGTTCGCTCGAAGCAACATTTTCCAATAAATCAATTCAAAAGATCGACATCTTTTGAACAGGAGCAGCCATACAATGATCGAATATTGTCTGATTCCTGCTGAACCAATCAAATTTCGATCCATGTATGGCCAGCTTAGGCTGCTGGGTAGTTAAAAGGCTGGGTAAGCACAGGCTCACTTATGTTGTACTAAAATCACTAAATACACACTTAGCGCTCACATTGTCAGTGATAGAAGGTAACCAATTGAAAGCCTACTACCGAATACCCTAGAAAGCTATGAGTTTGCATTTAGCTTTGCAGCCAGCACATCTCATGTTTTCTGCTGATGAAATCCCTGGCTCTGACTCGGGGGGGGGGGGAGAGTTACAGAGACCACTGCAAGGGTCTTTTCTCTGCAGCATGCTGGCAAGGGACAGACTTTTCTGCTCAGGATGTGGTAGCATTTTAAAGAAAATAAACAGTAACATTTTGCACACCTTTTATAACAAATTTTAAAACAAATCAGCTAAATGCATCTGAGGTGCATCAAAACAGATCCAAGGTGCATGAAAACAGATGCACCTTGGATGCATTTAGCTGATTTAAGCTAAAAGTTCAGCTTTGATTTTAGGAGATTTGAAATTGTTAAGGGTTTCTTTTAGCTTTTAACCATATTTAAGACATGCCTTCCTACATATAAGGTAGCTGTAAGAACTGTAAGCTAAATAGACCTTCGGTATAATTTAAGACGCAATATCACAGTTCCCAGCCTCCCCCCTCCTCCACCAACCTCCTTAATTAACACTCAGTCTCTAATTATTCGCAGTCTCTGACGGCTGATACGTGTGCATGACGATAGCATTTGTCTTTTCAGAGCCTCTCTGGCACATCCCATCACAGACCCGAGTGGCATCCAGTGTGACCAAGCGACCAAACAGACAGGAACTGGCCGGCAAGAGTTCTCCCCATCGGCACTCTAGGGTGAGCGAAGGTTGCCAATTGTACTTATGTTGCTACACAATGTAAAGTAATATTGGAAACTCACTGCCTCTTTTCTTCCATCCACCACCCAGGGGGAGACCCAGTACTCCAGTCACTCCAGCAGTAACACCTTGTCCAGCACTGCCTCCAGTAACCAGAGCGATGAGCGTTGGTTTGACCCTCAGGAGCAGCCTGAAGTAGACCTGGAGCCCCTATCTAAAGGCACTTCCAACGACAGTGGTATCGACACCTCCCTGCCTAACTTCCATCTAAACCGGCAGCCTCGCCGAGAGAAACTGCCAAAGCCTGTGTCGTGTTCTACCTATCCTGGCATGCATGACAGCTCCCGAGAAAAGAGGAAAGAGCATATGTCCTCCAGCAAAGGCTATAGGCCAAAAATGTACCCTGCAGGGAATGGAGCAGTAGAAGCTGTAAGCCAGTCAAGGTAATGGGCAAATTTATTATGATATTATGTTAACGCCTCAGTGCAAATTATACGTGGAATCTCAGCCATGTTTTATTCTCTGTATTATATCATTTATTCAGCTAATCGCATATGAAAGCTTTCATATTGTGTCCAATTTGTGATCAGTCTAGCACAGTCATAACTCTTAATTGATCAGAACGAGTTTAAATGAAGGTGATTAGATGTGGCTTGTGACAAACTGTTTCTTCCAGTTTAACGACTTCCTTTTCTGGTACTTTTTGTTCACATGTAGCAATCTGTATTTTTTGCAAAAAAAAATTACTTAGAACCTCCAAACATTATATATATTTTATTTTAAAGCAGAGGCCCTAGAGAATAAATTGGTGGGTTTTGCAATTTTTTTATCTCCCAGTATTTTTCAAGCACAGTTTTTAGGGAAAAAATACACTTTTTGATTTTTAAGGCAAAAAATATATAACCCACTTGTTTTGTAAACTATAAAATATGAAGTTACGCCGAGTAAATAGATACCAAGCGTGTCACACTTTAAAACTGCGCATGCCCGTGCAGCCGCAACAATTTTTATTATCCATAGGTGACGCTGTAAAAGCCTTTACAGGTTACCAGTTTAGATTTACACAGGAGGTCTGGTGCTAGAATTATTACCCATAATCTGACGTTCGCGGTGATACACATGTATGGGACGATCGCTGTTTGTGTGCATACGGGACCAAAGCGCGCATTCACATTTGCGTGCAAGCACAGGAGGACAGGGGCTCTTTAAAAAAATAACTTTTTTTATTAATTATTTATTACTTTTTTATATTTTTATACTGTTGCTATAATTTTTTTTTATTATTTAACTTTTATTGCTACCACAAGGAATGTAAACCTCCTTGTGACAGCAATAGGCACATGGCAGGTCCTCTTTATGAAGACCCCAGATCCCTCCTCTGTACCTAAAAGCATTCAAAACACCAAGATCTGTGTTTCTGAATGTTTTTGATTTTCAAAAAAAATGCCACCGGTGGTTTCCGAGTAAACTATTATGAAAAGCCGATCTTGCTGGCTTATCGCTCGGGTCTCCTGGTAGGATGGGAGAGCCCGAGAGAACTGCGGGAGGGGAGAGGTCCCCTTCCGCTGCTGGTAATAGCAATCAAGCGGCTGGTGAGCCGCTCCGATTACAAGAGAGCAGACTGCCAGCTCTAAAGAACAATACTGGTAGCTGCAGGCATCATCCCAGTATAACCACCGAAAGTCCAGCGACATATGAGTAGTGTGGTGGTTAAAGCTGGAAATGAGATGTTATTTGAAAATATTTAATTATAAGCCTGCAGGAAATATTACGTCGTTTTACACCATGGTACAGGACCTGTCTTGAACTGTGTATATAGGAGTATAGTGGACATGTATAGTACAGCAATGACCTTTACCTCTTTGGAAGTACACTAAGTACACTGCCACTGTGCATTCTATGTCCAAAAAAGGCAGGCAGAAAACAAAGGACTAGTCAACAGGCTTGCACAAGGCTCCCCTGCAGCTAATCTTTTTCCACATTATTGGAAAATGTCTTTTTTCTTGCAAGAACTGTAGCACCACCTAATCTCACTCCAAATCACATTAGAATAGCAGTTGGAGGAACAGCACCTTGGATGATCTCACACTGCAGATTTGTAGCTATGAGGTTTTAGGCACAGGATGTTTGTTATTCTTCAGGAGGAATGCGAAGGTACATTTTTCAGGGTGTAATTGACATTTCTTGATGTTCTCTATAAAATAGCAAACCTTTATTTTTTGCATTCAGGTCCACTTTAACCCCTTGGATCCAGCGCCTCCCAGCCATTTAAGGGGTTTAGGATGCCAGGAAGTGGGGCAGGGTTTATAAGCATCTAACCGCCTTGATAGGCTGTCACGGCAGTCACGTGATCGGAAAGTTTTCCGTTAGCCGCTGGTAACTATACCAGGAGCGCGCTCTTGGCACAGCTGTATGTCAGCAATTTACACAAATGTTTGGTCGATTGGCGCCAAGGCCCACCCGCCGATAGGCCACATGTTTGCGTGCAGCCAATGCCAGCAGGTTAAGGGCCACTTACAGACTCGTCAGTATCACAATCACTGGAAAGGGCAGAGAAAAATACTTACCTTTTACCAATTTATCACTCCTTCGCTGATTAGTTAGTTAGGGAGCGACATCTCACTCTCAGCCAGCTCTGGAGTAACTTAATGGAAACAGGATTATGGCTTTGCCTTGTATAGTGATGCCCTTACTGGTGAGTTGTCAAAACCTTGTATGACCTGGCCCTAGAGTTAGCCACAGGCTCGGTTCACACAGGGGCAACACGACTCTGGCCGCGACTTTGCGAAGCGACCTGGGCACGACCTGAGGGCGACACCACAGCGCGACTTGGGGCGACTTACGAGGGGACTTCAAGTCGCCTCTAGGACAGGCGACTTTCCAGTGGCCAATCAAACAACAATCAGCTCTGTGGGAGGGAGGGGGAGGGAGGGGTTTGCTTGAGAAAACCATCTTATCTTCCTGTATTGTTTCAGTTAAGACACGATCCGACTTTGGAGGCGACTTCCATTGAAATCAATGGGTACAAGTCGCCTAGAAGTCGGATTGAAGTAGTACAGGAACCTTTTCTGAAGTCGGAGCGACTTCAGTAGCGTACATTAAGACGGCTCTCATTAACTTGAATGCAATTTCTGATGTCAAGCGACTTGGGGCGACTTGAAGTCTGACAAGTCAGATCCCAAGTCGCGGTAGTGTGAACCGAGCCTTAGACTTACTGAAAATTGCTTTATTATTTATTGCTGTAGACAAAACCTTAAAAAAAAAAATCATCCCTGTAACAATTAACAAAAGCTGTTGCAGAGTTTATATCCCTTTGTTCAGCAGAACAGATTCCTCCATACATGCTACACAGCGCAGATGGAAGAATCTTCCACTGAGTTTTAACACCAACAAAAGTAGTGGTCATGGACTTTGTGTGGGCATATAGATACAAAAACCGAATATCATAAAAATAGTCCTATATTACAACACATTAAAAATAATACAAATTAAAAACGCTCTTTGGCTTAGAGGTTCACAACATGTAGAGATTCCATTGTAATTCACATGTAGACTCAGCGCGTTTTGGAAATCCTTATTCAGGAATGTGAAAGAACAAATACATTAGAAGCTACGGTTGATCTTTACAAAAGTATAAAACACAATGCAATCCACTGGAAATCATTACGTTACAATACACTATAGCGCTATCTCTGTGTCAAAGGATGTAGTTAAGCAACTGAAAAAAATAAACCATCAAACAAAAAAAAAAGGCTTATTCCCAGAGGTATAGGAATCCATGTCAATATTAAAAAGACTGGCTAAAACCATATATGCTTGCAAAGGCTGCCTTTAGAAGTGGGCAGGTAATCCACAATCTGAAATGCAAGAGGGAAGGGAAAAAGAGCACCAAGCAGGCATCGTGTTGCACAATTTATTAAAAGATAAAAAAATTATATAAGCTGCAATGGCACTCACAAACGGGTGTGGTGGGGGATGAAGACCGTTAGCAGTAGATGGGAAGTCCAAGTGTGAACCAGGAGCTATGGTCTTTATCCGTTATAGGAAGAAGGCAAGCTGTATAGAGGGAGCGAGATCAGCCCGAGATCCGTCCAGAGGGAGCCGCCGTCGAGCTGCCCTGTATAACCGGGATGGTCCGTCCGGTGTTCGGATATCTGTCCAAAGTATGTATCTCCAGTGGTAGTGTAGAGAGGAGCTGTCAGTCCGTTCGCCGTATGAGCCAATGGAAACGTTTTTCGGAAGCAGAGGTTGATGAAGGAAGCGTGATTTGCTTCCGAAACTTATTCCCATTGGCTCTCACGGCGCACGGACTGACAGCTCCTCTCTACACTCCCACTGGAGATACATACTTTAGATGGATATCCAAACACCGGACGGACCTCCCGGTTATACAGGGCAGCTCGACGTTGGCTCCCTCTGGACGGATCTCAGGCTGATCTCGTTCCCTCTATACAGCTTGCCTTCTTCCTTTAATGGATAAAGACCATAGCTCCCGGTTCACACTTGGACTTCCCATCTACTGCGAACGGTCTTCATCCTCCACCACACCCGCTTGGGAGTACCATTGCTGTTTATATCGTTTTTTACCTTTAAATAAATTGCGCTACACGATGCCTGTTTGGCGCTTTTTTTTTCCCTTCCCTCTTGCATTTCCCAATAAAGAGTGTCCCAATAGGCCAAGATGGATACCCCTGTCTCTCAGGTAAGAGCACTGGCCTGAGGTCAAATGTACTCAGGTAAGCAAAATCTTCCAAGTGATAACCAAACTTGAGTATATAGCATAGCAAAGGTACACTGTCATCAATCAGCATATATGCTGGAATGATGTTGAAAACACAGGAATTATACTTGCTATACTATATACTTAAGTTTGTTTATCACTTTAAAGATTTTGCTTACCGGAGTACACTTGGCCAGTGCTCTTACCTGAGAGACAGGGGTGTCCATCTTGGCCTATTGGGACACATTTTCATGGGAAACATTTACAGGTTAGGATTTCCAGTGGATTGCATTGTGTGTTATTCTTTTGTAAAGATCCACTGTAGATCCTAATGTATTGATTCCTTCACATGTGGTCCTGAGGAAGGATTTCCGAAACGTGTCGAGTCTACATGTGAATTACAATGGAATCTATACAGGTTGTGAGCCTCTAAGCCAAAAAGCTTTTTTTTAATGTGTACGGTTGTTAATGTGTTGTAATAAAGGACTGATTTTATGATGTTAGATGCAGGCACTGTTCATCCAACAGTTATCTGTCCAGTTTCTTCAATGTTATCAATCAAGGCAGGAGGTGGCTGATGGGGGCCGCCCACTGAGTGAATTTTGGATGGTGCATACTGAACATGGAAAAATTTGCTCCGTGTACGGGCAGCTTTACATTTCTGTGTCCAGAACCAGAGCAACAATTTTTTTACCGTATTCCACTGAATGTAGACTGAGCTGCGCACGTGCAACTCGGCATCCATTTCCAGTACACTTTGGCTGTGTCGGAATGACTGACTCCCGTGTGCATGCCAATCAAGAGATGAAAAACCTGGCACCTGGGGGAAAGATGACTGTGGCCGCCAAGAGATGTAACTGCCGCATCAGTGGAAGTGAGTATACTGGGGAGTTTAGTTCTACTTTAATGAAAAGGAATGGTGGCTTAATGAGTAATCCTATAAACAGCCTCTCTGTAATTTCCTCATCTCCCATCAGTGCTTTTATATCTTGGATGTAAGCAATTAGTATGTAGTTGGGATAAGGGGATCCTGTATTTTGCATTTGGAGGTGGGTGGTAAGTTGTATAGCCACTTGACCCCCAGAAGGTTTACCCCCCTTCATGACCAGGACATTTTTTGCGATACGGCACTGCATTACTTTAACTGACAATTGTGCGGTCATGCGACACTGTACCCAAATAAAAAAAAAAACTTTTTTTCCACAACAAATGGAGCTAAAACTGAGCATAGATGAAAAAACATACTCAAAAACCATCAAATATGAAAGCGGAAGAAAGAAAAGGAAAAGAAAGGAAAGTAAAGAAGAGAAAATTATATCCTGGGTGATATAGTGAAGGAACCAAAGAGAAAGATGAACAAAGTGCTAAACGTATAGGTGAACCTATGATGATTTACCTTGTTTGGTTCTCAAGGAAATTGGGAACCAAAATCACAAGTGAATGCTTGCATATGAGGTGTTGCCAAAGAGAGACAGACACCAAGGGAGGCGAATTTAAATGCTCCCAGCTGATACAGCGTGTCCCGCCCAGCGTCACGTGGGCATGGCAGGAAAGGGGAGGCACCTGTGCCAGAGCGAAAAAAATCCACCCATACAGGCTCAGCTACCTCCCCAGTCTCGGCCTATATGGAAAGAAAAACCTGCTTATGCGGTGAGACATCAAAGCGGTAACGTGGCGCCGATGCAGTAGGGAGCACGCTCCCAAACCACCACCTCCATCCAGCACAAACTGGGAGAAAGGGAACAGGTGGAAGAGGGAGGGGCACCAAAATCGCATCGCAGCTCCCAGGGGACAAACGAGCATACAGCCCAAAAATCCATGCACACACTAAGCAAACCCTACCATGTGGAACAGGGTACTAGGAACAAGATATGGTGGATTGAAATATAAATATATATATATGAGTAGGTCATGAGAATGGAGAAAATATAAAGTATAATAAAGCCATGATTGGGTCTATCATGGATTGCAAAAATGCAATTGAAAGATGCTTTGCAGACTGCTGAATAGTAAATTACACCTCTCCATCCCTATATAAATATGCGATTCCACTCCTATATGGGAACAAAGAAAATGAAAAACGGGAAATTACTGTGAGGGAGGGAGTAGTGCCATCCCTACCTGACGCAAGTGCGCCCCTGGGGCATATGAAAAAATATACCCCTGGTTCCCCTTTATGTGCCAAGTGGCAGCAATTGGTATATGGTGCACCAGACCGCTAAATGACCAGGGGTGTCTTCCACCCAAAATTTCAGCAAGAGAGATTGTGTTGTGCAGCACACATTTTTGATAAAACAGTATTTCGGTAATATATTATTGTTATTGAACTGTTATTCCTACAGACAAGGGGCAGGGCTGAGGTTTATAGTACTTGAGTCGGATGTATGTTGTGGGTGTGTAGTGTTTTGCACCAGCCATGACATTGAGATAAAGGGGACAATGCCCAGCTGGAAGGAGCAGGGCCTCCCAGACCACTATTTTGGCACATGTATAAAGTGTCTTTTTGATTTTGAGGGTAACTTCACTATAAACACTCTTGATTAATGTAGTTGAAGATATATACAGTCATTTTATATGCCTATATCCTGTAAAGATGCACATAAAAAGATCATAAAGTTCAACATTTTAGAGATTCAGCTGCAGTTAATTCTTCTCACCTTTGTTCTTTTGGCCAATAGATCCAACGTGTTTCAGACCCCAGACAGTTCTCGGAACCAGCAGATGTCCCAGTCGAACTCCTTCCAGCTTTCCAGCTCTGTGCCCAAATCCTTTTTCTCCCGACAGAATGTGAGAAATCAGATCCCGGCTGGCTGGAAGAAGCCAGAGGAAACAACACCACAAAGACCAACCACGTTTACTGACCCCAAAAAGTAAGCACATTCCCCTTCTCTAATATTCCACAAGATTCACACAGGTCCCCAAAAGGTGAACGGAGATCAACTAGATTTAAATTCTCAGGATAAATGAGAGTTTAAATATAAAACGGTAATTTAGTGATGGTGGGCACTACGGACAGATCCTATTTAAAGGATAAGTTCACCTTTTACAAAAAATAAGTGCACATATTTTTGCAGGTTAAAAGATTTGCATTTGTTTTTTTTGTTTTTTTTTTTTAACAGGAGCTTGCAAAGTATTGAACCCGCAATCGTCAGATCGCTCACACAATTTTAGGCTCCTGCACACTCTCCCTCCCCTCCAGCTTTCACTCTGTACAGGCTGCTTGTTTGCAAAGTGGAGGAAATGTGAGTGGACTACGAGCGTGCCGATTAGCCCGCTCCCAGCCCATTCAAACGACAAGTCCATCTGTCACAGTGGCAAACAGGACTTGTAGTTTTCTCATTCACAGATTCCTGTGAATAAATTACACAGCTACGCCAATTTTAAAATGTGTAGTGGTCGGGGGAAGAGGAAACCCCTGCCCGCTGTCTTGGGGATAGGTGTGGGTGGGCAAAATTGCTGAACATTCAAGAGATGTGCATGGATCTGTCCCCCAACTTCCCACTATGACACCATCCCTAATTATAAACAATTTTCAAAAACACACTCTCACTAAAGTGTGAGTGAGAGATTAGTATATAGTGGGACTTTAAATGTGCCTCAACAGGAAGACGCACCATGAAAGTTGTAAATACGTAAATCTTTATTCAAAATAACTAAAAACATTAACAGTACAGTGCCATATCATTCACTTCACACATGTTGTAAACACATCAATACAGTTACGGAATTGGCATAGACTGACGCGTTTCGCAAATCTAGTTGCTTCTTCAGGATCAGCACCATCATTCAAAAAGCGATATAGCTATACAAAAACATTAATACATGTTAAATAATACTAACAAAGAATACCTAGTAAAACTTTGTTACATTTATACAGCATTCAATTTCTAAAATTATGCAGCATAACCCCCACTTATGAAAAGAACAGGACAAAAAAAACAAACAAAAAAAAAAAACACAACACAAATCCTGCTCCAGAACCAACACACCATCCTCCCCCTTTTACACTGACAAACATCCAACCTTTCCACATCGGGATTCCTACCATTCTCCCTGGGTATCCCAAAATTGCCCAAATCCTACCACCTCCCACAAATGTTAGAGCGGGCCATGCGGGGACAGCAAAGGAGGACCCATAAATAGGAAACACCCCCCCCAAAAACACAAACTGGCACATCACTTGCCACAATCTAAAAAAATATTGGCTCCCAATAAAGGCCAAATGGTTCGACAGATATGACTTTAAATTCTCCTATGTATAGCCACTGAGTATGAGGGATCTGTACATAAGCTCTAAACAATATGGAATAGAAGAGACCCATAGAAAAATATGTGCCAAAAATGATAAATCTCAAAAATAGTAAAAACGAGCCAAAAATGGCAACATACCATATCAATGAGTACCAACAGAACGTCCCATAATGGAACTTGTATATCGTCTAATCCAAGAATGATACTTCAATGTAATGCTATCTGTGTTGTGTTTTTATTTTAAATTTTACTCCCCCCCCCCCCCGTTTTTTTTCACATGTGGGGGTTATGCTGCATAATTTTAGAAATTTGATTCTGTATAACATGTTTACCATATCATTTTGCTTTGTTTGTTAGTGTTATTTAACATGTAGTATTGTTTTTGTATAGCCATTTCGCTTTCTGAATAATGGTGCGGATCCTGAGGAAGCAACTAGATTTGCAAAACATGTCGATCTGCTACCCCAATTCTGTAATTGTATTGATGTGTTTACAACATGTGTGAAATGAATGATATGGCACTGTATTTTTCATGTTTGTAATTATTGTAATAAAGATTTAATGGTTTTATGACTGTTGTGTATTCCTGTTGAGGCACATTTAGTCCCAATAAATACTAGTCTCTCACTTGTATTTGAGTAGTGAGTGCCTGTTGTTTAAAAATTGTTTCTAATTAGAGATATTAATAGGAAGTTGGGGGACAACTCCATTCATATCTTTTGAATGTTAAAGGACCTTCCTACTCCTTTCCCCATGACAGCGGGCAGGGGTTCCTCTCCCCACAGCCGCTGTCGCATTTTTAAATCAGAGCAGCCGTGTGGGGCTTTGTCTTTACAGCTGCGTTATTTATTCATTGAAATGAATGTCTTTATAACTTTCATGTTGTGCATTCCTCTTGAGGCACATTTAAAGTTCCACGATATTATAGTCTCTCACTTGTGCTTTGGCTAAAGCGTGTTTTTGAAAATAGGTTGCTAAACATGTTACACCCTAAATACGGGTGTAACATGTTCAGTAGGTGAACCTAACTTTTAAGTCCCAAATTAGCAATAACTGAGCATTCTCTGGAATTATATATATTTCTATAAATTACTCTTCTATAGCTAAATGTACACATACCGTATACACTCGAGTATAAGCCGAGTTTTTCAGCACATTTTTTTGTGCTGAAAATGCCCCCCTCGTCTTATACTCGAGTCAAACACTTTTCTGCAGCAGAAAATTACATTTTCCAAACTGAATTTGGGGCCCCGTATCTCGGGGCCACTTGGTGCTGGGAACCCCAGCTTTGGCATATGTTGTAGTGCTAGTTCCACTGGGTTTGCCTGTGAAATTTGGGGTTCCTAGCACCAAGTGGCCCCGAGATATGGGGCCCCAAATTCGGTCAACTGTGTCCATCTGCAGCAATGTCATTTTGGGACCCTTGGGGTCCAGAGACCCCAAATTTTGGCTGCAGCTAGGGGGCATCTAGGAACCCTTAACTACCGAGTTTGAAGTTGGGGGGACCTATGGCAGCAAATGGGCACAGTGAGGCTGCAAATGGGCATTGTTAACCCTCTTTTCCACTTACAGTAGCTGCGCATTTCTCACCCTAGGCTTATACCCGAGTCAATACGTTATCCCAGTTTTTTGTTGTAAAATTAGGAGCCTCGGCTTATACTCTTATATACGGTATTTAGTTTTCATGTAGTCATTAAATAAAATTGAAAAAACCGACTGCTATGGGAAATGGTAGACTCCATTCTTTTGAAAATGCTTTGTTCATTTGTTATCCTATCAGTAATATCGCTGTGCTTGGGTAACCCAGAAAAACCTAAAACGTTGCCAGAAGCTCTAAAGCAGCCCATAGGCTGCAATTTTCTTTCCTTCCCCCTTCAATACAGTCAGTGTTGATGGGGGAATCCCTCCGGCAGCGCTATTGAGTTCTTCCAGCAGGGTCAATAGGCTGCTCCCTCCTAAACCAGCTGAATTTCGATCCATGTATGATTGGCATAACTTCAGGCACAAGAAAAAAATTACCTTCGCATCCTACACTCTAAGTATCCATCTGCTTTTTCAGTCTAGGAGTACAGGGATAAAGAGAAATACTGACCTTAGGCTGGCCATACACAGTGCAAACTTCTTTCCTGCAACCACGGGTTGCAGGAAATAAATTTGCACGATTCCCCCATCAACACAGACAGTGTAAGGTAAGTATTACATCCTCTTCAGCTACCCCTAGACCTAACAAGCATTTAAGCCTTGCAGTGCAGGCCCCCCCTGGAGTTGGGCTTTAAAGCAGATAGCTTTTAGATATATATGTTTGGCTAATTGTCTGGAAGCATGGACTAAAGCAGGGATATGCAATTAGTGAACCTCCAGCTGTTCCAAAACTACAAGTCCCATCATGCCTCTGCCTCTGGGTGTCATGCTTGTAGCTGTAAGAGTCTTGCTATGCCTCATGGGACTTGTAGTTCTGCAACAGCTGGAGGTCCGCTAATTGCATATCCCTAGACTAAAGGAATATACAGAGGGGAGAAGTGAGGGTGCATTGTTTCTCCAAAAAGGCATCAGTTTAAACACACATGCTTGTTGGTTAGTTAAAGGAGTGTACGTGTCTAAAAAGATCCCAGAGGATCTTTGATATAACTGTATACAGAGGGCTGTGTATTTGTGGATGATATCAGGAAATAGAAGTAAATTTAAAGTGTTACTAAACCCACAACCATAAAATCAGTCTTTATATGCAGTAAAGTATGCTTGGTATACTCACTGTGGAACCTAAGGGGTTAATCTTCTGCCTTGTGTAAAAAGACTGTATGATCCTGTCTTCTCTGATCCTCCCCTTTTTCCACTGACTCCAAAACAAGTCCGGATAAGACAGAGTTACTGAAGTCAGGCTGCACATGCTCAGTTTGATGTGCATTGCTAGAGAGGTTTATTTTTGTTTTTTCTTGGGAGAGTGCATGTGATCAGCACAGGGCCAATCAGCACTGTCCAGACAGAGGGTCAGGGATCCTGATAGTACAGCCAGTGCAGTGTGAAAACTCCTCCTACAAGCTTTAACCAGACACTGTTAGAAGTCACAAGGCTGCTATGTGCTGCTGATGAGAAAAAGGTATTTAGCAGTTTTTATATTTACTAAAATAATTGCATTTCCATGTTCTGTGTACTGTGGGAGACCAGATATAGTGAATGCAGGCTCCTGGGTTTAGGAACACTTTAATCTAGCAGGGTTTTTGATGATTTCTGTAAAAAGAAAAACATATTTTCAAATGCAAGTGGTTCACCTAGATATAGTACGAATCTATTGCGTGCTCTTTTCTTTTTAAATCTTGAGCAGTTCTTTGTGTTCTGATTCTATTTTTCTGACTATAGACATCAGTGTTAAGGCCATTTGACCACAAAAACGATCAAACAGTTAAAAAAACAACCCCCCAACAATCAAACAGTTGTTTTGCTCTGCTCAGGTTTTTGAAACCGATGGTGGTTAGTCATCTTCCATTTGGTGTAGTGGAAAGCGAATAGAAATTGGCTGCAGATTGCTGTGTGTATGGCCTGTGTTACATGATCAGACAGTGCTGGAGCCAGGGGTTGTGCGTGTGTCTGAGGAATGTAGGTCAGCAGTAGCAGGCACATGTGTTGAAAAGGCAGGATTAAAGGAACATCTGCTGATTGTAAACATGAGCGGGGCAGCTGGTGTATAGCTAGCACTGTATAGTAAACACTGTGTTCTTTTAATGTGTTTTATATATTTTTTTTAGCATGTATTTGGCAGGGAACATCGGCAGTACCTGTGATTCTGGTCTCTCTCAATGCTCTGCTCTGTCTCTCTCTTTCAGACAAGTCGATGTGAACACAAAGAACGTGTTTGGTCAACCCAGGCTTCGGGCCTCCCTGCGAGATCTACGATCACCTCGTAAGAATTACAAGTCCACCATTGAGGATGATCTGAAAAGGCTGATTATTATGGATAATACGGGGCCAGAGCAGGAGCAGGAATGCACGGTGAGAAACAGAATTTACCTCGCCTCTCATAGGGCTGTCCTTCCAGCCGCAAACATAAAGTGTCTGTAGGAAGATCTGTTCCTGCTGCTTTTAGCAAACAGTCTGATGTTTACTAAGCACTTGGTACATAAGGCCCCCCAGTTTCTTTAAAGTGATACTAAATGCTATTTTTTTTTGGCTTTAAATAAAATAGATGTAATACTTACCTGCTTTGTGTATTTATATTGCACAGAGTTGTCCCTTACCTTATCTTCTGGTAGTCCCCTGCTGACGCTGTCAGCTTCTCTCTGCTCTAGGTACGTACTTAGCAAGCTTGGGTGCTAAGAAGGCACCTGTGCATGTGCGATCCCAAGCCGGGCTGTGTGCGTCTCCAGATGCACACAGCTCTAGTAAGCCATGCCCCCTCACCCTCCTCACAGGAGTTTGACTGAAAGCAGAAGGAGCCTATGACTCCCGCTGTCCTTCGTGTCTACTGTGAAAGCAGGAAGTGAGGGGATTGGTGCTGGAGCGGTGAAAGAAGCCAGGCCTAAGTGTTTAGGGATGGGGGTTTTTTTTGTACCTTAATGCAGAAAATGCATTCAAGTAAAAAATCTTTAGACTTTAAATCTTCTTTAAAGCTAAAATCCAGGTGAACAGAAAAATACTTATTAGAAATGCATACCGGTACATAGTCTTATTTGCCTTCCATTTTTGTGATCCAAGCACCTCAGACAGCATAACAAGTCCCTTTGGCTATCCTTGTCCCTGTAGTTAAACATCACAGCTTGGTCACTGACCTTCACTCATCCCATTAAAGTGTTACTAAAGTCAGATTTTTTTTTTTTTATTAAAATAACAAACACATTTTACTCATCTGCTCTGTACAGTGGTTTTGCACAGAGCGGCCCCGATCCTCTTCTCGCGACCCCGCCGGTGACCTCTGCTTTTATGTGTCCCCGCCGGTGACCTCTGCTTTTATGTGTCCCCGCCGGTGACCTTTGCTTTTATGTGTCCCCGTAGAAAGCTGTTTGCTTGTGCATGCTAGCTTCTGACCTGTGCTGCATTTGATTGACAGCAGCAAGAGCCAATGGCTCCTGCTGCTTCTAAAATACTGTGTGAAGAGGATGAAAACCCGTGCATGGCGCTGACCCCCCCCCCCCCATCAAACAATGTATTAAGTAAAAAAATGTTTTTAGGTTTAGTATCACTATAACTCCCTCAGTCCAGGCCAATTCTGACATGTCTCCTACAAGTAAAAATCATATTTTTTTTGCTAGAATATATATATAATTTTTGATTTTTTATGCTTTAAAAAACCTTTAAAAGATCTATAAGATCCCACATCTCTCCTCTACCCTGGAAAGCATGAGATCAAAAAAACAAATTAAATCAAAACATTGATCTCATGCTATCCAGAACAAAAAATGGCAGTGCCACCGGAAGTAAAGTCAGGACCTCACTTTCGGTCTTCCAGGACCATAGAGATGGCCGGGGAACATCTGGTTTATGGCCAGCTCTATGATAACCCGGCGGCACCTCTGGATCGGATCCCAGGCTTCCCCAATCGTACGGGAGGGCCTGGAGAGGTGCCGGTGGGCAGCGTAAGGGGGAAGAACGTTACCTCCTGCTGCCTGCAAAAGCAATCCGTCGCCCAATTAGCCGTTAGGATGGCTTTTTCATAAAAGGAAATCGCTGGCTGAAAGAAAAAGATACTGGGATGATGCCTGTAGCTGCAAGCTTCATCCTGGTATAACAACCAAAAGTCAAGGATGTCTACCTGGGGAAACTTGATTAATTAAACTGTAAAGAAACTTCATCACACTAATGTTGTCACTGCTCTTCTCCCTCTACCTGTCAGCAAGTTTCTAGTGTTAGAGTTGATAGAACTGCCTAATGCAATAGATTCTGGATTGTAGTACAGCCTTTCAGTTTCCAGAGTGCAGTTTGTTTGAGGTTTATCATAAAGACAGATTCAGGTACTTGTGCTAGCCATATGTAAAAGTACACTTGGTCCTAATGAATCAATAGTTGCATTAAACACTTTCCCCGTTTTTTAAACTCAAGTTTAGCTTTAAATAAATTCAATGCAGTTGCTGCCTTCCTTCTAAAAATTCTGTTTACTTCGATTTCATTATGATCCACTGCTTTGGGTCACTGGACCCACAAGCCCATCAGAAAACCAGTAATGTTAAAAGTCCTTATTTATGTGCTTTTTTTTTTTTTTTTAAGTTTTATGTATTGAGACACCACAGCCAGGCATACAGTTTTTTTTTAATGGATAGGGTCAGCAGTGGCAGGCACCTTGTTGCTCTCCCGGTAGTTTCCTGTTTGGATTAGATGAGTTGGCTTTGGTTAATGGCCGAGTCCCACTGGTGTCACTGCTCAGGGGAGCACAGCTGTCATCCTCTAATGTTGGGGTCTCCAAACTTTAGACAAAGGGCCTGTTTCTGGCCCTTTAGACTTTGAGGGGGCCGGACTGTGGCTAGTGAGAGTAGAAAATGCCCTGGCATCAGTGGGAGTAAACAATGTCCCATCATTTGTATGCATGGGAGGAATATTGTCCCATTGTTGGTATCAGAGGAAGGAATAGTGTCCCATCATTGGTGTCAGTGAGAAAAATAATGCCATGCCATTGTTGTCGGTAGGAAAAATAGTGCCCCATTGTTGGTATCAGTAAAAGGAATTATGCCCTGTTGATGGCGTCAGTGGAAGGAATAGTGCCCCAAGGGCCGGATAAAGGCAAGCAAAGGGCCATAGTTTGGAGACCACTGCCCTAATGGATAGCTTATACACAGTAATATCTAGTCTCTTTAAAAGACAGATAGTAAATTCTGCTTGCTATGGGGGCAATCTTGCGTACTCGCTCCCAAGCCCCGCTCTATGCTGCGTCCACAAGACCCACAGAGCTGCGGCTTGTCCCCGCCCCCATTCTCTCCTCATTGGTTCTCTGGCTGTGATTGACATTAACCTTGCAGATTCATAAAATGTTTCCAAATGGATATGTGTTAAACTACAGCCTCCAGTTACATAGTTCTTTGCCATTCAGCCCCTCTTCTCCCCAAGGTCCAGTGTGGTATGGCCCTCAGGTTCAGAGCCATGCAGATATTGGTATTAGTTGGAATAATAGCCAGGTGTAGAAGGTGAATGTCAGGAAGGACAATGGAACCATTCAGTAGGTAGGCTGGTATCATCCTTGTCATTTTAACTCCTCTCTCTCTATCCCCAGCCTTACCTTTAATCCTGTGACAGGCTCTTAAAAGTTGGAGTTGATTTTCATGTGGACTTGTTGAAATTCAAGCACCTTTCATCTCAGCTGTAGTGTAATGCATTTCTGAATGTGTAATCTCTGCTCTGCTTTTCTTGTTTCCTCCAGTCACCACAGAAGACCTTACACAGAACACTATCAGATGAGAGCCTGTGCAGTGGCCGTAGAGATGCCGGATTTGCCTGCTCTTCAGCTATGGGCAGTGATGAAATTTTCGCCAATCCATACCCATCTAGTACCCTTCCAGGCCGCCGGCAGCACCAGTCCAGCATGCCAGAGAAATCTGGTAAAATTTGCTGTGTTTTAGAGCTGTTTAATTTACTTCTAATTGTTGGCATATTCGATAAGCATCATGCAGAGATGACAAAATGTAGTAATCCATAGGAACCAGTCAGAAATCTAAAGCTGATTTGACTGTAAAATAATATCTTATAGGTTTCTGTGGGGTCTTGTACTTTGCATTAACTTAAGCTGCCCATACATTTTATAATTGTCTTCAATTTCCTTTAGATTTACCTTCAACTATGTAGTGCAGGGTCCTGCCTGATTGCATACAAATTAAAAGTGTTTAGGTTTGGCCTCATATTATATGGTTTTGGTAAATCTAAAGGTTAATTGTATAATGTATGGCCAGCCTTACTGAATAAACCAGTGCACAGGTGTAATGTATGACTGGTTTAGACCAGCACATGTACAGGCAGACTATGTGGTATTGGTGCCCACTCAACCTTGTATCTGAAATCATTTATGACTGATCACTTTGGTTTCCCAAAGTCACTACTAATGTCGCTTGTTCAATTCTAAGTGATGGTCCATTATTTTGCAGTTCCACAATGTCCA
The DNA here is from genome assembly GCF_042186555.1 of Aquarana catesbeiana. Lineage (NCBI taxonomy): Eukaryota > Metazoa > Chordata > Amphibia > Anura > Ranidae > Aquarana > Aquarana catesbeiana. The sequence goes on along the minus strand of NC_133332.1, from coordinate 52,104,998 downwards.
ATTCTGTCTCAGACAGTTGTGGAAACCTTCAGAAATGCATATGTGTTGCCTTATACAAAGATATTTCTAATACCAGATGTTCAACATGTTCATTTTGATGTCCCACCTCAGTTCAGATTATTGCTGCGCTGCAATGCATTCCTGGTACTATCTGCACTTTCAACAGCAGACTGTTCAGTTAATTCTCAGCAGCAGCAAAAAGCTTCTAAAAAAAATTGTGAGAGACTGTTGTCTAAAATGTGCCCTTCTGATAAATCATAATTATTAGAGGAGTTGCTGACAATTATACACATTGAAAAAAAAAATTGATTAATCAATACAATAAATAATAATCAGTTTCTGATCAATACATTGTTTGTAATAGACTGTGGTTATTGACAGGCTGTTAAATTGCAAGGTGAATTTTCACTTAGCTCACTATTTTTTTCTAAATTCCAGCTTCCCTATGTACCAATATACCATTAATGTTCCTCGGTTGCAGAAAAATAAAAGCTTTCTATGATTTTTAGAACAAGGCCTTACCTCAGCCCTGGTGTGTTCTATTGAAAAGTTTATAACTTTCTTGTATGTAGATTTGGGATGTGAAAACTGTTAAGACACAGGAAGGAGTTCACCAGCTGACCTCATTAGCGCATTCATCAACTATGTTTGCGTGGCATTCCCAGCATCCCTCCAGGCATGCATTTGCCTGGCTTGTCGATGTAGGCTGCCATGTTTGCATTGCATCCCCGGTGTCTCTCCAGACGGGCCGAGGGTGCATGCTAAACTCTCTGGGGCTGTGGGTTTGACATCCCTGATGTAGTACAAGAGCCTGCCTGATTGGATACAGAAGGAATGCATAGATAGATGGGTCCACCTATTCCATTGTTTTGGTTTATCGACCTGTGTGTGAACTATTATGTTCTCTTTGCGGCGCCGTCCCTGACGAGAGAGCACAATGATTACTGCCAGCGGCTACAGCCACTGGCATTAGCTGCATGCTAAAAATCCAACATGCTGGTTGTACCCAAGTTAGACTTGGGTACAGTCAGCCTGCCCATAGATGGATCAAATCTCGGCAGGTTCCCTGCTGGACTGGCCAAAATTCGATCCATCTATGGCCGGCTTTAGTGAACCTACTGATAGCAGTGTCAGTTCTTTTTCCTGTAATATATCTGACAAGAAGTTCTGTTTTCTGTTTGTCAGCAAATTTCAGTAAGTGACGAATTGTCACCTGCACTCTGTAAATTTGGGATCTCTCACATGTATCTCGGTGCTGTTATCTGTAGTGTTACCACTTATGTGAAGGATGCAGTTAGCGATAGTATAAGTAAATGTCACAATAGAATAAGAGTTGTTGATGTCTGTTCTTTGCAGCCGCCATCTCTTCCTCTGAGCTCTCACTCTCTGAGATCCGGGACTCCAGCTCCAGACACATAGACCCAGGAATGATGCCACTGCCAGACACTGCCGCTGGATTAGAGTGGTCTAGTCTTGTATGTGCAGCCAAGGCCTTTGAAGGTAAATATGTCATTTTGGAAGATTTATGAGTGCTTCCTTTTTTTCATACTGCAAACACATGCACTTCATACGATTGTGCAGAATACCAGCCAATCAGATTTCAGTTTATTGTAGGAAGGAGCAAATGTATTGAATTGGTTATTGTGGCTTTATGTTATAGTCCATATTGGTTCTTTCCTCATTGTAGTGTAAAGTTATAATGAGAGAGCCCCATATATCAATAATCAAGAAACGTCATTTTATTCCGCAACCTACACACGGACATTAGCTAGAATGGACTTTATATATGATGGGAAGAATTGCCTCATCTGTACTTCCCAGCAAAAGTTCTTCCCACTGCAGTATGGCAAAGGGAACGGGATATTTTAAAGGGGTTGTAAAAGTAAAAGATTTTTTTATCTTAATGCATTCTCTGCATTACGGTAAAAACCTTTTAATAGTACCTCCCATAAATATTCACCTGATCCCGATCTCGGTCCAACGCTGTGCACATCTGCAGCAGCTCTTCTCCCCTCTCCCCGCTCCCACAGGCTTGGCTGAGAGCAGAGGGAACTATTGGCTCCTGCTGCTGTCAGTCAAAGGCTGTAAGCTGGGGGTGGGACTGAGCGGGGCTGTTTATTTGAATAGATGCAAACAGCCCGACTCAGGGTCTAGCACGCATGAGTGCCCCCAAGGAAGGCAGCTTGGAGCAGGGTGGAGAGCCAGGAGCACCGGCGGGGGGACCCGAGAAGAGGAGAATTCAGGGCTGCCCTGTATAAAACCAATACACAGAGCAGGTAAGTACAGATAAGTTTATTTTTGTAAAAAAACAAAAAAAAACATGCTTTACAATCACTTTAAGTGGTTCTCACACAGAATGCCTAAGGCTCTGTCTGCATGTTATGGGAATCGGAAGCGTTTTGAACAGCGTCCGATTCACATAACATGTGAACCGGCAGCCTTCTCAAAGCAGCCAGTTCACACATGTGCAGGGCATCCGCGGTGCGGTTTTGTAAAGAGTCCTGTGCGTTTTTCAGTCCAGTTTAGGTGCAAATTTCAGTTAAAAATTTTGCAACGGAATTGCACCTAAACCGGTGAACAGAACTGCACCGCACTCCCACGCTAAAACCACAGCCGCATATATGGAAACCCAGACCAAGACTGTTTCAAAACTTATTTTTTTGGCTACTTGCTGCTATGGATGACTGTATATTCTCAATTTACTCTTTTGAGAACAAGTCGCCTTATTGGTCGGTGTGAGATGAAAGATAATGTAAACGTGTGTGTTTCCTGTGACAGAATCCCATTAATGCTTTTTTTTTTTCTCTTGCAGTGCAGAGAGCTGCCTCGCTGTTCTCCCTGAACGAAGTTGCCCTGAGTCCAGTACAGAGCGGAGGCACTGCACACCTGAGCTTAGAGAGGGTGCACACACCCCGCAGCACCCCCACCTCCGGGTACGAAGATTCAGCAGCTGAGTTTGTGTTTAGTGAGACAGCATTGCTGGAGCATGAAAGGCCCTTATTTACAAAAATTCCTCGGACTTGCAATCCCTTGACCAAAATCCATAATGTTTTACCAGTTCAGACAAGGAATGTGGCCATTTGGAGATAGAGGGGGGACATATGAACCTGAATGATCACAGGAAGCTGAGATTTTCCAGCATCAATCTGTGATTGTTAAAGTGCCCTTTCCTTCCATAGAAAGGGTTAGATTCTTTTCCTCGCATGCGTGTTGGTATGTAATTGTCAGCCAGCTTAAAAAAAAGCCAAGGTAGGTCCTCAACCACACGGTGACAGACAGAAGTGTCATTTTGCACCATTAGTTGCTTAGTAACAGACCTAGCAGTCACAATTGTCCTGTTCACTTTGTTAACAAATCCGGTAATTGTCGAACCTGCTTATGGCTTTACTTTACATATTTTACTAAAAGCAACTCGATCTTAAAAAAAAATATATATATATATATATATATATATATATATATATATATATATATATATGTATATATATATATATATTAATATTATGCAGAAAACCAAAATCCCTGCATAAGATTAACTGGTAGATCAAACTGCGCGCCACCCCCCCAAGATGTATGACCATTATGTGTCATCAAAAATCCCCCCCCCCTTTCCAGTACAAATCCGCCCTCCTTCTGAAATCCCCCCTTCAAGCACAAATTTTTACCCCCAAAGCTCAAATGAGCCCCCCTGCCAAAAAAAAAAAAAAACCCCAGTGCAAATTTCTATACTAAAAATAAATTTCTCCTCCTAGTACAACATTTTCCCCTCAATCCCCCCTCCTAGCACAAATCATCTTCTCCCCACCCCCCCTTCCAACCCAAATCCCCTAAATCACCACTTTTAGCACACACAAATTTTCCCTCTCACGCCTTGTGACATTTTTTTTTCATGTGGTGCCATTGCTGACAGCATGAAATGGGAAGGGGTTTTCTTTGTTAAGTAACGCTTTTTTTATAAGCACCAGTCTGCTGGACACCTGTTTAATGAATAATTAGACTCGCCTGTGGTTGGATTCTTGTTAATTAGGATTTTGTTGTCTAAAATTTAGCTTTACTCCTAAGAATTTCATTGGGGTGTATTCATTTTTGCAACATGGTCTTGAATGAATTTGTTAGGAAAAATACTTTTTTTGTGTGTGCAAATGAACAAATCTTGGTTGCAATCAACTGCATTTGTGGGAGTATTTTGTAGTATAGTGTCCCATAGAAAATGTTGATTCTGAAAGGAAAGTTAAGTTTTTCTGGGAAATCTGTTGAGGTGTACTCATGTATGCTGAGCACTGTAGTATATCTAAGATCTTAGAAGATAAACTATAAAGAGAAAGTGTGGTACACAAAGCTGATTTTCTATTTCAAATGTTTTTTTTATCAATTTTCCACAAAAAGAAGAGAATAGAACAATGCTTTATAAAGTAAAGAAAATATGGACAAAATTGAAAAAAACGAGACATCTTTAGAAAAGCTTAGCGGTACCATATTTTCTAGATTAAAAAGCTTTCTGACAATTGCTAATGTAAACATTCTGTTTCTTGATATTTGTGTTGGTCATACAATTTCACAAAAGTTGTGTAACTGATTTTTAAAAACGTAGAAAAAAAAAAAATTGGTGGTCTTTTCCAGTCTTTCTAAAAAATACATGTCACCCTCTGATGCCTATGTCCTTCCCTGTTTACTTCTTTGTAAAGACATTTATATATTATTATTTTTTATAATACTATATTTATGTCTCTCCAGTGATGAATTGCCTCCAGACCTCACCGGGAAGGTTATGCAACTGGAAGTAATGCTGAAACAACTTCACACGGACCTGCAGAAGGTAAGGATAGAGCTTTCTTCTGTTCAGTCGTATGCTCCGTAGTCCTGAACCAGATCAATAAATAAATGTTCTATTTGTTCAGACAAGGCCTGCGGTGATCTGGTCATAGAGGAGAGGTTGTGTTAACCGTATTGATGAAAGAAAACAGTTTGTCCAACATATTGGCAAATCTGTTAATTCTTTTCTCCATAAAAGAGGGTAAACAGTTTCCACTGCACACGTATTGCCACGTCATTGTCAGAAAGCTTTAAAAAGCCAAAGCAGTGAACACTTTAGAACCGCAGCTATAAAAATGTATTTGGGGACATAAACCTCTTTTAGATAAGGATTCACACTGTGACCATAACTAAGCAGATGGTGCAGGCTTACCAGATTTTGCCCTATATCAGCATTGCCCATACACTTACTGGACTGGTTTTATGCAAAACATCACAAATTCCTTGTAGTCTTAGAGAGCAACATTTCTTCTTTTTCCTCTAAAAAACATTGCCATGTCTGCAACCAACTCATACACCTCCAGCCAACACTCTTCTTCCTATCTATTCCTTTACCCAAATAATGGGATGGTCAAAAGTCTATGCTCTCTACTAGACCTGGACCTTTTGCTCCCATCTTTTACAAAAACATAATTTCTCTTGACCTTCAGATATCCAGACGCAACATATATTGATTCCACCCCAACAAACCCACCATACAGATCTCAGTAATAACTGCCAAACTAATGCAAGAGATTGATACCAAGCAAATCAATTATCAGACCCAAATCTCAGGTCCGTGAAACCTAAAGCTTCCTTCTACAGTGTGAGAACCTCTGTAAGGAGGGCTTATTCAGATGCTCCTCTCATTATATGCTCTTTTGTGAGGTATGGCCTGCAATGCGAGTTCCATTTATAGCAGAATGGAGGGGCAACGGGCGAGGCTTCTCAAAAGAGAGGAGGGGTCCAAGGTGTTCATGTTGACTCGCACTCTCTCCACATCGAATCATTTGCAGAAAAACTATTAAATACTCCATCACTGGTATAGATGACCTGTTACTCTACAGCGCCTGTTCCCCTCTTCCCCTGATATTTGCCAACAATGTTTACAATCAAAATGAGCTCACCTCCATATATGGTGGAGCTGTGATGGGTTAAAGCACAAGATGCAGTATACAATCCTTACTGGATCACCTTAAAGTGATACTTTACCCATAACAACTTGATAAAAAAAATAATGTTCTATAGCAAGGAACACAAATTCAACATTTAAAATTAGACTACCAAAATTAGTGTGTGCTGCAAATTGCTTCCAGCATTGCTCCTGTTTCTTTTTGCCAAAAGCTGCCATTTTCCTGAAGCCCAGAGCCCTCGAGCAGCAGTAAATCTTTAGGCTGTCAGCAGATTGGCCTCTAGTGGCTCAGATTTTTTGACAAAATTCCAAAAATGGAGAGCAACTTAGCATTGGCAAGGTGAGACCGTATATTACTGGATTTTTGAACAGTATAGGTCAGGGGTCTCCAGACTGCGGCCCTTTGCTGTTATCCGGCCCTTGAGGAACTTTTTCTTCCACTGATACTGAGGTTGATACTAAAACTGGAGAGTGTAAAATCTGGTGCAGCTGTACATGGTAGCCAATCAGCCTCTAACTTCAGCTTGTTCAATTACCGTATATACTCGAGTATAAGCCAAGTTTTTCAGCACATTTTTTTGTGCTGAAAATGCCCCCCTCGGCTTATACTCGAGTCAAGCACTTTTCTGCAGCAGAGAATGACATTTTCCAAACCGACTTTGGGGCCCCGTATCTTGGGGCCACTTGGTGCTAGGAACCCCAAATTGGTGTGCAAACCCAGTGGAACTAGCACTACAGCATATCCAAAGCTGGGGTTCCTAGCACCAAGTGGCTCCGAGATACAGGGCCCCAAATTCGGATTGAAAAATGTCATTCTCTGCTGCAGAAAAGTGCTTGACATTTTCCAAACTGACTTTGGGGCCCCGTATCTCGGGGCCACTTGGTGCTAGGAACCCCAGCTTTGGATATGTTGTTCCACTGGGTTTGCACACCAAATTTGGGGTTCCTAGCTCCAAGTGGCCCTGAGATACGGGGCCCCAAATTTGGTCAACTGTGTCCATCTGCAGCAATGTCATTACGGGACCCTTTGGGTCCAGAGACCCCAAATTTTGGCTGCAGCTAGGGGGCATCTAGGAACCCTTAACTACCTAGTTTGAAGTTCGGGGGACCTATGGCTGCAAATGGGCACACTGAGGCTGCAAATGGGCACAGTAAGGCTGCAAATTGGCATTGTTGACCCTCTTTTCCACTTACAGTAGCTGCGCATTTCTCACCCTAGGCTTATACTCAAGTCAATAAGTTTTCCCAGTTTTTTGTGGTAAAATTAGGTGCCTCGGCTTATATTCGGGTCGGCTTATACTCGAGTATATACGGTAAGCTTTGGGGAAAAAAAAACACTGGAAGCACCAGATTTGGCGCTCTCCAGATTTAGTAAAGCATCCCCACTATTCTCCCATTGATGGGGCACTATTCCTCCCACTGACACCAACGATGGGGCACTATTCGTCTCCCTAATACCAAAGATGTATTGTTGAATCCCACTGACGCTGGGACAATTTATACTTCCAATGGCCCCCCTAAAGTCTGGAGGACAGTAAACTGGCCTTTTGTTTAGAACGTTTGGAGACCCCCTGGTATAGGACCTTACTTTTAATGTTTTAGATAGAGCTATACCTGCAAAAGGGGACAGCCTGAAGTTATCGAGCAGGGCTTAATTTTATGACAAAAGCTCCACTTTAAGCTGCAGTATTGTCCATGCTCCCAGGATTCACGAATCCTAACACAGCTGACATGCTTGAACATTGCCTTCCAGCAGCTCAAGCCACAATATCTAGGTATTGGAAGTCCACAGAGACACCCTCTTTGTTTTACCTGGACCTCCATGATGAAGAATGTTATTTACCTAGAGTATCTGATGGTGAGCAACAATTTCTGCAGGGATCCCTATTTACAGACATGGTCAGGCTGGACCATATACTGTACCACAGATGCATTCAAATCTATACTAAACACCTAGAATCCGAAGAATACATCTAGGATTAACCTGAAGGTTCCATTCACACTAGTCTGATTTCAAATGTGACTTGAGTCGCACAGAATTGCATGACAATGGAAATCACATTCATTTCAATGGTGCCCGTTCACATCAATGCAACTTAGCACAGTGCAATTTTTAAAAAGGTTCCTGTACTGCTTTTGGTGTGATTCCAGCACGATTTTGGCCTCCTAGAATATGCAAAAACAACAAATGAAATTGTGGCGCAAACAAATGCTAATGCACTATCCATATGAGTAAGCCTCTACCCCCCTAGATAAATGTAAAGATGCGCTTGTGTAGCATAGGTACTTTATAAAATGTTCCATAGGAAGGGTGATGTACTTCAATAGGCAGTTCCACCGGAGACGGGAACAAATCTCTGAAATTAAAAAGAGGAGCACAAGGGGGCGCCAGCTAAGTGCAGCATCAATGGGTTTATTATGACTAAAAAGCCAACTCCAAACTGGCAAAAATATAAAATTAAAGAGATTCTGTGCAGCCATGCCACATTGGATGGAGGCCGTCCACCAGAAGAGCTGCTTGTGAAGCTCCTATTGACTAACTCCTGCTGGCCTATGGTTTGAGAAAGGAACCCTTAGGAGTTCCGAAATGCATTACCATAGTAACCAGCCAGCCCAAAGGTGTGACATCACAGTGGCTCTCCTCACTTCCTGGAACATTGGACTTGGTTTCCGCACTGACAACACGCTGTTTGCTGTCACAAGCAGCTCTTCTGATGGGCGGCTTCCATACAAGGTGGCATGACTGCAGATAAGCTCATTGATTTTATATTTCTGTGAGTTTGCATTTGGCTGTTATTCTTCTAAGTAAAAGGCAGTGCCCTCTTTGTCACTCATCTCTCTCTTTTCCCTTTTTTCTTCCTTCATTACCACAACTCGAACCTCATCCCCATCCCTGTCGTCTGGTTTGTATAGGAACTATTTCCTCCTGTTTAAATATAAGGATCCCAGGACACCGCAATCCTGGCTTTATTGTGTACGTTATACTGGTGTCCAATACAGTTTCTAGTTTCGTAAGCCTGTGCAAGTTAAATGTTAATAAACACTTGTTTACACAAAAAGAAGCCAAGGCAGGTTCTGCAATCTCACGGTGACAGGCAGAGCTCTCATTTCACACCATTAGTTGCTTAGTAACAGACCTGGAAGTCATGATTGTCCTGCACATTTTATTAACAAATCAGGTAGTTTGTTGAACCTGATTATGTTGAGAGAAATGTCCTTAAAGTGACGCTGTTGAAAAAAATTAAGAGAGCGCAAAGAAAACTGTGCAGAACACCAATCCTTACCTGTCCCAACGCCCGGGCCTTGGATCTTCCATCTCTTTCTGAGCTGCAGTCACTGGCAGAGACTTTAGCATCCAACACTTCCTGGTGTGTCGGGTACCTGTATTTCCCGCTGCAAGCTGGGATTCCACTGGTCGGCCATTTTACTGCAGGTTCTGCCAGCAGCTGAATCTCCGCAAAAGAGCAAAGTTCAGGGACACAGGCATTGGGACCGGTCATAAGGTAGAGTGCAATGTCTCTTCAGAAATAAAATACACTGCTTTTCACAAACCCTTGTAGAATGTACAATGAGCCGTGCACAGGCAGCACAGTGTACATTCCAGCACACTGCCTGTGTACCGGGATGACTGCACTCCTGTGCATGCTGGGGAGTGACGTCATCCCGCACTGGCTGAAGACTGGCACCTGGAAGAATTCGGGGGGCGGGCGAGAAGATGTCAAGGCCAGTGAGGGCGCCAGACTGTTGGCACTAAGATTAGTATTTTTGCCTTTAGTTCCGTAAGTGGGGGGATATGGATCACAACACAGCCGTGTGCATGGACTTAAATATGATTGTGATAAGCTTTGAAATATATATAAAGCCAAAACTTTGTCATTTTGAATAGCATAAGGGAGGGTTAAAGCCACACTATGGGTATACCATCTGTGTTTCACAAGGGTGATTTTCCTTCAGTTGCGGTCCCTTCCTGTATCTTCCCAATGTGAAGGGAATCACACTTGTTACAAGAACAAATATTAGAAGGCTCCCCTCTATTCCTCTTCTGGCGTCAACTCAAAGATTTGGATTTACTCTGACTTTCACAGTGGCATAGGTAATCAGGACAACAGACAGCAATAAAAACCTGACAGGTATTCTATTACCCTCAGTAAAATTATTATTTTAATAATAATTTTAATATCATTATCCAAAAATGTTCTTAGTTATACTTTGACGTTAACAATGAAAACTATGAATGTCAGCATGCATATGTTATATAGCTTATATGTGTGCATAGCCTATAAACATTTATACACGGTGTCAGCCATATTTTATCATTCCATATACTTCCTGATAAGTCATGCAGAAGTAGAACTGCTTCACTGTACCTTTTGAATGAACCTATCCCCGGGTAACTAGTCATAGTCCCTAATATACAAATGACCACTAGAGGGAGTAGTTAAAGATCTGTATGCAATACTGCATACCTTAATCAAAATGTAGAACACCAAGTAACAATAATAATTTTAAGTAAAAATTTATGTTTAATAAGATACTAAGGCCCCTTTCACACAGGCTGACCGATCAGGTCCGCCTGTCAGTTTTGCAGGCTGACACGATTGGACCCTCCACTCACCCCTATAGAGCGACGATGACAGTGATGACATGTCCGCTGACATCCGCCGCTATCCGATCCTGTCTGCAAAAACTAGACAGATGGTGGTCCTATTTTTCATCCGTCTGGCGGATCGGATCAGATATGATCGGATGAAAACGGACAGGCAGGTGGTCCATTTTCACGCGATCTCTCCATAGAGGAGATCAAGACTGATTCCGTCTCTGCTCTGCTGAGCATTGGAGTCCGTCCGACAGAGGTGCCCGTGTGAATGGGGCCTTATAACTTAAAAACTGTAGTTACTGAAAATACACTGCGGTTATCCTTCAGCGTAGAAGTTCAGCCAAAACCTACTCTCAGCCACATTCTAAACCTAATCTATGTAGCCCTGTAAAGAAAAAATTGCTATACCTACCTTTTCTGCAGCCGATCCGGTCCCCAATGGCGACTGCTGTGTACAGAGAGAAAGCCGACAACGGCTGTGAAATGCCTAGGAAGTGACGTCACCCATAGACTTACTATGGGGCTTCCGTTGTCGGCTGCCTCCTCTGCACACGCCTCCACATAGTAGCCGCCGCTGACAGCTCCGTGTGGGATTGGATCGGATGGGAGCGGCTGCAGAACAGGTAAGTATAGCAATCTCTTTACAGGGCTAGATGGATACGTTTTAGAATGTGGCTGTGAGTAGGTGTAGTGTTAGATGTGGTTTTGGATGAACTTCCACTTTAAAGGTAACCTTCAGTCAGACCCATTATAGAAGTACATGCGGGGCTTACATTGAAAGCTTGTGTACATCAGGCCACACATCTGCCATGTAGAATCCCATGGTTAGTGGTAGCCTGTATCTTTGTTTTCTGGGAACACCTAATCCTGAAACTGATTTACAGCCCCAACTTCCTGTAGTTTATTTACAAACCCCATTGATCATTCAGGAGTTGTTTTTAGACTTTGTTTTAGTATCACTGCATTACATGGCCAGCCCAGGATATTGAATACCATGAACTGATCAGAGGCCTTTATGAGGTCACGTACAACCTAGAAGGAGAATTTTGTATGAAATATAAAATCATATTGCTGCAAAATTGTGAGAAACAAATATTGAAAGGCTCCCCCTCTATTCCTCTATAACTGTATGCATGTAGTACAACAATCTGCCTTGTTGACATAGGCAGATCCCGGTTCCGTGTGGTTTACCGGCGGCTGCCAGAGGACATGGAGTGCCTGGCACCGTAGATCGGCTTCTGCTGTGAATTATCATGGCAGAAGTGGCCCGCCGGCGCCCCCTGCAGGTGGAGGTGCAGGATCACATGTATATATACGTGATCCTGCACAGAGCTGCCTCCCTGTAGCAGTAAAAGTGCTATACTGCGGTCAGCAAGATAAAGAAACCGCCCAAACACCCCTGGCAGCATTATAGTTTGCCCCAGGCCTCGCTGTAGTTACACCTGCTGGACAGCTTGCTCTGGAGAATAATATAAATTAAGGCATGCTAAAAAAAATATTGAAAAGACTATACACTGCAGATAATATTCGCTGTATTCCAGCACTGTGGCAAAAGTGGACGAGCTCTGTTTACATGAAGCACTTTGTGACCGCTTTAGCTTTAATCTGAATGTTATATTTCATCTCTCATTCTCTCCATCCTCCTTCACATGTATGTCTGTAGGAGAAACTGGACAAAGAGGCTCTGCAGATGGAGGTGGCCAATCTCCGACAGAATAACCAGCGGCTTCAGCTAGAATCACACTCAGCCAGTGAACAGCTAAAGAAATTTGCCAAAATAATTACTGGCACGGTGGAGAAAAAGGATCAATAGCTCCCTTCTCCTTTTTATTGAGGTGACTGAACCTGCCACGGGGCCAGAGTGCTGACACAATGGTACAATATTGGGCATTGCGTTCTCCAGATACGTGGGGGGGCAGCCTTTCCCTTGACATGTCCTGCAGTGCATTGTGGGGCTTCATTTTTATCATGGATGCAAGATTTCACACTTGTCACTTTGTATCAACAACACATTTCTTTATGTACAGAAACATTTTTTTTTCCTTGCTTTGTAGATTTGTACAAATTACAACCCTGACAAGGGCGATTATATAAGAAAAAAATTGTATTTTTGCCTCATTGTCTTCACAAAAAAATAAAAAAAAAAAAACACCTTGCATCAGGAATTATGCAAAACAGAGTCCCGGCAAGGGCAATGCAAACCCCTATACCGCAAACCTCCTGGAAAATAATGTTATATATGAATATATATATTTAATGCTGTATAGGAAAATGTTATACGCGAGGGGTAAAAAGGTGTCTGAATGAACAGTTACGTTTCATACAAATTTATTTTATTATGACCCCAGTCTAACTGGGTGCGAGAGATTTCCATGTATATTTTGTTAATATGACATGTATATAGTATTCCATCTGTTTTGTTAATGGGGGAAGAACTGACCTTACCTGCATCTTTGTCGATTTGCTAGAAATATCTTAAAATATGTGCAAATACAAACTGCAAGTTTACATTGAAATTCCTTCTCAGCATTGTACATTTCTGTGTATCGTCAAAGTAAAGATATTATTTATACTTGAATTTTGGAATTTGCATTTACCGTTGGCTTATCTGTTGGTGAGAAATAAGGCAGGCATTAAAGTATTTTTTAATATATAAAAACAATACAATACAAAAATGTTGACTGAAAAGGAAACATTTTTCCCCTTCCGGTTCCCTCAGCTGTGAGTGCTCATCCACATTCAGACCTAAAAACCATATAATTCCTTCTTCACCAGCCACTGTCCTCCAATCAGGTCTCACCGGAACTGTTTGACAGGCAGAAGCAGCCATTTTTAAATATAAACTGACAGAATCAGCCATTTTGAAAAACAAAGCGTGAAGTAGCCATTTTTGAGTCTTACCGTCTGAACTTCTGGAGAAGATGGACGACGTTTGTTACTGGACCTCAGCTCACACCAGGCCGTACACCGTTACTGCTGTGCAAGATGCATGATGGCTTGGAGCTTGTTAAAGAACTTAACTTATTTTCTAAATGAGGGCTGCCAGAAACCGATACTGTATACTGTTATATTTGTATAAATGGTTCTACACTTTCTCTGGTGTCTCCTGTGTTTTCTTTTGGTTGCGTCACAATATATTATTGGGTGGAAAGATTGTGTTTGTTTTAATACACAATAAAATATTGCGTGGAATGGTTGGGTAAGTGGATTTAATACATAATATATTATTGGATGGAAAGATTGTTTTAGTGGATTTAATACACAATATAAAGTGCAGCCAGAAAGTATTCACAGCGCTTTTACTTTTTCCACATTTTGTTATGTTACAGCCTTATTCCAAAATGGATTCAATGCATTATTTTCAAAATTCTACAAATGTTACCCTCATAATGACAATGTAAAAGTAGTTTGTTTAAAATCTTTGCAAAAAGAAAAAAAAAATCACCATATACAGAAGTAGTCACAGCTTTTGCTCAATACTTTGCTGAAGCACCAATTACAGTCTCAAGTCTTTTTGAGTATGATGCTACAAGCTTGGCACACCTATTTTTGGACAGTTTCTCCCATTCCTCTTTGCAGAACCTCTCAAGCTCCATCGGATTGGATAGGGAGCATTGGTGCACAGCCATTTTCAGATCTCTCCAGAGATGTTCAATTGGGGTCAAGTCTGGGCCACTCAAGGACATTCACAGAGTTGTCTCGTAGCCACACCTTTGTTATCTTGGCTGAGTGCTTAGGGTCGTTGTCCCATTGGAAGATGTACCTATGCTCAAGTCTGAAGTCCAGAGCGCTCTGGAGCAGGTTTTCATAAAGGATGTCTCTGTACATTGCTGTATTCATTCATCTTTCCATCGATCCTGACTAATCTCCCAGTTCCTGCCACTGAAAAACATCCCCACAGCATGATACTGCCAGAACCATGCTCCACTGTAGAGATGGTATTGGCCAGGTTATAAGTGGTGCCTGGTTTCCTCCAGACATGATGCTTGCCATTCAGGCCAAAGAGTTCAATCTTTGTTTCATCAGACCAGAGAATTTTGTTTCTCAGGGTCTGAGAGTCCTTCAGGTTCCTTTTGGCAAACTCCAGATGGGCTGTCATGTGCCTTTTACTGAAGAATGGCTTCCGTCTGGCCACTCTACAATACGGGCCTGATTGGTGGAGTCCTGCAGCGATGGTTGTTCTCCTAGAAGGTTCTCTGGAGCTATGTTGGAGTGACCATCGGTCTCTTGGTCACCTCCCTGAGTAAGTCCGTTTTCCCCCGATCACTCAGTTTGGCCAGGCGGCCCACTCTAGGAAAAGTCCTGGTGGTTCCCAACTTCTTCCATTTACGGATGATGGAGGCCACTGTGCACATTGGGACCTTCAATGCTGCAGAAATTTTTCTGTACCCTTCCCCAGATCTTAGCCTCGATATAATCCTTTCTCGGAGGTCTACAGACAATTCCTTGGACTTCATGGTTTAGTTTTTGCTCTGACATGCACTAACTGTGGGACCTTATATAGACAGGTGTGTGCCTTTCCAAATCATTTCTAATCAATTGAATTTACCACAGGTGGACTCCAATCAAGTTTTAGAAACATCTCGAGGATGATCAGTGGAAACAGGATGCACCTGAGCTCAATTTTGAGTGTCATGGCAAAGGCTGTGAATATTTATATACATGGAATTTTCTGTTTTTTATTTTTAATAAATTTGCACAGATTCCAAACAATCTTCTTTTAGGTTGTCATTATGGGGTATTGTTTGTAGAATTTTTGAGAAAAATAATGAACCTAATCTATTTTGGAATACAACAGAAACATAACAAAATGTGGAAAAAGTGAAGCGCTGTGAATACTTTCTGAATGCACTTTATTATTGGGTGGAATGATTGTGTTAGTGGATTTAATACACAATATATTATTGGGTGGAATGGTTGGGTTAGTGCAGTGGTTATCAATCTCAGTCCTCAAGTACCCCCAACAGGCCATGTTTTGGGAATTTCTCTTAGATAAAATAGCTGTCCAAAATACCAAGCTTTTGACTTGGATTTAAAGCACCTGTGCAAGATAAAGGAAAACCTGCAAACATGGCCTGTTTGGGGTACTTAAGGACAGGGTTGAGAACCACTGGGGTAGTGGATATAATTCAAAATGGGGTTGATTTTCTAAAGCAGGCCATACACGGTCGAATTTCGAACAAATTTTCTTTTCAAAATCAGAAAGTTCGTTTTTTTTGTGATCCGATGGTGCCACCATTGATTTTCGAAATTCGGCCGACCAAGCCTTCAGTTTCACTGCATGCTGCTACAGAAAAGAATTTTCTTGGCTGGGAATCTTCTTTTCTCTCCGTAAATTTTCTTTTCTTATTACATTTCTCGCACGATTCTCCCATCATTGATTAGAAAATCGTTCGTTTTTCTAAAAATTTCCAACATGTCCGATTCCTCAAATTTGATTTCCGCACGAAAATCGGCCGTTGTTGCAGCCCACTAATGATGCGAAATTCATACGAAAATTCTTTCATACGATTTTCGAAAGAAAATTCTTACGAAATTCGAACCTTGTATGGCCGGCATAAGTCTGGTGCAGCTCTGCATAGAAATAATCGGCTTCCAGGTTTTTTTTTTTTTTCTTTTCTTCAAAGCCTAATTGAACAAGCTGAAGTTGGAAGCTGCTTGACTACCATTCACAGCTGCTCCAGATTTTGCTCTCTCCAGCTTTAGTAAATCAACCCCAATATATTTTTGGGTGGAATGGTTGGGTAAGTGGACAATAATACACAATGAGGCTTACTAAAGGGAAATATATACTGCGCACTGCAAGTGCAGTTGTTCTAGATCTGAGGGGAAGCTCTACTGATTTCTATCATCCAATCATGTGCAAGCATAAATGTGTTGTTTTTTTTTTTTTCCTTGCATGTAATTGGTTATTCTTTGCAAAGTGAAGCTTCACCTCATTTTCTAAGCTCTGGAGCAAATGCACTGCAAATATATTTGCCTTTAGTAAATCAACCCCATATATTATTGGGTGGAATGGTTGAGTTATTGATTATTATTGTTATCTTTATAAACCTATAGAACAACACACAGTAATACCTCCCGAAGAGCAACAGACTCCAGTACAATCATGGTTACAGAAGTGAGAAACTCAATGAGATATTATCTGGGCAAGATCACATGCCCTATAAAACCTAAAAACTTAGTACAAAAACATTTATTACAAATTAGTGCAGAGGGCTTATTACAAAAAGGAAAAAAAATGCTAATGAAGGCCCAAATAAGGGTCTAATGCCTGAGCCAACTACATCCACATAAGACCAAGAACTACGGAGCTTGGTCAGGAAGAAAAGCAAAAGAATGAGGTGAAAAGAAACAAGAACTAAAGAAGAAAAAAAAGAATGCAAAACAGACAATCCTTCACCACCTAGGGTGGGAGGAAAAACATAGCAGAACTTTGAAAACATTGCAATTAGTCCCCAGTGAAGTATCATGAAATCTGTGGTAAAAAGAAGGGTGAGCATGTCACAATTCACATCCAAAAGAAAACTTACACCATTAGCTGTTTGGATTGGTCAGAGGTGGTAAAAGTAATCCATAACACCCAACTCTCATAAAACTGAGAATATTTATTGTCACATTAATATTGCCACTCTGAATTCCTGTACCCCAAGGAGCCACTCTCTCACGGTGGGGACTCCCGAGGATTTCCAATGCAAGGGTATTAGATTCTTGCCAGGTTAGTGGATTTAATACACAATATATGGTTGGGTGATTTAATACACAATATAACATTAGGCAGAATGGTTGGGTTAATGGATTTAATACACCATATATTATTGGTTGGGTGAGTGGATTTTATACCAGCTGCTTTTCAAAAATGTCACTGCCCACCCCTCTCAAGTAAAGCTCACCGCATGCATTACAATCTGATTGTACAATCTTCTTTAGATCTACCAACAATAATATAGTTCAGGGCCTGCCTAATTGGATAAGTTAGGTTGGTCCTTATATTACATAGTTTTGGTAAGTCTAAAGTAGATTGCCCACAGAGTGTATGGTGAGATTGTAACTTGTTTGGTGACCCTAGGGCAGTGATGGCAAACCTTGGCATCCCAGATGTTTTGCAACTATATTTCCCATGATGCTCCACTACACTGCAGAGTGCCAGAGCATCATGGTAAATGTAGTTCCAAAACATCTGGGGTGCCAAGGTTCACCATCAGTGCCCTAGGGGTTCCTTCACGGTGGGAGGTATTAAACCCTGTGGTTGAGCTATGCTTTGCTTCACTGCGGGAATTATACCTCCTGTTGCTTTTGGTGGGTGTAGTGTCTACTGAATGCCACCCATTCAAGCGATTAGGTCTCCGCTGCAAATGCCCCTGTTGTGGCGCACTAGGGTGGGCGTCAAGGTGTTAAAGCAGGCAGTGAGGATGCGGAGGTGATGCAATGCCACCTCATCGCCTGTCAAATGCTCCAAGAAGAGCATTCCAAAAGCAGACCGTTCTTGCGAGAGCACCACTTGTGTGAATGAGCCCAAAGAGTTCCTTTAAAAGTTCCTTTGATAACCAAATTGGGTTACCCTCACTGGACAGGTGTCCAATGGGCATGTGAGGCTTTATCAAGTACCAGGCTTTAAAAGTCAGGACATCACCTATCAAGGATCAGGCTTTAAAAGTCGGAACATCGCTAATTTGAAGAAAATATCAGAAGGGGCACTGAAGAAACTTTGCTGAAAGAGAGCACTTTCAGCTTTAGATATTCACAACAGATGACAGGTTCAGTTGTCCATTGCTCTGAGTACATCCTCAGCAGATGTTACTGTTTATGACAGTTGCTCCTGCAGATGGTAACTCTCAAACCTGCGTACCAGCAAAGAGGCTTTGATGTTTGCCTGGTATGCAGTGGCTGTGCTGTATCCATTCCATAACAACCAGTTGGGCTCACATATGCCCTCTCCCAACTGTCATTCTGAACTGATCTAAATTTGATGGTTTGCTATGTAGCAACACAATTCTTTTTCAGACTCCAATAAAACTTTTTTTTTAAATTTTCATAAAGATAAACACTTATGGTTGCTGCTTCCTGTCTACCACCTATATGGTGGGTTCCATACTTCTTAAAGCTGAACTCCGGGCAGAAAAACGTTTTTTTTTTTTTTTAAATATAGTCCAAAATAGCTGTAAAGCATATAAGTCCACTTTGTGTGCGCCAAATGCCTCTACAAACAATCCAGATTTACCTTGTAAAGATAGCAGTGACATCATCACTGGACTGTACCTAGCCTGTGCAGGGAGCAGAGCTGTGGGAGGGGCCAAGCGGATGCCACCCATTACAGACTGTCTGCAGAAAACTACAGGAGGGGGCGGAGACAAGCTCATAAGAGGAGAGAGCTGCTGTGACCCGTCTTTATTATAGGAACCTCCTGCACAGAGGTAACGTTTCACACATCTGGAAGAAATACACAAAGAATACTGAGATTTGAGGAAGAATACACATGACTAATATTTAGACATTATTTGCCTAACCCAGGGTTCAGCTTTAAGGTAGAACTAAAAGACAAACGAATTATACACACTATATTACTTTAAATATTGGGCCGCCTACCTTTACAAACACATAAACATTAATGGCATCCCAGTCTTAGTCCGTAGGGTTCAATATTAAGTTAGTCCACCCTTTGCAGCTATAACAGCTTCAACTCCTCTTTGAAGGCTGTCCACAAGGTTTAGGAGGGTGTCTATGGGAATGTTTGACCATTCTTCCAGAAGTGCATTTGTGAGGTCAGGCACTGATATGGACGAGAAGGCCTGGCTCGCAGTCTCCGCTCTAATTCACCCCAAAGGTGCTCTATCAAGTTGAGGTCAGGACTCTGTGCAGGCCAGTCAAGTTGCTCCAGCCCAAACTCACTCATCCATGTCTTTATGGACCTTGCTTTGTGCACTGGTGCGCAGTTAGGATGGAACAGGAAGGGGCCATCCCCAAACTGTTCCCACAAAGTTAGGAGCATGAACTTGTCCAAAATGTCTTGGTATGCTGACGCCTTAAGAGTTCCCTTTACTGGAACTAAGAGGCCAAGCCCAACCCCTGATAAACAACCCCACACCATAAACCCCCTCCACCAAATGTTTTGTACCAGTGTACAAAGCAAGGTCCATAAAGACATTGATGATGGGGTGAAGAACTTGACTGACCTGCACAGAGTCCTGACCTCAACCCGATAGAACACCTTTGTGATGAATTCGAGCGGAGACTGCAAGCAAGGCCTTCTCGTCCAACATCAGTGCCTGACCTCACAAATGGGCTTCTGGAAGAATAGTCAAGCATTCCCATAGACGCACTCCTAAACAACCTTCCCAGAAGAGTAGAAGCTGTTATAGCTGCAAAGGATGGGCCAACTCAATATTGAACCCTACGCACTAAGACTGGGATCCCATATAAGTTTGTGTGCGTGTAAAGACGGGTGTCACAATACTTTTGGTAATATAGTGTATGGTGCAGCGTTTTCTCTATAATATAGTTTTATTACATATCGATCCTGCCAGTAGATCTGTTATTTTTCCACTTCCTGTAACATACCACACTATCCTGCAAAAGTGTCAGTTTCAGGGTTTGGGAGGAGCCATATAACACAGCCAGGGTGCTTACAACCGTCATTGTTTATTCATGTAAAGTCAAGGTAATGGAATCAATCCTGAAAAGAACGATCATTGATCATCTAAAAATACATAGCTTGCTGGACCCAAAGCAGCATGGCTTTACTGACGGCATATCATGTCAGACTAATCTGATTACATTTCTGGATTATATTACCAATGTTTTGGACCAGGGTGGTGCTGTGGACATAACGTATCTTGATTTCAGCAAGGCATTTAATACAGTTCCACATAATGATCTAATACAAAAGTTGTACAATCTAGGACTTATCCCTTGGGTGGTTCGGTGGATATGCAGTTGGTTAAAGGATAGATCCCAGAGTGTGGTTGTAAATGGGGTTCACTCAGAACAGAGACCAATCACTAGTGGGGTACCACAAGGCTCCATATTGGGTCCTGTTCTATTTAACCTCTATGATATAACTAAAGGTTTGTTGGGCAAGGTATGTCTTTTTGCTGATGACACAAAGGTGTGTAATAGGGCTGATATCTCTGGAGGTGTCTGGAACATGGAACATGGTTTGGCCTTGCTGGTCAAAGCAGTGGAGACTGCAGTTCAATGTTTCCAAATGTAAAATAATTCACCTAGGGAAAAAGAATCCCCAGAGAGAGTACAACATTGGGGGTACAGTGTTATCCAGCACTACAGAAGAAAAAGATTTGGGGGTGCTTATTTCAGATAATTGCAAAATTAGCAAACAGTGTGACCAGGCAGTAGGGAAAGCTAATACAATTCTAAAATGCATCACTAGAGGGGTCACCAGCAGGGGGAAGGAGGTTCTGATTCCTCTATATCAGGGGTACTGAATTAAAATTCAAGGAGGTTCGATTGGTTTTCTTTCTGCAGAGGTCCTAGTCTCATTTTTCTTCTATGACTCTGGTCTTTCACGTCACAACCCCCTTTACATTAGTGTCCTCAGTCCCCTTTTTCCAACACAGCCCCCCTTAATTTACACCCCCCCTTTCACATCAGAACCCCCAACATTACAGCCCCGCTTACATGACAGACCCCTCCCTCACATCACAGCCCCTCTTGCAATCTTAACCCCCCCACATCACAGCCCTCCTCCACACATCACAAACCCTTCAAATAACAGCCCCCCTCTCACATCACAGCCCCCCATATCATAGCTTCTCCTTCACATCACAGCCCCCCTTGCAGTCACAAACCCTCCACATCACAGCTATCCTAATACTGACATCACAGCCCTCCTCCTCACATCACAAACATTTCATATCACAGCTCCTCTCACATTACAGCCCACCCACCCATATTACAGAACCCCTCTCACATCACAGCTCCCCCCCTCTCACATCACAGCTCCCCCTTTTCCTATCACAGCCCCCCACATCACATCTCCCTCCCTCACATCACAGCCCCCCTTGCAGTCACAACCCCTCCACAGCACAGCTCACCCCCCCTGACATCACAGCCCTCCTCCTCACATCACAAACCCTTCATATCACAGCCCTTCCTCTCACATTACAGCCCCCCATATCACAGCTCCTTCCTCACATCACAGCCCCCATATCACAGCCCCCCTCTCACATTACAGCCCCCTCATATCACAGCTCCCTCCTCACATCTCAGCCCCCATATCACAGCTCCCCCTTCTTACATCACAGCCCCCCATATCACATCACAGCCCCCTATATCACATCGCAGCACTCTATATCACATCACAGCCCCCCATATCACATCACAGCCCCCTATATCACATCGCAGCACTCTATATCACATCACAGCCCCCCATATCACATCGCAGCCCTCTATATCACATCGCAGCCCTCTATATCACATCACATTTTACAGTTCCCCATACCACTTCCCCTCATATCACAGCTCACCCCTCACAACCCCCCCCCCCATTTCACAGCTCCCCTCTCTGACATCACAGCCCCCCCATAATCTTCCCCCTACCTTAACTCAGTGTTGTGGAGGGTGGACACCTCTTCTGGGTGTGCTCGCCTGCCGCCGACGCTAGGCTCCGTGCCTCCCGCTCTTCTCCTTGCTGTGGGTTGCAAGTGCATTGGGGGGGAGGGGTTTGACAGCTGAAGGTTCCCCTGTAGACCTTTCATGCCTCCCGCCCTCTACCTGTGACTTCCAACAGCGGCGACGGTGGCGGGCGGGTGCATGCGGGGAGAGGGGATCCCGGTCCTCCCTGCTCTGAGGTCCAAGTCCACTACAGGGAAGTGTTTCTTAACAGCTGCAGCGGCGGAAGGAGAGGAGTCCACTCTGGCTGCTGGGTGGTGCGGCTGCGGTCTGGACTAGACTGTCACTTGGTCCGTGTCCGGACCACAGACTGCCATTTAGTGAGGCCTGCTCTATATAGATCTTTAGTGAGACCTCATTTAGAATACTGTGTCCTGTTCTGGAGTTCTCACTTACACAAAGATATTGATAGGATACAACGAGTACAGAGACAGGTAACAAAAATGATGAAAGGTTTGGGGGATAAAACATATCGAGAGCGACTTCAGGAACTTAATATGTACAGTCTGGAGGAAAGAAGAGAAAGGGGAGACATGATTGAAACCTTTAAATACATCAAGGAAGAAAAGAACTAGTGGCTAGTATGTCCTAGTAGATAAGGCACTTCATCCCAAAAATTGAATATAGTAGGGAGCAAAGGAGAAGGGATTACGGTGCCAACGACAACTCAATACAATAGATATATAGAAAAATAAATGTTATTACAATGAATTAAGAACATTAATACAAATTTTTGAACCACATATAGAGGGGAGGGGAGCAACCCAAAATGTATTATATTGCAGCTTACCAGTCATTAGATGTGGTGGCTGCATTCGTTTTCTTTTTTAGACTTCTTTCCCTCTGTTTTCACTAGGTGATCTGGCCACTAATACACCTCCTTTAAGGGTTTTATCTTTTTATCCTTTTGATAAACTGATTAAAGTCCAGCAATGCAAGTGGTGACTGTCAGTAGAGCCGTTCTCCTGGGGGGAGGAGACAGACCTCATGCAGTTTAGTTTCATGAAAGAAGACATTCTGAACATCCTTCTGGTTGTGCTTGCATAAGTTTGGATGTGTGAACAAGTGCAATCTGGAGGAATGCCAGGGATGCTTTCTCTCATAAAAATGTTGATGGTTTTGAATGTGTCTACAGTTGCCGCTACTGTCCACCATAAAGGAAACCTTAAGTGGTGGAAAGGTTTAGGATTTCACTGGAACTCCATAAGAACACAAAGTACAAGAGAAAGAAAAAAGTGATATTAGGAGACTTCCTGCAACTGCTTGGATAGCATAACCACTTAAGGACCGAGCCTCTTTTTGAGATGTGTTGTTTACAAGTTAAAGCGGGGTTCCACCAAAATTTTGAACAATATCTGTATGTATTCTCTTCTTTGCCTAGATGCTGACATGCCGTTTAAAAAAATTTAAATCGCCGTAATTACCTTTTATTTTTCTATCCTTCTTTGCACTTCCTGGTTCTCCTCCCGTGGGAGTAGGCGTGTTTCTAGCCTCTCCCAGACTCCTGGGAGCTAGTCTCAGGCTTCCCAGGATGCCACTGAGCATGTGCGGGAACGAGCGGTGAATGCTGGGAGCACAGCATTCACCACATCCAGGAAATAAATGCTTGTGGGCTTCAAATGCCCACAATGAAGATGGAAACCGCCTGCAGTGAATAATATAAGTTATTCTTTCCGACTAAATCTGACACAGGCGGACATATTACACACAATATGTGAGTATGTAATGCTGAGAAGAAAAGTTTGTGAATGAACGCAAAAAAAAAAAAACGATAGATAGGTGGACCCCCGCTTTAAAAACAGTTTTTTTTGCTAGAAAATTACTTAGAAGCCCCAAACATTATAATTTTTTTTCCCTAACACCCTAGAGAAAAAAATGGCGGTCGTTGCAATACATGTCACACCGTATTTGTGCAGCGGTCTTACAAGCGCACTTTTTTTGGAAAAAGTACACTTTTTTAAATTAAAAAATAAAACACCAGTAAAGTTAGCCCAATTTTTTTTAATATTGTGTAAGATAATGTTACGCCCAGTAAATTGATACCCAACATGTCACGCTTCAAAATTGCGTCCGCTCGTGGAATGGCGACAAACTTTTACCCTTAAAAAAATCTCCATAGGGGACGTTTAAAAAATTCTACGGGTTGCATGTTTTGAGTTACAGAGGAGGTCTAGGGCTAGAATTATTGCTCTCGCTCTACCGATCACGGCGATACCTCACATGCGTGGTTTGAACACCGTTTTCTCATGTGGGCGCTACTCACGTATGCGTTTGCTTCTGCACGCAAGCTCGGCGGGACGGGGTGCGTTTAATTTTTTTTTTTCTTATTTATTTTACCTTTTATTTTATTTTCTTACACTGTTTTTTTTTTTTTTAAATGGTGTCACTTTTATTCCTATTACAAGCAATTCTGTGAAGAAGTCGTTGTGACGAAACATGTCTGAGGAGTGGCTGTACGGCGACCTATCATTTGTGATTAACGTGTGACGTGCT
This sequence comes from Aquarana catesbeiana, assembly GCF_042186555.1. Classification (NCBI taxonomy): domain Eukaryota; kingdom Metazoa; phylum Chordata; class Amphibia; order Anura; family Ranidae; genus Aquarana; species Aquarana catesbeiana. Next base: position 52,080,357 of record NC_133332.1, on the reverse strand, counting down.
GTGCTGTGTACTCTGTGCACTGGTCGGCGGAGACCACCTCGCGCTGCTGAGGATCCAACGAGGGGAAAAGGGTGAGGTTAAACACTGCATCCCGGGTCTGTCGTGACCATAATACATCACTACAGCCGTGTCACATGAAGCTTTCGTTTATGCCTTTTATTATCAGAAATGTGTGAGTACAATGATTGAAGATCTTGAGTGTGCATTTTAAATAAATGTTTTATACAGTATCACACTATTGGAAGCATTATCATTTCTTCCATATGGATACACTTGATGAGTATTGCTGCTTAATGAAGAATTTCACCTGCTGCAAACACGGTTTCATTTAATTTGGCTAGCCCCTGGGAGGCTAAATTTCTGCCTATTGGCCGAGCATGAGAATGCAAGGCAAATATTTCCAGTGAGTGCGGCTCCATAAGAGTGGATCACAGTCACGGAAGGTTTGGTGGAAGACGTTTTATTGCATGGAAAAATTGCTTCATCCACTTTTTTGACACTGAATATCTTGCATGGACTTTGTTTCATTTATTTCTATTTATTTTTCATTTTTTATCTATTTTGTACAGATTGTTGTTACTATTAATTTATACATTTTATATGAAGTTAAACAGGTCCCCACCATCAGTGGGAGGGAATATTGGAAGATTACTACACGGACTCACTAGCATCAGTGGGTGGTTTATCACATTCAATTTATTTTCATACTGGCTCACTTTTACACATTATTAAGTTAATCTGTTATTTAGCGCCATTATTTCCATTGGGAACATTTATTCTATTACAAGGAATGTAAACATCCCTTGTAATAGAAAAAAAGCATGACAGGACCTCTTAAATATGAGATCTGGGGTCAAAAAGACCCAGATCCCATATTTACACTAAAATGCAATAAAAAAAAAAGCCGACGCCAAGCGGCGGAGGGCACCGGAGCGCTGCAGGAGGGGACCCTCTACCGCCGCCGATAAACGTGACCTTGCGGCGAATCCGCCGCAGAGACCACTTTTATCTTGAAGCGGACTTCCGGCCGAACAAGAGAATACCGGGGTTATGGTAGCTAGCTGCTGCCATAACAACGATATCCCCCTTCAAATTAAGGACGTATATCGGCATGTGGCGGTCCGGAAGTGGCTAAAGTAGCTAAGGGGTGTTTCAGGTGCACTTATTCTTTGAACATGGTGAAAATGGGTTTTGCCATGCAGACAACAGGTTCCCTTAATTCCTCTCCCCCTGATACCCAACTATTCTTAGTGGGAGGTTCACCTTTTCTTTGAAAGTACTCTGCATTTCTTTTCATTTCAGTAGATCAGGGGTCTCCAGAATTTTCAGACAAGGGTTAGTTTACTGTTCTTCAGACTTTAGGGGGGGCAGATTGGTGCTGAAGGGGATAAAAATGATTGTCCCTGACCCAGCGCAGTGAAAATAAAAATGGCCCCAGGCTTGGTGGTCAGTAGGAGAGGAATAGTACACCATCATTGGTATTAGTGGAAGCAATATTGCCCCAATGTTGGTGTCAGCGGGAGGAAAAGTGCCTCATATCATTGGGAGAAAGAATGCCCAATAGGCCACGTCCAGCCCTCAGGCCACAGTTTGGAGACCATTGCTGTAGAGGAACAAAGAGGTAGGCAATTGAAATTAAGTTGACTTTAATGATAAATTTAGTTTGCAGACTAGATGGACATATTGGTCTTCATCTGCGCCCACCCAGGGTAGTAGGGTGATTTATCCTGTCCTGTGAAATTTTGAAAATGTTGTACAATGAAATCGCTGCATTCATTCTGGGCAATTTGTGAGGGAAGCCTGAAGACACGAATTTATCGCCACTGAATTCTCCCATAAAAAATGTTTTATAAGACCAGCATCTCTTCTGCATATTTGAGCTCTTCTATAACTCATTTGGTGTTAACCATTGAGTTAAATGCAGGCTGTAGACCATGAACAAGCGCTTGCATGTATGAAGGACCCCTCTTTTAAACCATGTGCAGTACGCTTTAGGATGCTGTCAGCTTGGCAATTTCACTTTCCTTTCCTTTTGCTGATCAGTCAAAGGAGAAGTACAGCCAAAGCTCGTTTGGCTGTCTCCTGTGGATCACAGGGGTGCAGTTCGTTCTGCACTCCTGTGACCCATTTTGAGCAGACAGCAGGCTAAAGCCCGCTGTTTGCTGATGTCACAGAGCCGACCCAGGCTCGGGCAAGATCGCGACAATGAAGTCAGGTTCCGCCCACATTCTTGGACCAGCACCTGGCTCAGCCTCTCAACGAGACACTGAGAGCACCGAGCCGGCCGCTCCGGCCCCCTCCACAGCCTAGCGCACCAGTAAGCGACGGGGGGGGAGGGGGCAGAGCAGAGAGCTGCTTAATGTTACCAGCTCTCTGCTCGACAGGGTTTAATCGCTCGGTTCCCAATGTTAGAGCCAGCGGAACCAATGCTGCATCCACCTAGGTAAGTATGATTCTTAATAAAAAAAAACATTCATCTCTTTTAAGTGTAGAAATTTATAGGGATCACGTTTTCCAGTAATCGAACACGGGGAGAGAGAAGGTCCAAAATTGCTTATCCTACACCTTTCTAGGCCAATGTGATTTTTCAGTTTTGCAGAAGTTAGTACAATAGTAGGGCCTTCTGGTTCACTGAATGACTATTCATAGGTCTCAGAACAGGGAACAGGTATGTCCAGACAGGGACTACACATTATTATTATTATTATTATACAGGAGTTATATAGCACCAACTGTTTGCACAGAGATTTACAAAATAAAGGGTGACCTTTCCTTTACATTTCAGTTCAAGAAGGTGCAAAAGGACCTGCTTTTCAGAGCTTACAATTTAAAAGGGAGGGTCAAATGATACAAAAAGTAATAACTGAGGGACGAGTTGAAGAGAAAAGAAAGGTGTGAAGGTGGGATAGGCCTTCCTGAAGAGATGCGTTTTCAGAGATCGTCTAAAGGTGCTCACAGTAGGAGATAGCTGGACTGAGTCGGGTAAGGAGTTCCAGGGGATGGGAGAAGACCTGGAGGTGATCATAGGAAAGGTGCTGAAAGAGCTAAAGAGAAGGAGGTGATGGGAGGAGTGCAGGGGACAGTTTGGGTAATGTAGCTTGGGGCAGATATGTGGATGGCTTTGTAAGTCATTGTTAGCATCTTGAATTTTATTTTGGAAGTGGAGGGATTGGCAGAGAGGAGTGGTGGACATTCAATGGTTGGTAAGGTGGATGTATTTGGCAGCAGCATTCAGGATAGACTGAAGGGGGGTTAGCCTGTGTAAAGGTTGGCCAACAAGTTTATAAGGGGTTTTATCTTCCATACTCTATCCAAAATGAAAAAAAAAAACGTTTTGCCTAGAGTTCTTCTTTAATTTAGCATTTTGGAGAATTCATGCAAAATACAATGCTAGAATATACAAAGGTGGGTGGAACAGAGTCAGAGACCATAGCAGATTGATCTCACTGTTGAAGAATCCAAGGCATATAAAAAAGTCAAAGGTAAACTAAGCCCAGCCGGCTCCACCATTACCTAAAATCACTTTTGTGTGGGCTGAACCTTTTAAAGTTTCAGTACATGGAAATACAGATTCCGGCTGTTCAGTATTTTACTACACAGGGTCTCAACCAACACCATGCTCAAATGACCTTCACATTTATGACAATGTTGACCTCTTGTATATCCTTTCAAAAGTCTTCTTGAATATTGTTGGGAACTTTATATTCCATATAAAGAGAACAGTGCAGCGCTGGACAAATATCATGAGTAAAAAGTATTGTGAAAATAGTGTTGAAAAAAATAAAATAAAGAATTAAGCAACAGTAGTAAATAACACCTCATAATAATGACTAGTGAAAAAAAAACATTCAATCAAAAGTCCATAAGTGATGAAAAAGCAAGTACAGTGAATGCAAATAAAAGTTCTGAATTATGATGTGAGTGAAGTCCAAAAGTTATTCCATGCGGAGTTCTGGATCAGTAATCCACCGCCAGTGCTGCCCACCACCTGGTGATAAAGTCATGAAGGCTTACCAGAGAGCCAGCGACTGCCCTTACTCAGGGGGGTCAAAACAGGCTTAGTAGAGGGAGAAGTAGGATGAACTTCGAGGGATGTCCCCTGAGAAGCTCTGTAGGGAATCTTGCCAACCAGCTTCCTGGGCGACTACTCAGCAACAGCAGGGCGCCAATTCGGAAGATGTGGTCCCAAAAATGCTTCTTTTTTAGGGTGTAGTCTGTTAAATCTTTGCTGTTTTGATCTTTGCTGTTTTGAACTTTATATTCCAGTTTTAATAATAAAAATGTAAGCTCTTTTTTCTAATAGGAAAACTCAATAATGATCTGCAATTTCCTAACTACTTCTCATTCAGGAATTATGCTGAATTTTATTAGCACAGTGCTATTAAAGTTTACAATATATGCTCTTGTTTTTATTTCAAATACTTAATGAAGCTGCAGAGATGATTTGTGTATGCTGCTCCCTATTTTAGCCACAAGGTGGCAGTATATGCAGCAATTTAAAGGCAGTGCCCTCACCTTAAATGACTCCTGTAATTCATGCACTGCCTATAGGGATCTGTGTCTTATTCGAGCAGCAGGACCTTAACTCCTGTGCTGCTAGAGGAGAAGGCATTGTTGTGCACTGGAAGCTTTTTAAATTCCTTTCTGGCTGCGACCGGTGGCTTGGTAACAAAAATACCGCAATCTTTATCTCGGGACACCCAATTCATAATCCATACAGAAATACAGGTTGTGTTCTTAGGGATCCATAACATAAAAAAAAATAATGATAGGAATTAAATATGTGAATACATTATACCAAGTAAGGATGTAGGCCAGTGGATTTAATTTATTTTAATTCATATATTTAATTATTTATTTCATTATTATTATATTATATTATATTATTATATATATTATAATTATAATTATTTATTTATTTATTTAATTTATTTTATTATTTTATTTATTTTAACTTTAAATAAAATAGAATTGTTCATATTATTAGGTTTATCGGATACAAATATTAAGACCCTACAGTTAACAATTCATTGCAAAATAATGTGCAGTAAGTAACACTGGTCATAAACAGACAGTGAGACATGCATGTCCCCATTTAGATTGCTGGAACACCCTGACCAGGCGAAGATGTAGATAAAGGGTAATCAGTAAAAGATTTCTTTTCTTTTCTGCATAGATTTCTCCATAGATAGGTAAGGAGCAACATCTTTCAGCATTGTGATTTTTCCAACATGCTTCACAAATATGGGTCGTTAGTGCTTTTACACTAGGAAATGCTATTTATTGACCTCTAGTTACCCCTACATGGCGCAATAGTCTCCCACACATAGTGTCAGACTACCTGGTGCTGTTAGACTAAATAGTGTAGTTAGGGATAAGGGAACCTGCTTGGGCTCAATTTGTTGGGGTTCAACGAATCCTGCTTGAATTTCACAAAAACTGAATTTTGCTTCAAACCCCATTAAAGTGTATAGGGGAGCCAGTTTTGATTAAAAAAAAAAACTCTGGCTAATTTCAAGCCTAATAGGCAAGCTATTGTTTAAAAGAGGCATGAGGAGCTGGACACTGCCATGGCAGACATCTAACAAAGCAAGAAAAAAAAAATTAAATACTGTGGGGCAGAAGAGGGTCCTTTTAATGTGACTTTGAGGGCAGCATGGAATATACACCAGTCCTTTAAATGACATGATTGGGAGATGCCTGTAAGCATTTAAGTGGTGTTCTGGAATAGTACAATATTTGATGACAACGTTAAGAACACTGTATTCTGGCATTGTGTATTTTAGATGTTCAGTTCATTTTTTAACTTTGAGTAAATACAGCAGCACCCTAATCTGATTAATTTCCTCTTGAAAATAAAGAGATTTTTGCCTGTGACACTTGGATTTTTTTTTATCAAGTGGTAATAGGCCTGAATAGACCGGTGGAAGTAGCAGCCACAACCGCTATAGGATTGTTTACTCATAAACTGGTACACACGAGTACAGATATGTGGTCCAACAGGCATAGGCAATGACACTGCATATCCTACTGGGTCTTCTGGCAGCTGGGAAGGATGCAGGATAGGGGAAAATTGCTGATACTGTCATTTGTCTTGTCCAATCCTCATTCTCCAACAACTTGAATCCAACAGTCTCCCTTAAGTTCCCAGGCTAAACACTGTCATGCTGTGTTGCAGTATGTATGCCTGGGGCACAGGAGCCAAACTGGGCCAGAGTTGCTGGCAACTCTCCAGGCCAAGAGGTGGCTGACCGCCTGCCATCTACAGCCAGCCAATGTCATGTGTGACAACGGCTTTAACTTGCTTGGCAGCTCTTTCTCCTGGGAGAAATTCTCCTGTCCTCAGCCTGGTGGTACAGTGGGTCATTATGAAGTACGTTGGCTTCCAGAAGGTTTTTTGCAGGCCAGAAGGGTTTGTGGCCACATTAATCCATACACCACCAATGTCTGCCTGGCACTCCACTCCTCCTCTTCCCTCCATCTCCCCTCCTTCTCCTCCATTTACTCCTCCCCTTTCCTCCTCTCCCTTAGTCCTCCTACCCTTCCTTATCTCCCTTCAACTTTCCTGTCACTCCTCCTCTTCCTCCTCTCCCTTCACTCCTCCTCCCCTTTCCTCCTTTCCCTTCATCCTCCTTCCCTTCCTCATCTCCCTTCAACTTTCCTGTCACTCCTCTTCCTCCTCTCCTTTCACTCCTCCTCCCCTTTGCCTTCACACCTCCTCTCCTTCTTTTCATCCCTTCACTCTTCCTCCCCTTCCTCCTCTCCCTTCATTCCTCCACCCTTTCCCTTCACGCCTCCTCTCCTTCCTCCTCTCCCTTTACTCCTCATCAGCTTCCTCCACTCCCTTCACTCCTCTTCCCCTTTCCCTTCTCTCCTCCTGTCCCTTCTCTCCTCCCCCTTCTCCTGCTTCCTTTACTCCTCCTTTCCTTTCATTCCTCTTCCCTTCTATAGCTTTTTCTCCTCCACCTCTCATTCTTCCTATGTGCCCCTGAATAATAAACTGAAAACAGCCTCCTTCTTCCAGTACCTGGTTGCACAATATTTAGAGAGTCATATCAACCCCTCCTTCCCTTCAGTTCTTTCTCATTGGCCTTTTCCTGCCTGCTCTTCCCCAGAGTTAAGCCTTGAAACCCAAAGCAGCACTTGCCAATACTCACCCCACTGTCTCCAGTAACCACCTTCCCTTGACAGGCTGGAATGGAATTCGAAAAATGTCTCTAAACCCCCTCCCCCCACCGCTTAACACTATCTGCTGAAAACATGGCCTAGGCACGTACCATATGAACTTATTCCCACCTGGCATCACTGTTTTCTTTAAATGTTTTTGTTAAACAATGACATTTTTTTATACTTTTAAATTTCTTTACATTTTTTTACAATTTCTTTCCTTATAAGGCAATCCCTGCCTTGGTTAAGAAAATGTGGACAGGGACAGCAAGGCTTTAACTAAAACGCTTGCAAACATTTATTCTAAAGGACCACTAGGTGTCGCCTGACGTGGCCCATGTGCTTAAGGTACTAGCCTGACTGGCTGCATGTGTCATACTGGGGGGGGGGGGGGGGGGATATGTGACTGAGAAGCTGATTTTTCCAAAAAATGAATCAGATCTAGATCACAGAGGACTAACAAACGCAAACGGCAGATGTTACTGATGAAATCAATACATTTATTTTACGTAAATATACACTTAACAAAAAATTGGTTGGCAATTTGACATTGGTGGTGGTGGGGGCTTTCAATAGAGCAGATATTCCATTCTTATGACACGTTATTACAGGCAGGAAAATGTGGGAGGAAAAGAAGGTCTTTAAAAAAGCACAATCACAGCCATTTAGGAAATGTTCCCTGTGAAAAAACACACGCAACCTGTTATCACTGTAGTGTACAGTATGTGGATATTGCCAGGTTGTAAAGGGGCTGCAGGACTTCAGCAGTATTAAGATATAACACAGGAAAAAAGATACCCCACCCCTTAATTCTTATTGCTGATCCAAAATCCACTTTGTTGGCCCCTTTAAACCAAGTCCAGACAGTGCATTATGTTTACTATGGGGAATTCCTGCAGTATTTCACTGGGTCAGCAAAATAATGCAGGAATGGTAGCAGTAAACCCATACTTCATTCCTAGTGCTGAATTCCAAAAATATAAAAAGGCCATTTAATCCAGTTCATAAAAAAAAATTAATCAAGCTGCAAAAAGTACCTAAAACTCATATATTAGTTGCTTAGAATTATCTGCACACCAGAGCTGAGACAAGGACAGGGAGGGCCAGAACTCCAATCCACTCAGGGCATTATTGCTTTGCTGTTGGTTTAACACTGTGAATGTGCAGACAGGAGGAGAGATCACGAGGAAGACCTCATCAATGTTAGGCCGCTTCTTCATTGTCTGGTCAGCAGGCTGTAAATGGGGAGGTGACCAAGCTGTACTGCTTCTCGCTAATACAGAAAAGTGACATCACCCAACTGGTAGGAGATTCTGAGTCACACAATTATAAACATTTTAACACGATCAAATAGCATTCATTAATTTTATTCCCGCCTTTATTTATACTGGTCAATGTTATATTAACTGGGTTGCTGCAAGGTAGATTTTTTTTATTTGGTTGTTGTGAGTTACTACACATTATTTTCTGTATAGTGAGGGAAAATAATTATTTGATTTCCTGCAGATTTTGTAAGTTTGCCCACTTACAAAGAAATGAAGGGTCTATCATTTTTATCATAGGTGTATTTTAGATGGCAAAGACAGAATATCATCCAAACATCCAGAAAAAACACAAGATACAAACGCTATAAATTGAGTTTCAGTTCAGTGAGTAAAATAAGTATTTGATCCCCTACCAATAATAATTCTGGCTCCCACAGACTGGCTACAGTATATGCTCATGTGGTACACAGATTAGTCCTGTCGTTATGTGTATAAAAGACACCTGTCCACCTGAATCTCTTTCTTCTATTCAAACCTCACCATCATGGGCAAGACCAAGGAGCTGTCAAAGGACATTAGGAACAAATTGTAGACCTGCACAAGGCTCGAATGGGCTACAAGACAATCAGCAAGAAGCTTGGTAGGAAGGAGACAACTGTTGGAGCGATTATTTGCAAATTAAAGAAATACAAAATAACCATCAATCCCCCTCGGTTTGGAGCTCCATGCAAGATTATGCCTCATGGGGTAGGGATAATCATGAGAAAAATGAGGGATCGGCCAAGAATTACACGGGAGGAGCTTGTGAATGATCTCAAGGCAGTTAGGACCACAGTCACCAAACAAACCATTGGTAACACAATACGCCACCATTGATTGAAATCCTGCAGTGCCCGCAAGGTCCCCTCCTCAAGAAGGCACATGTTCAGACCCATATGAAGTTTGCGAATGAACATCCACATGATTCAGAGAAGGATTGGGAGAAAGTGCTGTGATCAGATGAGACCAAAATTGAGCTCTTTGGCATTAACCCCACTCACCGTGTTTGGAGGAAGAAAAATGCTTTGTTCCTAAGAACACCATCCCTACAGTCAAGCACGGATTTGGAAACATACTTTGGGGCTGTTTCTCAGCTAAAGGTACATGCTGACTTTGCTGCATTGAGCAGCCAATGGACGGGGTCTTAAACTTTAAAATCCTGAATGAGAACCTTCTTCCCTCAGCCAGAACACTGAAGATGGGTCGTGGATGGGTCTTCCAGCATGACAATGACCCAAAAACATACCGCCAAGGCAACAAAGGAGTGGCTCAAGAAGAAGCACATTAAGGTCATGGAGTGTCTCCAGACCTTAATCCTATAGAAAATGTATGGAGGGAGCTGAAACTTCAAGTGTGTTACAAGGTCTCAGGTGTGAATGGGGAGCATGTGTTTTAAATTTGGTGTTATCGCTCTCACTCTCTCATGCTGGTCACTGGAAGTTCAACATGGCACCTCATGGCAAAGAACTCTCTGAGGATCTGAAAAAAGAATTGTTGCTCTACATAAAGATGGCCTAGGCTATAAGAAGATTGCCAAGACTCTAAAACTGAGCTGCAGCACGGTGGCCAAGACCATATAGCGGTTTAATAGGACAGGTTCCACTCAGAACAGGCCTCGCCATGGTTGACCAAAGAAGTTGAGTGCACGTGCTCAGCGTCATATCCAGAGGTTGTCTATGAAATAGACGTATGAGTGCTGCCAGCATTGCTGCAGAGGTTGAAGGGGTGGGGGGTCAGCCTGTCAGTGCTCAGACCATACGCCATACGCTGCATCAAATTGGTCTGCATGGCTGTTGTCTCAGAAGGAAGCCTCTACTAAACATGATGCACAAGAAAGCCCACAAACAGTTTGCTGAAGACAAGCAGACTAAGGACATGGATTACTGGAACCATGTCCTGTGGACTGATAAGACCTAGATAAACTTATTTGGTTCAGATGGTGTCAAGCGTGTGTGGCGGCAACCAGGTGAGGAGTACAAAGACAAGTGTGTGTTGCCTACAGTCAAGCATGGTGGTGGGAGTGTCATGGTCTGGGGCTGCATGAGTGCTGCTGGCACTGGGAAGCTAAAGTTCATTGAGGAAACCATGAATGCCAACATGTACTGTGACATACTGAAGCAGAGCATGATCCCCTCCCTTTGGAGACTGGGCTGCAGGGCAGTATTCTAACATAATGACCCCAAACACACCTCCAAGACGACCACTGCCTTGCTAAAGAAGCTGAGGATAAAGGTGATGGACTGGCCCAACATGTCCCCAGACCTAAACCCTATTGAGCATCTGTGAAGCATCTTCAAACAGAAGGTGGAGGAGCGCAGGGTCTCTAACATCCACCAACCCTGTGATGTCATCATGGAGGAGTGGAAGAGGACTCCAGTGGCAACCTGTGAAGCTCTGGTGAACTCCATGCCCAAGAGGGTTAAGGCAGCGCTGGAAAATAATGGTGGCCACACAAAATATTGACACTTGGGGCTCAATTTGAACATTTTCACTTAGGGGTGTACTCACTTTTGTTGCCAGCGGTTTAGACATTAATAGCTGTGTGTTGAGTTATTTTGAGGGGACAGCAAATTTACACTGTTATACAAGCTGTACACTCACTACTTTACATTGTAGACAAGTGTAATTTATTCAGTGTTGTCACATGAAAAGATATAATAAAATATTTACAAAAGTGTGAGGGGTGTACTCACTTTTGTGAGATAATATATATATATATATATATATATATATATATAAACAAACCAGGGGGTGAGGTGCACGTCAGTCCCAGTTGGTTGTGCTTAGCAATCAAGCTTTCCCACAAGCTTCGATATAGAGAAAGATTCAGAAGATGGGATTGCTGCACAAACAATTTATTAGAAAATTTTCATGAAAAGGACATCAACATGACATCAAAAAGTCAGGCATGATATATGCCTGACTTTTCGATGTCATGTTGATGTCCTTTTCATGAATATTTTCTAATAAACTGTTTGTACAGCAATCCCATCTTCTGAATATATGTATATGTATGTATATATATATATATATATATATATATATATATATATATATATACCCATTTGTTTCTGCAACAATTGCAGTATAGAAATAATTGTTAGTATTCACATAAATAATGTATTTCTCATTGATATGATAAATGACATGCAAACGATGACAGACCCAGCTGTGCCCTTATTTTGGGAATATTCGGCCCCATTCTTGCAGGCTTTGTACCGCGGTGTGGATAACGCTGACATCTCCTGAATTCTGGGATTTCTGTTTCCTACACGTGTAATTGGACAGGACACAGGCTGGGAATTAGTGTGAAGTACACGGGTCCCCAAATCCCCCACTGTGTGTCCAGTGTGATCAGATTTCCCAGGGGAGGGAGAGCCAACATCACAGGGCAGAATAATGAATTCTAAATCCATTGTTCCCACAGATTCCCACTTCTCATCTATTTCTGGCACAGCCATTATAATTAGTTCTTGTCTTGCTAGTTCTGATCTGTCTGCTTCTATATTGCAATGCATTGTGGTTTCTGCAGCCTAATCAGTGAGTTTGCAGTACAGTCTGCTCTCATCAGTCCGGGTTTACTGCAGTCCTAGATCTGCAGTGTATAAAGGGCCCATTGGTGCAGCTTTGTATTTACATGGCATTGTTCTTTTCACTGATCCTAGAGCATCACAGCTCCAAACTAAGTGTTATAGTTCTTATATTAAAGAGTTACTCCACTCAAAGTTCACGGTGCATGGATTCCACACACCACACTAATCCGCTTCTTCTATTATAGCCTACAGTGAGGGAAAAAAGTATTTTATCCCCTGCAGATTTTGTAAGTTTGCCTACTGACAAAGAAATGATCAGTCTATAATTTTAATGGTTGGTTTATTTAAACAGTGAAAGACAGAATAACAACAAAAATATCTAGAAAAACGCATTTCAAAAAAGTTGTCAATTGATTTGTATTTTAGTGAGTGATATAAGTATTTGATCCCCTATCAATTAGCAAGATTTCTGGCTCTCAGGTGTCTTCTATACAGGTAACGAGCTGAGTTTAGGAGCACTTGCTTAAAGGGAGTGCTCCTAATCTCAGTTTGTTACCTGCATAAAAGACACCTGTCCACAGAAGCAAGCAATTAGATTCCAATCTCTCCACCATGGCCAAGACCAAAGAGCTGCCCAAGGATGTCAGGGACAAGATTGTAGACCTACACAAGGCTGGAATGAGCTGCAAGACCATCACCAAGCAGCTTGGCAAGAGGGTGACGTCAGTTGGTGCGATTATTTGCAAATGAAAGAAGCACAGAGCTACACAAGAGAATCTTGTCAATGATCTCAAGGCAGCTGGGACCATGGTCACCATGAAAACAATTGGTAACACACTACGCCGTGAAGGACTGAAATCCTGCAGCGCCTGCAAGGCCCCCCTACTTAAGAAAGCACATGTACAGACCTGTCTGAAGTTCGCTAATAAACATCTGAATGAATCAGAGGAGAACTGGGTGAAAGTGTTGTGGTCAGATGAGACCAAAATCCAGCTCTTTGGCATCAACTCAACTCACTGTGTTTGGAGGAGGAGGAATCCTGCCTATGACCCCAAGAACACCATCCTCACTGTCAAACATGGAGGTGGAAACATTATGCTTTGGGGTTGTTTTTCTGCTACGGGGACAGGACAACTTCACCACATCAAACGGACGATGGACGGGGCCCATGTACCGTCAAACCTTGGGTGAGAACCTTCTTCCCTCAGCCAGGGCATTGAAAATGGGTCGTGGATGGGTATACCAATACTTATTTCACTCATTACAAAATACAAACCAATTCATAACTTTTTTGAAATGCGCTTTTCTGGCTTTTTTTGTTGTTATTCTGTCTCTCACTGTTAAAAAAAAATCTACCATTAAAATTATAGACTGATCATTTCTTTGTCAGTGGGCAAACGTACAAAATCAGCAGGGGATCAAATACTTTTTTCCCCTCACTGTATAGGTCTGATATTTAAGGGCATGGTGGTAGTGGTGGTGAGGTAAAGCCTGTTCACTTGAAGAAGTGGATTTCATTGGAGCACAAGCACATAAGCAATACAATTCGAAAAAAATTATTATTTACCTCTTGACCTTCCCTCTTAGATTGTAAGCTCTAAGGAGCATGGCCCTCTGATTCCTACTGTATTAAAGTGTATTGTATTTGTACTGTCTACCCTCAAGTTGTAAAGCGCTACGTAAACTGTTGGCGCTATATAAATCCTGTATAATAATAATAATTGTTTGTTCACATTGATTTAATTATTTTTATTTATTTTTTAATTTCTTAATTTTTTTTTGTATATTGGTTGATTTTCATACTATGGGATATTTGTAGGGTAGCGTTGCACTGTATTAATTCATATAAGATTTGTAGGAGATGTGTGGAACTCTTTGTAAGTGATAGCAGCAACCAATAATAATATAAATCACATTACACAAATATAGTAAATAGTTTAGACCATAGGCGTGCGCACAGGGTGTGCTGGATGTGCCTTGGCACACCCTAATCACCCCATACGCATTAGCATTATCACTCTGTGTGCCAGCAGAAAGATGGGAAAGATCTCCCTCTTACCGGCTCTGCCATAAGAGAAGTGTTTATGCACTTCTCTTTCACTGTGCCAGCTGGCAGATCAATGTGCCGGATAAATGTGCCAGGGTCATATATATGTAGACACATAAACACACACATAGATTTGAGCTTTAGGGTGCACACCCAAATGCAATACGCTGCGCACACCTATGGTTTAGACACTTTGTTGAGATTGCACAGGAGTACGTTTGTATAAAATCTTGGCGCATGTGCAGCAAGGAGTGCTGGTGCAGGGAGATCAGCAGCACTGAGATGCAACAAAGAATGAAAAGGGGAGAAAACAGTATTTTATGGAATGAAAACATGGTAATGATGATACATAGTCATTTAGCAAGCTTAATGTAATCCAGCCTTGGTTTGGCTCTTCTAATACACAATACACGCCATACACAATACACCCATGCCAGGCCACGGGTTTTGCAGAGATATGTGGGTTTTCTAAAGGAAGAATACAGCCCACTCTGAACAGAGCAGGTAGGGAGGGGGGAGTGAGTCACTCCTCTGACTCAAATAACTGAGCCTGTCATTTGATTTTCAGATATTCATTTCTGTAAACAGGATTTATGATTGAAAGCAGATATTGAAAAGGGAGCCTAAAGCTCCACCTGCTGGTTGCAAAAAGAACAATACTGCATACCTGACAAACAGGTGAAAACAAATATTTTTTTTTTTTCTACTTTAGAATTTATTAAATGGCAAAATAAAAAAAATAATGAAAACATTCCTTTTAAAGGAATTTCAAACATTAAAAATTAGATTGCATTTCTTATGCATCTCGATGTCAAAATCTTGTGTCAAAAAGCAACTGTCTTCAGGTGAATGTAGTTCTCAAATGTACACTCACCGGACACTTTATTAGGTACACCTGTTCAATTGCTTGGTAACACAAATAGCTAATCAGCCAATCACATGGCAGCAACTCAATGCATTTAGGCATCAGAATGGGGAGGACAACTTGCTGAAGTTCAAACTGAGCATCAGAATGGGTAAGAAAGGGGGTTTAAGTGACTTTGAATGTGGCATGGTTGTTGGCAGTGGCGGCTGGTGCTCAAAAGTTTTGGGGGGGCGCAAAATTCTGAAAAATACTGAAAAAAAAACATTAAATGCAGCCACTGTGCACATCAAATGCAGCCACTGTGCCCATCAAATGCCGCCACTGTACCCTTCAAATGCAGCCACTGTGCCATCAAATGTAGCCACTGTGCCCATCAAATGCCGCCACTGTACCCTTCAAATGCAGCCACTGTGCCATCAAATGTAGCCACTGTGCCCATCAAATGCCGCCACTGTACCCTTCAAATGCAGCCACTGTGCCATCAAATGTAGCCACTGTGCACATCAAATGCAGCCACTGTGCCCATCAAATGCCGCCACTGTACCCTTCAAATGCAGCCACTGTGCCATCAAATGTAGCCACTGTGCCCATCAAATGCCGTCACTGTGCCTTTCAAATGCCGCCACTGTGCCCATCAAATGCAGCCACTGTGCCAATCAAATTCCCCCACTGTGCCCATCAAATGCAGCCACTGTGCCTGTCAAATGCAGCCGCTGTGCCATCAATTACAGCCACTGTGTCCGTCAAATTCAGCCACTGTGCCCATCAAATGCAGCCACTGTGCCCATCAAATGCAGCCACTGTGCCTGTCAAATGCAGCCAATGCGCCCGTCAAATACAGCCACTGTGCTATCAAATGCAGCCACTGTGCCCATCAAATGCCGCCACTGTGACCCCCCCCCCCCCCCGGCGACGAGCTACGGGATGCCTTGTCTTCCTTCTGCTAGGTTTCCAATCACAGCGCTGATACTTTCAGCCAATCAGGTGACGGGTATTAGATCCGCCCCTCCTGATTGGCTGAGAGGCGGTTCAGTATTAGAAAAGCAAATATTCATTCGCTTTTCCAACACACCTAGGTGGGCTCATAGCGCAATGCTCTGCACCACGAGTTCACCATTTTTTAAGCCTATTAGAGCCTATGGCTCTAGTCAGGTACTTTAAAAAAACACCCCTGCTGCAGGAATTCAGGTACCCGGCGTCCAAAAAGGGGCCAGTGCCTGAATAGGGGGTGGCAGCAGTGATAGATAGATTCATGCTATGCATAAATCTATCCATACTACACGGGGGGGCGCGTGATAGAGGGGGCGCCCCTAATGGACGCACCGCTACTGGTTGTTGGCAGACGGGATGATCTGAGTATTTCAAAAACTGCTGATCTACTTGAATTTTCACACACAACCAATTCTCATGTTTACAGAGAATGGTCCGAAAAAGAGAAAATATGAGCGGCAGCTGTGTGGAAGAAAATGCATTGTTGATGTCAGAGGAGAATGGGCAGACTGGTTTGAGATGATAGAAAGGCAAAAGTAACTCAAATAACCTCTCGTTACACCCAAGGTATGCAGAATACCATCTCTGAACGCACAACACATCGAACCTTGAAATAGATGGGCTACAGCAGCAGAAGACCACTCCGGGTGCTACTCCTGTCAACGAAGAACAGGAAACTGAGGCTACAATTCGCACAGACTCACCAAAATTGGACAATAGAAGATTGGAAAAACGCTGCCTGGTCTGATGAGTCTCGATTTTAGCTGCAATTACATTCAGATGGGGTCAGATTTTGGGGTAAACAACGTGAAAGCATGGATCCATCCTCCTTGGTTGGTGGTGTAATGGAGTGGGGGATATTTTCTTGGCACACTTTGGGCCTCTTAGTACCAATTGAGCATTGTTTAAATGTCACGGCCTACCTGAGTATTGTTACTGACCATGTCCATCCCTTTATGACTACAGTGTACCCATCTTCTGATGGCTCCTTCCAGCAGGATAATGGACCATGTCACAAAGCTCCAATCATCTCACCAGTGGACAATGAGATCACTGTACTCCAATGGCCTCCACAGTCACCACAACTCAAACCAATAGAGCCCCTTTGGGATGCTAACATGTCAATATGGACCAAAATCTCTGAGGAATGTTTCCAACACCTTGTTGAATCTATGTCATGAACAATGAAGGCAAAAGGTAGTCCAACCCGGTACTAGCAAGGTCTACCTAATAAAGGCCAGTAAATGTATGTCCTCCAGAACATCAGTGGGTAAGGGGTAGACTTTGGGAACACACTTTAAGGAGAACTAGTTAGGAGCGGACATTTCTAAGAGCCCTTTTACACTGCCGTGGTGCGTTTTTTCGACACTGCGGGTGGAGCTCAGCTTACCTACATATTTGAAGTTGGTTAGCTTCGGTGTTTAGCTGTATTCTCTCCCCCATGGAGGCTATCCCATCTCCTGCCTGAGCTCAGGGCTGATAACTGACACTCTGAGCTGCTGGAGAAAAACTGGCAGTTATTAAGGCCTTCAGTTTCCTTTCACCTATTCCTCGCCAATTTTCTTATATGAGTTTGTAGAGTATCTGTTATCAGCGCTGAGCTTCTGCAGTATATAGGACAACCTCACAACATGATACTCATGCTCTAACACAGGGAGAATATTATAAAAAAAAATCATTGCCCAAGATTGCCCAAGAGGTATAAACGATATCATTATAGCAATTGATGTTATTGTAGCCATATTAGTGCAATTCTGACAGAGAAAATCTAGTACTGTCCGTGATACTTTCTTTATTTGCACTAACATACAATTTTTCAGGACAAGCTTTCGGGGGTTGGACCTTGAAGAAGGGGACATACCCCGAAAGCTTGTCCTGAAATATTGTATGTTAGTGCAAATAAAAAAAAGTATCACGGACAGTACTCGATTTTCTCCATTATAGCAATTCAAATGTGAGGATTCAAATTATTAGGCTTTGTGCACACAGAATGCTTGTTTATCCCTTCTGAATGCCTTTTTTCAGAGAACAGCTGCTTAATAAACGCACCTAAAGCTGCATATCGCACATTTGTTCAGACGTGTTTGGGCTCATCAAGTGTTTGAGCGTTAATGGATTCTATCGGCCAGAATATTCGTTTATTCTGGCCATTGGAGTGCATAAATGCTGGAACGTGCCTAGACGCGTCGAGGCGCGTTTAGGCGCAGTCAGCATTTTTTCTGCTCTTCAGCTCCTCTCCTGGATGTGCCTTTGGTGGGTTTCTTTTTTGGCCCATAAACGCTTTTCTTCTAATATGCCTGTCATAGCCTATGTGTGCATGGACACATAAGCTAACATGGAGGTGCTTTAAAACACCTGTCAAAGTGGTGTTTTTTAAATCCAGTATGCATGAGGCCCTATACATTTTCATTTATGTTTTCTATTTAAGCTGAATTCCATGGAGGAAGTTGGAAATCACTTGTAGTAGTTGGTGCTACTACAGTGATAGTCATGATCTTTAAGGTCCTGCTAAAGCCTAGTACACACAGTCCGTATGTACGGCAGCTGGTCCATGTTCTGGTGGTGGTGGGGGGTCATGTCCCTTTGTCAGAATACAATAGCTCAGCGGAGGAGTCAGCTGTACTAACTGTCTAACTACTAACTGGCTGTACTAACATTGGATAGTTCCCAGATAGCAAGCAATTATGCTGCAAGTTTGAAAATGACTTGCTAAGCTATTGCTAGACTTGCCAGGCTTCACAAGTTTGTTGCACGATTGCAGCAAGTTCGCATTGCATGACCCCAGATCAACTTTCTTTGCAAATATTCTGCAAGTTCTGGTTCAGTTATGTTGTGCAATAGTCATCTCACCACAGGGGTCACTGTGGCTGAAGTTTCATGCTGCAGACTTACAGAGCTCTTGCTGTAGACTCACCACTGCAACTTTGCTCTTGCTAGAGAGTAGAGACTTGCCACACAAATTTGCTACAAATTGGAAAAGTGTCCTCTAGAACTTGTGCTTCAAGTGCTCTGCAAGTGTACAACATGCCAGTGAAAATGTGCAGCAAGTTAACAAGACTTACAATTCAACACTGCCACAAATTTATGGCAAGTTATCCTTACTATCTGGTACAGTGGCTCCTTGCAAGCTCTGGGTTGCACGAAAAAAAAACTATTGGTGTATACCAGGCTTAAGGTTCTGTGCGCGTTCTCCTCTACATACTGGCCACAAAGGGCCACTTGCTTGGCACTGTCACCATGTATAGAACACCTTGTATTTTGTTTTGTGAATACAAGGTGTTCTCTGATTGGACTAGGTGGAGAGAAGGGGTGTTGATGTTACAATCTCCATCTTGTCCAATCAGAAAACACATTGTATTAATTAAAAATAATACAAGCTCTATAAATGGTGGTGGTGCTGAGTGAGCAACCCTTTGTGGTCAGTGTGTAGAGGGGCAGCACAGGACCTGGAAGATCGCAGCTATGACTATAGTAGCACCAACTACTACAGTGATAGTCAGCTTCTCCAGCGGCCCATTAGGTATGAGATATACAGTCAGGTCCATAAATATTGGGACATCGACACAATTTTAACCTTTTTGGCTCTATACACCACCACAATGGATTTGAAATGAAATGAACAAGATGTGCTTTAACTGCAGACTTTCAGCTTTAATTTGAGGGTATTTACATGCAAATCAGGTGAACGGTGTAGGAATTACAACGGTTTGTATATGTGCCTCCCACTTTTTAAGGGACCAAAAGTAATGGGACAGATTAACTATCATCCATCAAACTTTCACTTTTTAATACTTGGTTGCAAATCCTTTGCAGTCAAATACAGCCTGAAGTCTGGAACACATAGACATCACCAGACATTGGGTTTCATCCCTGGTGATGCTCTGCCAGGCCTCTACTGCAACTGTCTTCAGTTCCTGCTTGTTTTTGGGGCATTTTCCCTTCAGTTTTGTCTTCAGCAAGTGAAATGCATGCTCAATCGGATTCAGGTCAGGTGATTGACTTGGCCATTGCATAACATTCCACTTCTTTCCCTTAAAAAACTCTTTGGTTGCTTTCGCAGTATGCTTCGGGTCATTGTCCATCTGCACTGTGAAGGGCCGTCCAATGAGTTCTGAAGCATTTTGCTGAATATGAGCAGATAATATTGCCCGAAACACTTCAGAATTCATCCTGCTGCTTTTGTCAGCAGTCACATCATCAATAAATACAAGAGAACCAGTTCCATTGGCAGCGATACATGCCCACGCCATGACACTACCACCACCATGCTTCACTGATGAGGTGGTATGCTTTGGATCATGAGCAGTTCCTTTCCTTCACCATACTCTTCTCTTCCCATCACTCTGGTACAAGTTGATCTTGGTCTCATCTGTCCATAGGATGTTGTTCCAGAACTGTGAAGGCTTTTTTAAATGTTGTTTGGCAAACTTTGAGCAGCCAATTGTCCCATTACTTTTGGTCCCTTAAAAAGTGGGAGGCACATATACAAACTGTTGTAATTCCTACACCGTTCACCTGATTTGGATGTAAATACCCTCAAATTAAAGCTGAAAGTCTGCAGTTAAAGCACATCTTGTTTGTTTCATTTCAAATCCATTGTGGTGGTGTATAGCAGTGTTTCTCAACTCCAGTCCTCAAGGCGCCCCAAAAGGTCATGTTTTCAGGATTTCCCTCAGATGAAACGGCTGTGGTAATTACTAAGGCAGTGAAAGTGATCAAATCACCTGTGCAAAATAATGGAGAGCCTGAAAACATGACCTGTTGGGGCGCCTTGAGGACTGGATTTGAGAAACACTGGTGTACAGAGCCAAAAAGATTAGAAATGTGTCGATGTCCCAATATTTATGGACCTGACTGTACATACTTACATTGTGTGTTCGGCTTTAAAAAAACATTGCTATTGTAGGCATTCTGGTTGGATATGACTAAGGTCTGTTTATTGTCTCTTCTTTGTCCCTTCCTAAAACTGGTAAATCTTTTTTTAAATATACCTTTTGATTTAATAATTAAAATGTGTTGACCTATTCCTATAGAATGTATTATTAGCTATAGCTATTAAATTACGATGAATGTCCTTTGGAGGAAGAAATACCCTTTGAAGCGGTCAGGAGTCTCCGCTCAGAACCTTCTCATAGAGAAGATGTTTTGACATTCAGACTGTTGAACCCATTTTCCGTATAAGGACTCCTATGGTATTTGGCGATGGTCTGACCACTAAATCTACGAGGGATTCCACTATGTTCATTAGATGGGCTAAACCATTTATCAAAGAGCAGCTGAACAATTTGTAACAACCCAATCTATAAAAATATACCGTATTTAAAAAAAAAAAAAAAGGCAAAAATCGATGAAATCTCTAGTTTTCTAAAGAAAATCCATTTTTACATTTCTATTTTTTTCTTTTGGTGCAGACCAAATATTATTATCTGCCTTATATCTAATCCGACAGGATTTATGTTTAATAAAGCAGAGTGCTTGGCTCGTTCCTCTTGCTCCGAAACGGTTAACCGTAGAATCAATTCCCTCACCTCCCCCCACACCCCTCTCTCCATTCACCCATCTCCCTCTGACACTTTCTGCTCATTAAGTGTAACTGGCGCTCCAGCCCAACACTGAATTTCAACAAATATCAGCAAAAATACCAATGAATATTTAATGGGATTTTTTTTTTTTTCCTGCATCAAATCTACCTTCTCTCCCCTCACTGAGTTCCTGAAATTTGCAATTTGAGGCTATGTTGCTGGGCAGAAAGAGGGAGAGTTGATCTGTGCAGACTTGGATAAGAAGGTGCACGGCATTATGGGTAGATGGACAATAATCCTAAGGGTTAAATATTTAAATGCATATTTAGGCGATTAGAGCAACCGGCTAGTAGGCTTGAGTAGCATGAAAAAGCGTCTGGCCTTGAAAGGCCAATTTATGCTGGCTATAGACAGGCCAAAGCTAAGCACTCCATATGATAATCTTTTAAGTAGTAAATAATAGTGGAATATATCTGCTGCTTGAGACACAGATCTGCCCGATTGCTTAAAGTGGACCTAAAATTAAAACATAGACTTGCCCCATAGGTTAAAAAAAAGTTCCGTAACACACCTGCTGCAAAAAAACAAACAGACCAAATGTGACCTTCCAGAGTGCTCAATCACATGACCATATGCCTAGGCATTTGTTCACCTGACCCCCCCCCCCACTAAAGGGAAAGATCAGAGTTCAAGCAGAACTGATAGTTGATTAGCTGTGCCTAAATCACAAATACCTAAATGCCAACTAACATGAGAGTGTCCTTTTTTTTCTACATAATGGGTATGTACACTATATTACCAAAAGTATTGTGACGCCTGCCTTTACACAAACTTTAATGGCATTCCAGACTTAGTCCTTAGGGTTCTATATTGAGTTGGCCCACCCTTCACAGCTATAACTTCTTCAACCTTTCTGGGAAGACTATTCATAGGGTTTAGGAGTGTGTCTATGGGAATGTTTGACCACTCTTCCAGAACCACATTTGTGAGGTCAGGCACTGATGTGGACTAGAAGGCCTAGGTTGGCAGTCTCCGCTCTAATTCATCCCAAAGGTGTTTCTATGGGGTTGAGGTCAGGACTCTGTGCAGCCAGTCAAGTTCCTCCACCCCAAACTCGCTCACCCATGTCTTTATGGACCTTTCTTTGTGTACTGGTGCTCAGTCATGTTGGAACAGGAAGGGGCCATCCCCAAACTGTTCCCACAAAGTTGGGAGCATGAAATTGTCCAAAATGTCTTGGTATGCTGACGCCTTAAGAGTTCCCTTCACTGGAACTAAGGGGCCAAGCCCCCTGAAAATCAACCCCACACCATAATACCCCCTCCGCCAAATGTTTTGGAGCAGTGCACAAAGCAAGGTCCATAAAGAGATGGATGACTGAGTTTGGGGTGGAGAACCTTGACTGGCCTGCACCTCAACCCGATAGAACAACTTTGGGATGAATTAAGAGCGGAGAATGTGAGCCAGGCCTTCTCATCCATATCAGTGCCTGACCTCACAAATGCGCTTCTGGAAGAATGGTCAAACATTCCCATAGACACACTCCTAAACCTTGTGGACAGCCTTCCCAGAAGAGTTGAAGCTGTTATAGCTGCAAAGGGTGGGCCAACTCAATATTGAACCCTATGGGCTAAGACTGGGATGCCATTAAAGTTCATGTGCATGTAAAGGCAGGCGTCCCAATACTTATGGTAATATAGTGTATTTCGGTGCTCTTTAGCCTATTATTAAAACAATGGGGTAGACTGGTCAGGATAGGGGGTTGATGAATGTCAACAGTAACAAAAAAGTATATGTAATCTCAGTCGCTCGTTGGAAAAATGGCAAAAAAGTTCTTGGACATGTTCACACTCAGCACTCCCACGACACGTCAGGTTCTCTTTAGTGCATTACGGAGCTTTTGGTATAGTGGTGTGGCAATATCATAAATTGAAAAAAAAAAGACTCAACAATGACTTTAATTCCATGATTTATTAACACACAATAACAATTGATCTCACTAATGCAAGCGACAGAAAGAAATCACAACAACGTTACAGACAGCCGAACCGTGGCAAAATATCAAATGCTTGGCAGGTCAAAGCCCACCACAAACTCATTTTTTTTTATTACATTTTTTTTAACACTTTTTAAATTTTAGCTTTTTTTTACATCAGGTTTTGCAGCACCTTTGAAGTAACACGTACATCTGTGCAAAATTCTCTCTTGTCCGTATTTTATTTGTCATATAGAAACATTAACACAACTGACAGTTGTTCTAAAGGAGTGTTTGGTGGTTAAAGCAATACAAATAAAAATATAGGAATCCATTGTCTGCCTACATGATACAGCATTTCACAGGGTCTACTTCCAGAGAAAAAAAAGTAGCTCAAAGATTTTGGCAATTATTTAACACTGACTGCCTGAAAAAGAGGTTCTGTCTGGGTGTCTTGGAAGCCATTTTTAAACATAGAGGGGCCTGTTACAAAATGGTTGCCTCCTATAGTCTCTACAAAGTGCTATCTGCAAAGTGCTGATCACACCCTCCCTTCCCTTTGGTGGTCATATAAAACAGCCCCAGGGTTTTATCCAAAAACAGACAGAAAAATGACATCAAATAAAATCATGTGACTTGTAACATTTAATACGGCCACAATGGCTATAGAGCTGTAGCACTCTTGTCAGGCCGCCTCCTACGTGGTCTCCCGCACCTAGAATTGCTGTTGATTTAGAAAATGGGGTAATGCTGTTATTATTCTTACCTCTAGAAGTGCATTTTACGTTTGAGTCTTATATTTACAAGTCAGGAAATCATATTACCCCTTCCAATGGGGTTATCATGGCTGTAATTCCAGTCACATGTTGTAGCCTTAAAGGGACACTATCATGAAAAAAGATGCAGTTATTTACATGTGGTTCATTTTATTTTCTTTACCATAAAAAAAGCCTCTTTGTTCTCCTCCTCATTGACAATGACCCAACTGTTTTGTTTGACCATTGCACATCCGATAAGGGCCCTGGCCACTACAGGCAACAAATACATTCTACTGTTAGAATACGGTGCCTAATATATCCTAATGTCTGAAAAGACCGCTTCTTTATTGCCCATACCAACTTTTCAGCTCTTATCCTTCTTGGCCTATCCACAGCCATGAGATTATTGGTGCCCAATATGACTGATAACCCCAGGATCAGAAAATGGTCATATGTCTGTGAGCACTACATGACCTCTGCAGACAACCCTTGGCTAGTGGATCTCCGGGAGGAAAAAGATCAATCATCTGAAATGGGTTTTCCTAAATGTTAACTATTGTTTCCCTGAGATAAGGCTGAAGCCACAGTCACCTTCTTGTTGTATCAACATGTACGTTTGGCTAAAAAGACTGCATGTTGAATACTATGATAGCTCTACAGAACTTCTGTAGCCATTACAATGCTAAATAGGCACAAACAACAGGTCAGAAAACTATGGCCTGATTTGTACAGCAGTAGGCCACTGTATTCAGGATGTAATCTAAAGCTGAACAATGTTAGTGGGAGAGTCCCATCCATGATCTAAAAGCCCGAGACAAGGACTGGGCTGTTTAGGGCTACCAGAGGAGATTGTCACATTTGGAGATCTTCTAAAATCTCTATGCAACAACAATAATCCTTTGCTTTTCTCTATTGGAACCCCCCCCCCCCCAAGAAGTTCCAGGAGTCATAAATAAGATGCCTTACAGCAGGCTTTCTTAACATTGAGGAACCCTTCAAATAACATTCCAGTCTCAGGGAACCCCAGCTAGTAAATACTTTACCAAAGCCAATAGTACATTAGCATGATGGTCAGCAGTAACAAAGCTCCTTACATTGGTGGGGAGTGGTATGAAAGCTTCTTACATTGGTGTTCAGTGGGAAGAATGTTCTTTACATTAATGGTCAGTGGGAAGATTATCTTTTACACTGGTGGTCATTAGGAACAATGCTCCTTGGTGGAAAAAATGTTCCTTACATTGGTGGTGAGTAGCCAGAAAGCTCCTTGCTCGTTGCTCAAAGAAATGCCTATCAAACTACCATTCCACCAAACCCTGGTTGAGAAAAGCTACATAAAGTTTGGGTGCAAAGCATTTTGTCCAAGTCTGTGTAACACTTATAATAACCCCACTTACTGGAGGAGGCAACAATCAATAAACAATCTTAAAGCCATGTATGGGAGAGTTGTCAGCTATGCCCACAGGACTGATCTGTACACTGATATGCTCTGTATTTCTAACCATACATCAATCTTGATTGAGGCTGGAGTCACACCTGAGTGGAGCAATTTATAGGCGTTATTACTTAAGCATTTTTGCATGCAAGGTTTATGGATGTCTATGCAAAGGAATCTTTTACAGCTAAATGTATTAGAAGCAGATTTCAAAAGTTTTTATGTGTATTTAAGCTTCAGGTATTTCAGTTTTAGTTAACGCAAAGAAGTAGGGGTAGCAGACTAGTTCTTACAGGGTTAAATGTGCTTGAAATACTCCTGAAAAAATGCACAAAAATGCTTACTTTGCACATTTACAGGCACTTACAGATGAAAGTCTAAGGAGCCATAAATGCCCAGTTCTGCTCCAGAAGTAGCTCATGTACCTTTTAGAGTGTTAGACATTGGCTTACAGGTGCCTGAGTGCTCATATATGAATGGCCACCATTTAAAACCATGGGATTTGATTTGTTGAGACTTTTGGAGTTCTATGGTTCAAGCTACAAAACACCCAGGTGTGAATGGGACCTTACTGTTCACCTTATAGTAAAGCAATCCACAATATGATAGCCCTATATAAACAGTAACCAATCATATTCCAGTTCCCATTTCTACTAATACGGTCTACAAAATAGAAACTAACATTACATCTAACTAAAAAAAGACATCTAAACTGATTGGTCACTATGGGTGTCCCTCAAGCGTCTCTTCTGCAGATTCCCGGGTCCCTGGAATCTGGTGACTTTGCCCACAGCAATTAATTAGAAGTCTGAATTACCGGTATTTTTTCTTTGTGCAAGCCCAAATATGTAGAAAAAGATGTGAATAGTTGCTACAGGCAATAATAGTATAGATACCAACATTTCAAAACAATTTGCAGGAACCAGTAGGAGCATCTAGACCTTTCTTTCACAGAACCACTGGTTTGCAAAATTTGTCAGCATTGTAAATGTTTCTTACCATTACATGTAAAAGGACCAAGAGCTGTAGCGTATGCAAAGGATTGAATTTTGCATGTCGAAAAAAAAAAAACTTTGCGTTATGTTTGGCCAGTTTCAAAGAACAGTTATTTCCAGCTCCCTGGCAAAATTTCTGGAAATAAAGGACAGTTGGAAGCTTCGTAAAGGCGAGCTTACATATGTTACGTCAGTAAGGTGGAGAAAGACAAGTCTGATTTTCAGTGCTCAGCATAAATTTAAATATAAAGTAAGAAAACACCCAAACTATTCCTCATGATAGTGCCCCTTTAAATTGTTTCCCAGCTACATGCTGAGATATTCTAACACTAACAACACCCACATGTCTACAGCATATAGAAAGTACATGAGAGCCCTTCCAAGGGATCAGCCACAAACGTCCTTCTTATATACAGTAAATCAATTGCTAGCTAATATTTATAAGGATCAGGGGGAGGAAGCAACAATTTATAAAAAAAAAAAAAATTCCATGCAAGAATATAAAAATGTTAAAAAGGATTTCTGAATAGTGAAAGTACAAATACTTCTAATCATCTCGTTATAAAAAAAATACACAAAGCTCTATTAAGGCCAGACAATATACCAAACAAATGCAGAACGGGGAGCTGTGAACCCCTCAGGGGCGGATTTCAGCAAAGGTGGGTGATGATTAGTGTAAACAGGTAGATATATAGACAGAACACCCTCTGTGTTCTATTATAGGTACAATTTCAGATGCTTTATATTACAACAATAATTAATCAGTATACAATTTTTAAGCCATAGCAGAATCCTAATCCTTAAGAGGAACTTCTTTGATTGCATGTTATAAAAGAAACTTCATGAGTTTTATCATCTTTACATTGTTCTTTGTAGGCCTTAATAAAGTTTTGTATACAGATTTGGTAAGAGAAGAGTACCTTACAAGCCTTCTTTGGATGAGGAGACAAAGTGGAGGGTACATTCCACCAATGCATGTGGCTAAAAGGGTCTTACGGACTTCTATAGGTTCCAGGGGGTTCCCCGTGTGCCTTTCTTTGTAGTTACATATAAGGAAAGTAGTCTAGGGTGTCCTCTGTTACCCTGAAATCTACTAAAGTATATACACATTTTATTACATTGTACTAATCCAATCACATAAGCAAATATGTAAACATTTCAGGAATTTAATATATTCCTTATAAATTTGGAACCATAGAAGGGGCAATCGTTTATTAATTGTGATTGACACTGCAAATTAAACACATCCCTGTACCTTTAGTACACACACCGTAAAGGCAATAAATGCCCCAGTTCAGTTGCTCTAATATCTTATGTGATATACAAATGTATAGAAGTTCCTGTTTTAATGCATTCACATCGTAAACTGCACATGTCTGGAAATGTCCTTTAAAGAGACCCTGCTACCAAGTAAAAAAATGCAGGTAATAGCACTGACAAATCAACTATTTTAAATGCTTACTTGCATTTAATTATTATGTAGCTGCTGGGAGAGGAGCGAAGCAGAACACTATGAAGTGTCATCTGAGTGACAGCTTTGAGTCTGCTGGGGCTGTTGACTTCACATCCAAGATAGCAGCACCCAGCAGCAGTCTCAGGGTTTTCTGATGTCTAGGCAAGGGGATTTTTATCAGGTAAATAACATACATAAAATGTATTAAATGCACATATAATCTTATGGGATGATTTTTTTGTTGTTGAAATTAATAATTTGACAGCAGGGTCTCTTTAAATAAACTTGATCTGGCCTGAAATGTTCCTTAGGAAACAACAGTACTGAAGTGTAGGCACCTTGTGTTGTGTGCATGTACTTGTGTTGGTTCCTAAATTGATTCCAGTGTCTCAGTGGAGCCCATTAGATCCTAGGCCCAGGATATACATGAATACTCAACTTTGGCCCAAACCAAGATTAAGGAGATCGTCCAGGGCAAAGTAGCAGAGTCTCTTAGTCCATCACTCCCTCTTTACATTCCTCTTCACTAGACTCTGTTGCTCTGGGAGTCAACACCTATGTAAGCTCTGTGCTGGATGGTGTCAAAGCTTACATATGGTTGATGACCTCATCTTCCTCACCAGGTGAGGACAGTTTTGGGGTCCAAGCACCACATCCTTAAAGGTGGTCACATAATCCCCCATACCACAGCAATCCATGTTTTTGGGACCGCTGCAGTGGAGCAACCAAGTGAGAACGGAGAGAGATGGAGGTAAGTATAAGTTTGTTGGTTAGTAAAGCCCCCGTGTTACTTGCCTCTGAAAGAGCAAAATGACAAATTCTTTATAAGCCATTCTAAGTTCCACCAACAGTTCCTCCAGTGTCAAACGTCAGGGCCTCTCCTCACAGCTTACTGAAGTTCAGGCATTTAACAGTTTAATGATAGCGTTCGGGGCTTGGCACCAGGAGAGGATAGGGTGTATTTTCTACTAGGGCAGCAATGGAGGCCCCCAGTACAACCTGAGCTTAGGATCAAAAGGGGCTTTAGCTTAGAATAACCATGGAGTGATTTCAAGTCTAAGGCTGGCTAAACATTTTACAGTTTTCTTGTACAATTTTCCTTTAGATTTACCCAAATCTTATAATATAAACCTAAAGACTATCAATTAGTATGCAATCAGACAGGCCCTTGCAGTACACATTTGAAGGTAAATCTAAAGGAAATTGAATAAGAAATATGTAAAATGTATGGCCAGCTTAAGGCTGGCCTTACACCAGTAGAATTATGTTTGAACATTCATACAGAAATTCTGAAAAATCATTGGCCATTGTGTTCCACCTTGCCATCATTGAATCAAATAAATGAATTCAAAAGCCCTTCACAATTAGAATTTTCTTCATTTGCGAAAACATTTTCAAATTCTACTTCCAGTTTTCTCGTGACAAATCAAAAATTGTTTGTAGTTTTGACCCCCTTTACCGATAGTAAATCAAACAAAAGAACATTTGGAAAGTGAAAATTCTACTGGTGTATGGACAGCTTAACACAGGTTATTTCAGCCATTTTAGGCTAAGTTAATTTCATTATAAAGTACAGTCACCTGGTCATTCCAGAGATCTGACAAGGGAATTAAACATTAACATACAGTATACATTTGTGAATCCTGCTGAATTCTTTCTCATGTCAGACCAAAATTTTTAAGCAGTGCTTTAAATGAGGACTACAGTGAAGACTCAAAATTCAGCTACAAGGGGCCATACAAACAGCCACTTACCTGTGTTTGTATTCTGTTTTACAATGCGTAAAATGGTTCTGACCTATGCTAACCCCAACTTCTAACATGAGGGAGGTGTTTTTGTTCCAGACCACACTAACCATTGCAGACTGTATGGAACTTCAAATCAGTGACTTCTAGATCTAACATGTGAACAGGAAATAATCAATGGATATAACCAGATATTATATAGGTTGGTTGTTCATATTTGTCTTAAGTGAAGTTCTACTTTAAGGTCTCATACACTGTTTAAATGCTGGTCTGAAGAGCTCACATTCAAAAGGCATTTACAAAGCACTGATAGAACCCTTAAAGCACTCTTTGGCTTCAGTCTGAGTCAGGTAGATACAGATGGTAATGGGTGCACTAACTACAGCAAGACTATTTTATGTCACCAAAGGGTAAATTACCCTTCATTTCTGTTGCAAAAATTTTGCAAATTATTTTCTCCACGCTGTGTTTCTACTGGTTTGCATTATGCTTTCCATCCTTTGCCCCCCCCCCACCACCACAGCCATGGTGTAAATGGTACACACACATTAGATGGGTTTTAATCTGCGTTATATTTTTCCTGTAAAGGGAAGGAAGAGGGGGCATCTTGGGGGCACTAGGGTTATGACACGAATATTTACAATAGATTATATTTTTTCTTTGCCCAGAGTTACACTTTAATACTGCTTAAGCCCACCTAAGTCTACTAAAGGCTTGTTTAAAGCTACAGCCAAACTCCCACGATCTGTATTCAGCATTACCCCACTGAAAATTAATGGTACTTTAAGGGCTTCCATAAAGTTGCTTGATGCGTTGTTTGCTGAATATGTGTTGCATCCTCTTCCTGCAATGATTCCAGTAATCAATATCTCTAATGAACTCTATCTAATCTACTGCTTTTATTTTGGGTGGGGGATAGTGGGTAGTGCCAATGACCCTGTTTCACTGACCACTAGGGGGGTTGTACTTTGACAGAAAGTCAGGTAAAGTCAGACCCCAGTACAAGAGTGATGTTTGCTGAATTTGTGTTGCAACTTATTCCTGCAACGATTCTAGCAATCAATATCTCTAGTGAACTCTCTAATCTATTGCTTTAATTTTGGAAAAGGGATAGTTTGGTAGTGCCCATGTGCCAATGAGACTGTTTTACTGACCAATAGGGGGGTTGTACTTTGACAGAAAGTCAGAAAAAGTCAGACCCCAATTCAAGAGTGAAACTCAATCAGAGAAGAACTAAGAGATTTTTCTGACCAGTAATGGTAGTAGGAGGTATCTTGTAGTGTCTACTGTATTAATTATAAACATATATAATACTGTTATGCAGTATGTGCTTTTACAATAATAACCAGCACCGATGGTTGTAAATCAGTGAGCAGATGTGCAAATCATGAATAGGAAACGTTTCCTAAGTGAAGCATGGAGGCTGGCCATTGCTGACTTCTAATTCTGCATTTGTTGGTTGCCTGGTTGTCTTGTCGTTCTCTGGCTTCAATACTTGGAACCACTACCCCTGAATAAGTATGTTGATAAGGAGTAATGTTTAAACGAATTATAGAGCCGGCAACTCCAAAGTCCATGCAAATTAATGTATTTGTTATATGATGGTAAGTTTAAAACAGCCCCTGTTTTATACTCACCATCATGTAACTAATAAAATAATTTGCATGGACTTTGGAGTTTGCGGCTCTATCATTCATTTAAATATTACTGCTGATTGATGGTTGGAGGACATCTGAGCCAGAACACCCGTTTTTGGATTCCACTTTGAGCTTGCTTCCTTCCTTTTCAATGCTGCACCTGTTTTTCATTTCCCTATGTTGATAAGGACTTTTGACTTTTTCGACTTTCCTGGTTTGCATACTTGTTGACCTACTGCAGCAAGTAGGTCAGTATAACACCCTGACAATTAGCCTTTTCAGGGGTTCAGCAACGGCATCTCTCATATTTTTCATAGGAAAGGCTTGTTTTCCATTTAGGACCCTGTGCACGGTCTACTTTTAGACACAACTTTATTGTTTGCAATGGCTAGTTTGTATTTGCAGCAGAAGCAGAATAATATTGCAACTTGAAAGTAGGCTTCTGTTTCTGCTGTAGGACCAAAACATTCTCCTCCAATCATTATACCCAGAAACAAAATGCAAATACAGGCAATAAATTGATAGAAAAAAGACTGAATTTTGTCTTACCTGGAGTGCTCTCTCAAATAAACGTTTTGGTGGAGTTATTGTGTAATAAGGAACAAAAAAACATGTGTGTCTGACTAGCAAGACCCATCACTTTTCCTTCTTCAGGCTCTCAGTTAGCTAAGTGCTTTGTGTTTTCCTTTGTATATAACACACACGTGCTAACACATACTCATCATTCATTCAGCATACCTGCATCACCACCAATTAACATAAAGAAGTACATAAAAAAAGGTCCTGTCCCCCCCCCCCCCCCCCCCCCAATGAGTCTAGAATACGGACCCTGGCTCCCCAGCCAGGAGCTATCTCGGGGCTCACAGCTAATACAAGATTTGTGCATTGTTTAACCAGGTTCTCAGGGAATATTGATAAATCTGAGATTTCAGTAGGAATGTAGATGTTAATTCACAGAATGAACGCAAGTTTTTCATTCAATTACGAGCAACAAGGCCTTGTACTCTATTAGCCGTCGGTGAAAGCAAAAAAGGATGGGAATAAACTGGTTCACTTTACTGGCTAACGGAATTTAACTGCAAGCTTTCAGGACTATGAAGGCCCCATTGATGCAAACACTGAAACTGCAGAACTGTGTTCTGTGGAATCTATTGAAGATTAATGTCTTGTACAGCAAACTGCATCTCCCTTGCTCAATGCCCCTGCCCCAAGGGTCAGGAGACAGGAAGGCAGAGGACAGGAGGTGTACATGGATGGGCTTATTTAACAAGGCAGAGCAAAAACCAATGATGAGTACTAACCAATGGCAGCCAACTGGAGTTCAATTTTCATTAGGTTACGGCAGTCATAACAGTGAAAGTTGATTGCTGATTGGTTGCTGTGGTCTGGTTTGGTTTGCTCTTAACCTTGTTCAATAACAGACAACCAGTCCCTTCTATCAAGGTATCTAAGCAAGAAATATCTAAGCCAGTGTGTGCAGCAATCAATAAGATCCTTATTTTTTTTATTGTGTGCTGCAAAAGGAGAATCCGATTGGTTGTTGTGGGGCAACACGGGCTGGCTGTGACAGTTCTTCCCTCACTTGGATAATCAAGGCCAGTTGTGATAGTGAAGAAGGATTTATAGTAAAGACATGTATATTTACACATAATGAGTTTAGTTATTAGACATACATATATCTATATTCCCAGCGTGGCCTGGGGTTTCAAATGTACATAGTTATATAAAACAGAATCTGTAACCAGACTCTGCCAAACTGAAGATACATCTCACCATTTAGTAATGTTGTTGTTACAGCAGTCTGCAGCTGTGAAACCAACTTTCAGAAAATGTCAGTAAATGCAAACCCTGATCAGGATTTGACCACCAAATTAACAGCTCATTATGGAGTAATGGTCAGGAATTGAAGGGGGTATGACCTGAAGAACCTAACAAACATTGATAGAACATGGAAGAGGGTAAGAAAGATGTCATTGAAGAGTTGTAAAAAAACTTGCTTGTGCTTAAGCCAGGTCAATCTTCTCCCCGACCTGGACCAAAGCGACAAGATGGCAATGCATGGACAGCTGGGAAAGAATGGCACTTGGTCTATCTACCAAAGCAAAAAAAACTGTAAGCAAAAATGAGAGCTCATGTCATTGCTCATTACCACGATGACATGAATTCTGGTGGGACAAGGATAGATACTTCAATTTGCTATATTACCTGCAAACAACTGAACCATACAATATAAATCAGTTATAAAACATGTCTCTAGGATGTAAAGGCCTTTCTGGCAAAAACTACCCAATAGGGTGATAAAAGTTTCAGGTAAATTACACCAAAGGCATTATCAATGCCAAAGTCAGACCACCTGCAAAAGGGTCTACGCTCAGCTTACCTAATTGTCCACCACAACAAAACTTCCAGGAACTAAGGGCCTCAACAGGGGTTTAATTTCAATTTGGGCAGAAGTGGAGGCCCTTAGTACAATCTTAGCCTGAGGGACTTAATAGGGGCCCAGGGATTGCAAGATAATAGCAGACTATAAAATACAGCCATTCCAATACTTATATCAAGGAATTTAAACATTAACATATACAGGGCGTTTTGGTCCAGGGTGGGGAGAAGATTGACCTGTCTTTGGCAGTAAGGGCAGGCAAATTTCCTTAGCATTCTTCAATGACATCTGCCCAAGCATAGTCACCCTTAGGAGCTGATGTATTCCAGGAATGTCTTACCATCCCTGTCAGATGTTTTGTGGCACCTTGAAGTCTTAGTCCAGGGTGGGGAGAAGACTGACCTGGCTTTGGGAGTAGCGGCAGGCAAGCTTCCTTACCATTCTTCAATGGCATCTGTCCATGCATAGTCACCCTTAGGAGCTGAGGTCTGCCAGGAATGTCTTACCATCCCAGGCAGGTGTTTTGTGGCACCCTGTAGTTTTAGTCCAGGGCGGGGAAAAGATTGATACAGCTATTTGAGTAAAGGCGGGACAATTTATAAATCCTGCCCAATTTTCTCCCATGTCAGATCAAAATGAATATGTAGTGCTTGAAATGAACCACAATTTGGAAAAAAAATCAGCTGTAAAGAGCCATAAAAATAGCTACCCATGTCAAAGAGAAGATGTATGTCATAGCCCCATCTGTACGACATAGCGAATGAGCCTGTATAACGTGGTGTTCAATCTCTCTGGGCTTTAGTTTGCAGAATACTTGTATTAAAAGGTCAAACTGAGAAATGTTTAGCAGAGATCACAATACCACTAACCTGGAGGAGATTGCCAGAGAAATAAATAGGAGCAAAATGTAGTACTGTCACACAGCTTAACCAATAAAACTACTTTAAACCCCTCAAATGAGGAGGGGTGAGGACCGCAGTGTGGAAATGAGAGAAGCAGAGGATTCTGGGAATAGGTAAGACCAGTCTGAGGGAGTCAGTGATCTATGTCCTCTTGATGCTTGTCCTTCTAGGTCAGTGTGATGTAGGCCGATGCTTTTTCCTTCAGTTGTCTCAGGCACAAATGACAACTCCAGCTTCCTGCAAGAACAATTTTAAAACACATGAATGTCAATGGCCGACATTCGCTGCAGCCGAGAGCAGACACATGAAGTGGCTGTACTTTCGTGTCCACAGGCGGCTCCAGCACACCAATGGCTTTAGTCATCCTACAAATACCTACTGATTGTTATGTCTTTTGTAAATGGTGCTAACCGCATTTTCAGAAATACGCTCTACAGAGCGCCCCGGTATTACCCAGAATTCTCTGGGGAGGCCAAACACGTGGGAGTACAGTGTACAAATTTATCCAGAGTTACAACCATCGTGGCTGGAATACTGAAGAAAATCTTTTCTACTCTGTAAGGTTAATGGCCAGGCAGTAAAAATGCCAGAAAGCGCTCTTAAAATTTGACATCCTAAAGAGGCATCTGTATGTTGCTGTGGAAAATAAAAGTATTTTATCTGCGGTGGAGAGGTTTCTCTGTGGTTAAACATTGATGCAATAATGGTTTACCCAGAGAAAGGAAAAGGCCTATTGTTCATTACAGAACAGACTGTGTATATATACGCTGCATTTCTCCATCCACGTGCTGTAAATATAACCTCTGCCGTTTTTACTGTTCTATTTTGGCATTACTGAGACCATATCTTTTCCAAGAAGTCAGCGCTGGCTGTGATTTGCAGGCGCACACTGCATAGCAGAGGCTCTTGGTAATTATACATGAAATAGATATGTATTGCAGGTTTTCTGCCTGATGAAAACTTTGATGACAGCAAGGAAAGAGCTAAACAAAATGTTCATTCTTAGACAGGTGAAGGATTATTGTGCCAGTTGCCAGTTTCCCACTTGTGTGGGGAAAAAAATAGCAAATAAAAAAAATATATATTATAGCATATACAATTGCAACACAAGTCATATTGTAATTGAATGCTATTAAAAATTACCTTTTCTTTTCAATCTACAGCCACTGTAATTTTCTGTAAAATGCAATATGGCTACCTGGAGGAGTTCTGTACACAGAGGGGTTGATTTACTATAGCGCGAATGTGTGAATAAATACCATACTTGCAAAATAGACAAACCACATAAATTAGCATGAAAATGGAATTCACTATAGCACTCGTGAAAAACTACTCACATAACCAAATTCTCTATAGCTCACAGACAACAGAGACCATCCAAATCATTAGTCGTGCTAGAAACACGGGAACTGCACATGGAAATAATGTTTAGAGCATGATATAATTGCCTAAATGGTTCTTAAATATGTGGTATATTGTTTAAAGATAATCTGCTTTTAAACTGCTGAAAAAAGTAATGTATAAACTGAAATATCATTGAAAGTCTGAGAAGAGATAACTTCCCCCCTTTCTACAACTATGTACCAGCACAAGTGCGCACGCTCAGACATGCAAAATACTCACATTTTAACTCCCATTCATTTTTTAGGTGTACCAAAACACCTCCACATGTGTCCCCACTCACCAAATCACAATGACACCCAGCTTTTCAGTCTGGGAGTCTGTAAAGGCTTGTAACAATATCCAAAGAATGTTGCAGGATGGCAGGTTCACTGTTGAGATGATAAACGATCCCATTTCGCCCTCCCACAGGGCATCATCAAAGGTCCTTTGATGACACCCTGTGGGAGGGCGAAATGCATTGATGTGACACACTTCCGGTTTTGATGACGGTCTCGTGGGAACGCTGTTAATGGTGTTTGCTGCTTCCTCTGATTGTTTCAATGCCTGATTTTAACTTACTTTTGTAAGTATAACCTTTTATGTGCAATAAATTTGCAATCTTAGCATACTTCACTATTGGTCCCCCCTTTTTCTTCCTTTTTGAGTACCTGTTTTTTGTTTGGCTGAGTATTAACGTTGAAGGATCATTTATCATCTCATCAGTGAACCTGCCATCCTGCAACATTCTTTGGATATCGTTACAAGCCTTTACAGACTCCCAGACTGAAAAGCTGGGTGTCATTGTGATTTGGTGAGTGGGGACACATGTGGGGGTGTCTTGGTACACCTGAAAACATTTCTGCAACATTTTCTCTGCACTTTCCGCACCTTCATAGTTTTATATGGACTTTATGTTTTTTGTTATCAGTTATTATGGGTTTTTGTTTGTGAGTGCTGTATTTATATATTTTACCAGTAATGTGTAATGTTTTCATGTTTTGGTAAAATATATTTATCACAAGAATCTAATCCGAAACTCCCACAGGTGTCTTCACAAACCACAAACAGTACCATTGCTGATGCAAATTTTAAATGAGTCACAATTTTGTGTGTTGTTTATTATTTCCACATAATTTTACCCCAAAAAATGTGATATGTGTACCAACAGCAGAAATCAAAATGTCATTCCCAAAATTCAGAGGGTAACATCACTATTCTACACTCACACACCAAAAACCACCAAATATCACAGAATAAATCAAGAAGCATAACTCCTGACTGATGTCATTCCACCACCTATAGGTATATGTCCAAAGAAATGCAGTATTTATGTGTAGGAGGGTTCCACCACCATTGCAAATCATGCCATATGTTTTCCACGGGCAAGGACAATAATCAGCCTTAAGAATTCCCCACCAGTACTAATTGCAGCCTCTTACCAAGCAAAAAGCAACAAAATTAGATATGGTTCAGCATGCTGACAGTAATTACCCATATCCAGCCTTCAAAACAGATGGCATATGCCAGAAACAGGTTGTTCAATGGTTCTCAGGCCTTCCACAGTACATCTGCATTGATTAACTTATTGGAGTTAGGACTGTTTCACACCACAGAGATGCAGCCTACATCCATGTGGCAGCACAGTGGCTAATGGGTTAGCACTTCTGCTTAGCAGCGCTGGGGTTGCTGGTTCAAATCCCAAGCGTGCCACTTCATGTAGAGTGTGACAGGAGTCACTTTGGAGAGGTTAGGAAGCCCTTGTTTCAGCTCCCCATGCACCTTCTATGTCTAAATCACCCTGTGTCTATTAGGGGCACAGCGTGACTGAAAAAAAGATAGACAGCTACTTAATGGAACAGTAATATTTATCCACAATATCTCCCAGGAAATATACAAAGACTATTCCTGGTTTATTTGATTCTGAACTATACATGTTAATTGAAAGAGCTGATCACATTGGCCTCTGTACAATGTAGGAGACGGATAGTCTGCTACTAGAGGTCTCCTGTTATTGTGTGAAGGTGTTCTGTCTTTATTCTTATGATAATGTGTATTGTAGTTTGTGAGCTAGGAGACAAGTCTGACCAGGAAGGTCAGACCTCTGAGACCCCTTTCACACTGGGGCGCTTTTCAGGCATTTTAGCTCTAAAAATAGCGCCTGTAAAGCGCCTGAAAAGCGCCTCTCAAGCCACCCCAGTGTGAAAGCCTGAGTGCTAGTGGCCGAAAAGCGCCGCTAGAACAAGCAACGCTTTACGGCTAATGCCCGCACCGCCCCGCTGTGAATGGGGTCTTAGTCGTCCAGGGGGTTAATTAACGTCATGTTTATAGTATATATCAGTTGTTGTAAATATATTCCTGTGTGCAGTTTGTATTGTTAAGGTAATCTGATCAGAAGGGAGGAATGTTCTTCTCAAGTGTATAAAAGCCTGTATTCTTGTTTAAACAAACAGTTCCAGCTTTGCAGCCAAACAAGTCCTGCCTAGTTCTTGGTTGTTATATGCAGCTATAATATCTAATATCTATCTTCAGACTGGAGGAAGCGGTATATGATGGATCACTGCTCCTTTAAAAATAAAGTTTTATATTAAAAACTTTTTTTTTCATTGGTAACCCTGGGGGAGCTGCAGAGTTCCCAGCAAAGACTGGAGTATCTGTACATAGGACGACAATAAGCCGTATGCTCCATAGAGTTGGGCTTTATGGCAGAGTGGCCAGAAGAAAGCTATTACTTTCAGCAAAAACAAAATGGCACGTTTTGAGTTTGCGAAAAGGCATGTGGGAGACTCCCAAAATGTATGGAGGAAGGTGCTCTGGTCTGATGAGACTAAAATTTACCTTTTTGGCCATCAAAGAAAATGCTATATGTGGCGCAAACCCAACACATCACATCACCCAAAGAACACCATCCCCACAGTGAAACATGGTGGTGGCAGCATCATGCTGTGGGGATGTTTTTCAGCAGTCGGGACTGGGAAAATAGTCAGAGTTGAGGGAAAGATGGATGGTGCTAAATACAGGGATATTCTTGAGCAAAACCTGTACCACTCTGTGTGTGATTTGAGGCTAGGACAGAGGTTCACCTTCCAGCAGGACAATGACCCCAAACACACTGCTAAAGCAACACTTGAGTGGTTTAGGGGAAACATGTAAATGTGTTGGAATGGCCAGACCTCAATCCAATAGAAGATCCGTGGTCAGACTTAAAGATTGCTGTTCACAAACGCAAACCATCCAACTTGAAGGAGCTAGAGCAGTTTTGCAAGGAGGAATGGGCAAAAATCCCAGTGGTAAGATGTGGCAAGCTCATAGAGACTTATCCAACGCGACTTGGAGCTGTGATAGCCGCAAAAGGTGGCTCTACAAAGTATTGACTTTAGGGGGGTGAATAGTTATGCACATTTACCTTTTCTGTTATTTTGTCCTATTTATTGTTTGCTTCACAATAAAAAAAACATCTTCAAAGTTGTGGGCACGTTCTGTAAATTAAATGATGCAAATCCTCAAACAATTCATGTTAATTCCAGGTTGTGAGGCAACAAAACGAAACGAAAGAAACGAAAAATGCCAAGGGGGTGAATACTTTTGCAAGGCACTGTATAACAGATAACAGTGTATATTTGCTGTCCCCTCAAAATAACTCAACACACAGCCATTAAATGTCTAAACCACTGGCAACAAAAGTGAGTACAACCCTAACTGAAAATGTCCAAGTTGGGTCCAATCAGCCACTTTCCCTCCCCGGTGTCATGTGACTCAGTGTTACAAGGTCTCAGGTGTGAATGGGGAGCAGGTGTGTTAAATTTAGTGTTATCATTTTCACTCTTATGCCCCATACACACGATCGGACTTTCCTACAACAAAACCGTGGAATTTTGTTCGTAAATTGTTGGCTCCAACTTGTATTGCATACACATGGTCACACAAGTGTTGGCCAACAATTACGAACGATGTTACATACAAGACGTACGTGATATCTTCATTACGAACGCTAGTTTTACAAGACTGAGCGCTCCCGGTTAGTACTTGATTCCGAGCATGCGTGGACTTTTTGTGCGACGGACTTGTGTGCACACGATCGGACTTTCCGACAACAAACATTTGGCGGAAAATTTGAGAACCTGCTAGCTAACAATTTGTTGGCGGAAAGTCTGACAACAATTGTTCGATGGAGCATACACACGGTCGGACTTTCCGCCAACAAGCTCACATCCAACATTTGTTGTCGGAAAATCCGATCGTGTGTACGGAGCATTATACTGGTCACTGGAAGTTCAACATGGCACCTCATAGCAAAGAACTCTGAGGATCTGAAAAAAAGAATTGTTGCTATACATAAAGATGGCCTAGGCTATAAGAGGATTGCCAAGACCCTGAAACTGAGCTGCAGAATGGTGGACAAAACCATACAGTGGTTTAACAGGACAGGCTGCACTCAGAACAGGCCTCGCCATGGTCAACCAAAGAAGTTGAGTGCACGTGCTCAGTGTTATATCCAGAGGTTGTCTTTGGCAAATAGAGTGCTGCCAGCATTGCTGCAGAGGTTGAAGGGGTGGGGGGACCAGCCTGTCAGTGCTCAGATCATACGCCCCACACTGCATCAAATTGATCTGCATGGCTGTCCTCCCAGAAGCCCCTTCTAAAGATGTTGCACAAGAAAGCACACAGTTTGCTGAAGACAAGCGGAAAGGACATGGATTACTGGAACCATGTCCTGTGGTCTGATGAGACCAAGATAAATGTATTTGGTTCAGATGGTGTCAAGCGTGTGTGGTGGCAACCAAGTGAGGAGTACAAAGACAAGTGTGTCTTGCCTACAGTCAAACATGGTAGTGGTAGTGTCATGGTCTGGTGCTGCATGAGTGCTGCCAGAATTGGGGAGCTACAGTTCATTGATGGAACCATGAATGCCAACATGTACTCTGACATACTGAAGCAGAGCATGATCCCCTCCCTTCGGAGACTGGGCCATGGGGCATTATTCCAATATGATAACGACCCCAAACACACCTACAAGATGACTACTGCCTTGCTAAAGAAGCTGAGAGTAAAGGTGATGGACTGGCCAAGCATGTCTCCAGACCTAAACCATATTGAGCATCTGCGGGGCATCCTCAAACGGAAGGTGGAGGAGCGCAAGGTCTCTAACTTCCACCAGCTCCGTGATGTCGTCATGGAAGAGTGGAAAAGGACTCCAGTGGCAACCTGTGAAACTCTGGTGAACTCCATGCTCAAGAGGGTTAAGGCAGTGCT
Source organism: Aquarana catesbeiana (assembly GCF_042186555.1). NCBI lineage: Eukaryota > Metazoa > Chordata > Amphibia > Anura > Ranidae > Aquarana > Aquarana catesbeiana. The sequence goes on along the minus strand of NC_133332.1, from coordinate 52,039,019 downwards.
GGAAAATAATAGTGGCCACACAAAATATTGACACTTTGGGCCCAATTTGGACATTTTCACTTAGGGGTGTACTCACTTTTGTTGCCAACAGGTTAGACATTAATGGCTGTGTGTTAAGTTATTTTGAGGAGACAACAAACTTACACTGTTATACAAGCTGTACACTCACTACTTTACATTGTAGGGGTGTACTCGCTTTTGTGAGATACTTTATATATTTATTTATTTATGGTCGAAGCCCTTCAACTGAGACAGATGTGAACCACATAAACACGCAACAAGACTTACAAGATAACATAGACCTGAGGTGTGCCCTGGTCGGCTGGCTGGTATGCCAAAAAAGGGGCATACCCAAGATAAGTTAGTGGATGACTGTGGAGAGAAATGTGCTGAGAAGTGCCCTGAAAAGGGGAATGGGAGGGAGGGTATCGTGCCCTGGAACCGACAAAGACCACAGATGAGTGGTCTGCTTAAATACCCCCCCGGATTCCTCCCATAAATTCAGGCCACCATACTGGCCTTCTTATTTGGAAGTCATTCAACCAAGACAGATGTGAGCCACATAAACACGTGACAAGACTTACAACATAACATAGAACTGAGGTGTGCCCTGGTCTGCTGGCCGGTATGCCAAAAAAGGGGGCAAAAATACTATATAGGATAGGGTATTATAAGGATAGGGTAGTACCTCTTTATTGGTCCTGCGACATTTATTGAGTAAGCTAGGTGAAGGCTTGCAACATTTCTACTTGAGGGTTCAGAATGTATTGAGCTAAGCAGGCGAATTTCCAACCGCCCAATTCTTAACGACATGGTCTGGTACCCCGTGCTGAGACGAGGCTGAGGCTGCTCCGAACCGAAAGGAGTGACTGGAATACCGGCCGGGGTTAAGGTCTAGGTTAACCAGGAGGATCCTAACGTGCCTAATGAACTGACTGCCACTCAAGGGGCTGGTCGGAAAAGGAAGCAATGGGCTGGAATTCGACTGGCTAGGTAGGTGAGACAGTAACCGGTCGAGTATCGCTACTGGGCACCAGACGTGTTGGTCTGGAAGAGCTTGATATCGACCCCGGGGTTGGATTGTTGGATTCTGGACACTACGAGGTGTAGAACGACATGATCCTGAAAGCGTGCCAGGCAGCGTTTGCACAATATTTGGCTGCTGGGGTCGCTAAAGGTAAACCCGCTAGGCTGCAAAGTCATAGAAGGCCAGGTAGATGGCTGCTTGGATGACCAGGCTGGGTAGGAGCCCAAACGGGGAACGTGAAAGGATGGGCGACAAAGATGGCACTTGTGACGGGTAAGCATTTGCAGTTGGCTATGGGCTGATGCCTCTGGATGCCGCGTAGGATGGATTTGATTGTATGGGCTGCGAATAAGGATGGCTTTCCTGAGTCCTGTAAGGACAAGAAATGGGATGCCAGCTAAGTATAGCCTGATGGTGTTATGAGATAGAGCCAGCTGCGTGTGGTAATACGATATAAAGGCTAGGACGTGCTTGATGACTCCTGTCGATGCTCCAGGGCATAAGGCCAGAAACCTTCAGTAGGCATTCCCAGCGGTGTGTGATAGACCTTCAGTGTGTTGCGGGATAACGACTGATTAATGAAATGGGTCGCCTTGTGAAGATGTGTCTTTAACCCATCGTCAGCTGCGACCAAGGTGGGGTAGGAGAAATGGCTGGGTCGGCTCCCGGTTTCTGCTGAAAGAATGAAGTAAGTTAACTTGGGACAGTGCGTCTGATGCGACGTTGCACTTGCCCAGAATATAAATGCAGTGAACATTAAATTGATGCTCCAGGGATAACTGCACCAGCCTGCGTAGGAAGGACATGATGGCGAGGGACAGGGCCTGCCTTTATTTATAATTTTGGCCGTGGCCTGGTTGTCTGTGGCAAAAACCACCGTTTGTTCTGTCCAGGTATGTCCCCAGACCTGAGCAGCTGCCACAGTGTGATATAGTTTGAAATGTTAAGATGATGGACAAAAGCAGGGATTAGGATTTCTGGTGGCCATGGTCCTGCAAACCAGTGATGGCCAAAAATTGCAGCGAAGCCTGTGGAGGCTGCGGTATCCGTGACTACCTAAGGTGATAAAGCTGATGCCGATGGAATAAACATGGATATGCCGTTCCAGTTTGCGAGGGGTTCGACCCACATTGTCAAATCTGCTATAGCTGCTGGGTCCAGCCTGAGAACTTGATCGGGGTCTTGTACCAGAAAGAGGAAAGACTGCCCCTGAGCGATAATCCTCATGGCAAATTAAGTATCCCTAGCAGGGATTGTAGCTGTCTCTTAGTACACCCTTGTGAAAGGGTAAAGTCGTGAATAACCCACCTGATTACGGCCAATTGTCGGGAGGTAGGCTGGCCTGCATGAGGTGAGTGTCAAGAGTTATACCTAGGAAAGTGGTGGACTGTGCCGGGCCTTCCACTTTATGCTCTGCTATAGGCACGTTGAGATTTGCCAAACCACTCTTAATCTGTCCAAGTCTAACGGGGGCTCGCCGGGCCGTTTGACCAGCAGGAAGTAATCGAGGTAGTGCATGACTTTCTGGCATTGTGCTTGGTGCGACAGTATCCAGGTAAGAGACTGGGCGAAGGTGTCAAACAGCCACGGGCTGTTTTAAGAGCCTAAAGTCAACTTGGTGGTAAAGTAATACGAATAAAGTTGCACGCGACTTTAGGATGCGCTCTGTGGCCAGTGACTCAAATGTGAAGCAGCCGGCATTGGCTAAGGTTGTGAGTCCCATAGTTGAAATTGAGTTACATATTGTCTAAGACCGTAAGTACGTACGAACGTACAAATGGACGGACCGCGTAACGACTGTGGCAGGTGCCTCCCAAAGGAGACTAGGCTGCAGGAAGCTGTATGATAAAATGGAATTGTGTTGGGTTGTGCTGAGAATTCGGATCGTTGTGCCGCCGTCATGACTAGATTCGAATTAGGCAGTAGGGTGTGTGAAATGAGCTGTCAGAGTACGTGAAGCAGAATATGAGTTATGAGTACATACGAGCGATTGGCCTGAGTAACGATTAGTAGCTCATGGCAGATGCCTCATGATAGAGACTGAACTGTAGTAAGCTGCGTGATAGATAGAACCATGATGTGTGATGCCAAGGGTACAAATTGTTGTGCCGCCGGTGCAACAGCATTGGACTGCAGGGTGTCGGGCTGAGCTGTCACTGGTGGTGAGAAAAGCAGCCTGAAGAGCTCGGCTTTCCTGGCTGTGGCGGGATAGGGAATGCCCCTATGCCGTAGCCTGCTGTGAGCTTGGGGATGGTCCATCCCCTGAGGGACAGCACGCTGCTGTGCTCTGAACCCACATGAGGGTAACAGAGGGGTGGAGGTGAAGTCTTCATTGCCGGCCTACGACATGGCTCCAGCTAAAGACAAGGAGAGGGGGGTGCATGTGTTAAGAGGAGTCGTAGCGGTAGGATAGTGAGCCGAGTTGGATACAGAAAAATAGATAAGGAAAACGAGAAGGGCAGGAAAATGAACGACAGGCGAAGTTAGAAGCCGGTTTGCATTTTGAAGCGTTGAGCGCTGTTGAGTGAACATTAAAAAAACTCAAAAGAGTGCGTGACAACCGAGGTGAGCCAGGTGGTGACTGGCCAGGTAACCAATAGCTCGGGTGCCCGTCTGTGCTGAGCACAAACCTGTGAACCAGAGCCCCAGGGCGTACTGGGGCGAGAAGCTGATGCTTGATATGGCCTAAATAGGAATGTTGCGTTTAGGCAATCAAGGAACATAGCTGAACGGCTGCACTCTGAATATACACCTTTATTTTGGGAAAAACAATGTTTAAAAATCCAAAGCTGTCACATCATGGTTGAGATTGGTACAGAAAAAGAAGGTAACGCGTTTCACATCATGGTAGATGCTTAGTCATAGCTAGGAATGTTGCGTTCTATAGTTCGGGACGTATGCTCGGCCTGCCAACGCTTGCCCTGTCAGCAAGATCAACATTTGGAGAACTTGTCTGCGTAGGTGAAGGGTCACCCTTCGAAAACAGAGTGTAATGCAAAGAAACATGGGACAGTAACTAAAGCCAGATGAGCAGCCCAAATCGTGTATGTGAAGTGAACGTTTAGTGAAAGGGTACTGCAGGTTAATGTGAGAGTGAAACTCGTGTACTACACCTGACTCAACACCTGACTAGTTGCGAAGTCCTGGTTGAGATTGAGAATTCAGTTGACCCAGAACCTGTAGCAAGGGTGACACAGAAGTCCAGTTAAAACGACCTGCCCCACCCCTTGGAATGCAATTGGCCCCATGGTGAAGATGCGATCCCTGTGTGTTTTTTTAGTGAGGAAATAACGTCCAACCTGGTGCAGGATGGAACAACCTGAACTCGACTGACTTAAATGAGAAATGACAGACAGAAAACAGTGAGTGGCTCGATTGTACGCCACTGGAGACGATGAGTGGCTGGATTGTGTGCCACTGGAGAAATGACGGGTAGCTGGATTGTGTGCCACTGGAGAAATGATGGGTGGCCGGATTGTGTGCCACTGGAGAAATGATGGGTGGCTGGATTGTGTGCCACTAGAGAAATGCTTGCAACGATTGCAAGAAAGTAGCCTTTTTTTGGAAGGTGAAAAAATTAAGGACAGCAGAAAACTTGAATATGTGGGAATGAACTGTAATCATGAGCGGTTGTCAACCGTGACTGTAGAGTGTATGAAATGAATCCGATACGAATCGGTTGTAGAGTGTATGAAGTGAATCCGATACGAATCGGTTGTAGAGTATATGAAGTGCATCCGATACGAATCGGTTGTGGAGTGTATGAAGTGAATTCGATACGAATCGGTTGTAGAGTATATGAGGTGAATCCGATACGAATCGGTTGTCAAGTGTATGAAATTAATCCGATACGAATCGGTTGTAGAGTGTATGAAGTGAATCCGATATGACTCGGACTGTGGAGAGTATGAAATGGATCCGATATGAATCATTGTGCCACCAACGCGACTGGATTTGAATCGGGCTGGAATCGGTTGTAGAGTGTATGAAATGAATCTGATACAAATCAGTTGTAAAGTGTATGCAATGAATCCATACGAATTGGTTGTAGCGTGTATGAAATGAATCCAATATGAATCGGACTGTGGAGAGAGTATGAAATGGATGCAAAACAAATCATTTTGCCGCAGAAGTGACTGGATTAGAATCGGGCTATAGCGTGAATGAAATGAATCCGTTACGAATCAGTTGTATAGTGTATGAAATGAATCCGATTTGAATCAGGTTGTGGAGGGTATGAAATTAATCCGATATGAATAGGATTGTGGAGAGTATGAAATGGATCCCATATGAATCATTGTGCAATCGATGCGACTAGATTCGAATCGGGCTATGGAGCGCATGAAATGGTTTAGCGAAATTAAAGGCCGGTGACTGGCCATGTGCGGTGTAACAGTGTGCTTTGACGCACTGAGAAATGAATCTCGTGGTTGGTACAAAGTTTGAATACAAAGAATGCGCTCGGAGACATGCGGACGATTCATAAGTTCTGCTACGAAGGCCGTAGATATGAAATGGGGAACACAACGAATCGAAAGAACTACACTTGATACAAATAAATGGAAATGGTTACTAATCCTACCTGCGACAGTGAGCAAGACTTGGTCTACGAAAAAACACGAATGGAGAAGCCGCAACACACTGGAATTCGGACACGCAAATCACGAACATAAAGTGAGTTGGGAAGAGTCAGCCTAGTGACGTAATGAATCGCGCATCAGAACTGACAAAGGCCACAGATGAGTGGTCTGCTTAAATACCCCCCGGACTACTCCCGTAAATTTAGGCCACCATACTGGCCTTCTTATATATACAGTGCTGTGAAAAAGTACTTGGCCCCTTCCTGATTTTTATTTTTTTTGCATATTTCTTACACTTAAATGATTGAGATCATCAAACAAATTTTAATATTACACAAAGACAAGCCGAGTAAATCCCAGATGCAGTTTTTAAATTATTATTTCATTTATTAAGGGAAAAAAAGATGTTCAAACCTGCCTGGCCCTATGTGCAAAAGTCATTGCCCCCTCCCATGCTGAATCATGAATGAACTGTGATTAACCACAATTTTTTGGAAGGCCGAGTTAAATTTCACTTGCCACACCCAGGCCTGATTACTGCCAGACCTGTTGAATCAAGAAATCACATAAATAGAATCTGTCTGACAAAGTGAAGCACGCTAACAGATCACAAAAAGCCACATATCATGCCACAATCTAAAAAAAATTAAAGAACAGATTAGAAACTAAGTAATGTACATGTATCGGTCTAGGAAGGGTTTCAAAGCCATTACTAAGGCTTTGGAACTCCAGTGAACCACTGGGAGAGCCAATATCCACAAATGAAGATAACTTGGAACAGTGGTGAACCTTCCCAGGAGTGACCGGCCTACAAAAATGACTCCAAGAGCATGACGACGACTCATCCAGTAGGTCATAAAAGAACCCAGAACAACATCCAAAGAACTGCAGGCCTCACTTGCCTCAGATAAGATCAGTGTTCATGATTCAACAATAAGAAAGAGACTGGGCAAAAATGGCATCCATGGGGGGGTTCCAAAGCTAAAGCCACTGCTGACCAAAAAGAACACAAAAGCTCATCTCACATTTACCAAAAAACATCTTAATTATCCCCAAGACTTTTAGGCAAATATTCTGTGGACTGATGAGACAAAAATGTAACTTTTTGGAAGGTGTGTGTCCCGTTACATCTGGCATAAAACTAATACAGCATTTCATAACAAGAACATCATACCAACAGTCAGACATGGTGGTGGTAGCGTGATGGTCTGGGGCTGCTTTGCAGCCCTCAGGACCTGGATGACTTACCATAATTGATAGAACCATGAATTCTGAGCTCTACCAGAAAATCCTAGAGGAGAATGTCTGGTCATCAGTTCGTGACCCCAAGCTCAAGTGCACTTGGGTTATGCAGCAGGACAATGATCCAAAACACAACAGCAAGGCCACCTCCAAATGGTTCAAACAAAGCAAAATTTAGGTTTTGGAGTGATCTAGTCAAAGTCCAGACTTAAAGTGGAGTTCCACCCAAAAATGGAACTTCCACTTTTTGGATTCCTCCCCCCCCTCCGGTGTCACATGTTGCACCTTTCAGGGGGGAGGAGGGAGCAGATACCTGTCTAATACAGGTATTTGCTCCCACTTCCTGGCATAGATCACCATGGTGATTGCCGTGACCTACGCCACTTCCACCGCACTGCCTGTCCTCCCCGCTGTATTCTGTGAGACACAGAATACAGCAGGGACCTGTGAGGACGCGCAGTAGGGAACCAGGAAGTGAAGCCGCACGGCTTCACTTCCTTTTTCCCTTACTGAGGATGGCGGCGGCAGCAGCCGAGAGCCGAAGGACGGATCGGCTTCGGCTGCCGACACTGCGGGCTCCCAGGACAGGTAAGTGTCCATATATTAAAAGTCAGCAGCTGCGTTATTTGTAGCTGCTGGCTTTTAATATATTTTTTTCAGCAAACCTCCGCTTTAAATCCAATAGAGATGCTGTATCATGATCTTACATAGGCCGTTCATGCTGGAAAACCCTCCAATGTGGCTGAATTAAAACAATTCTGCAAAGAAGAGTGGGCCAAAATTGCTCCACAGCGATGTGAAAGACTTATTGCCAGTTATCGCAAACGCTTGATTGCAGTTGCTCCCGCCAAGGGTGGCACAACCGGTTATTAGGTTTAGGGGGCAATTACTTTTTCACATAAAGCCAGGCAGGTTTGGACAGCTTTTTTGACTTAATAAATGAAACCATCATTTAAAAACTGCATTTTGTATTTACTCGGGTTATGTTTGTGTAATAATAAAATTTGTTTGATGATCTGAGTCATTTAAGTCTTACAAATATGCAAAAAAATAAAAAATCAGAAAGGGGGCAAATACTTTTTCACAGCATTGTATACATACATACACTATATCACCAAAAGTATTGGGACTTGTACAGTAAAGGCTCCTTTCTGGCAACTTGACCATGCAGCTCTTTTTTGTTCAGGTATCATCGTATTGTGCTCCTTAAAAACAACCACACCATCTTTTTCCAGAGCAGCCTGTATTTCTCCTGAGGTTACTTGTGGGTTTTTCTTTGTATCCAGTTCCTGTGGCAGTTGTGGCTGAAATCTTTCTTGATCTACTTGACCTTGGCTTGGTATCAAGAGATCCCCAAATTGTCCACTTCTTAATAAGTGATTAAACAGTACTGACTGGCATATTCAAGACTTTGTATATCTTTTTATAAAAGAAAAGGTTTCCCCAGGGTGGGGTTTTTAGGCAGCACAATGACAAAATGAAGTCAAATTGGATATCAAAAAATATCAAAATGTATTAAATAGTATACCATGAAAGCTAAAACAATGAGCTCCAGTGGGGGGTACTTGAAATAAAATTATATTAAATAAGCTGAACATACATTAGCAGACACATATTCACAACAACACTCGGTGGCATGAATATTTAAACCTGACGCGTTTCAACCCCTATACTTGGGGTCTTCTTCAGAGGATCAGTCTGCTGGAAAATATACATAAATAGAGTTGATACACATATATAGGTTATATTAATATAACAATAATTACATCCAGTATAGTTACCCAATAATGTGTGTCCAGCAGAAGAAGAACAAAGTCTCCCACATAGAGATCCCCTAAAAAGACTGTCCTCCCGTCTTCCCCAGAGGGAGAATACCAGGTGCCCCTATCGCCAACGCGACTCGGATCAGGGCAGTGAAAACAGCGACGTGACTTACGAGAGGTCACACTCTTGAGCACCGCCCGCCAAACACACGACCAGCCCGGAAACACAGAGACACACCTGTAGTAGGCACCAAAAGTGTCCACAGTAAGTTTGATCACTAATGCCACATTGATTATGTGGCCAAGAAGAGATGCTGGGGGACAAAAGCCTCCAACATACACCAAGGGTACAGATATAGATAAGTATGTGAGTATATATGATATCATCATATCATATCAATGTGGCATTAGTGATCAAACTTACTGTGGACACTTTTGGTTCCTACTACAGGTGTGTCTCTGTGTTTCCGGGCTGGTCGTGTGTTTGGCGGGCGGTGCTCAACAGTGTGACCTCTCGTAAGTCACGTCGCTGTTTTCACTGCCCTGATCCGAGTCGCGTTGGCGATAGGGGCACCTGGTATTCTCCCTCTGGGGAAGACGGGAGGACAGTCTTTTTAGGGGATCTCTATGTGGGAGACTTTGTTCTTCTTCTGCTGGACACACATTATTGGGTAACTATACTGGATGTAATTATTGTTATATTAATATAACCTATATATGTGTATCAACTCTATTTATGTATATTTTCCAGCAGACTGATCCTCTGAAGAAGACCCCAAGTATAGGGGTTGAAACGCGTCAGGTTTAAATATTCATGCCACCGAGTGTTGTTGTGAATATGTGTCTGCTAATGTATGTTCAGCTTATTTAATATAATTTTATTTCAAGTACTCCCCACTGGAGCTCATTGTTTTAGCTTTCATGGTATACTATTTAATAAATTTTGATATTTTTTGATATCCAATTTGACTTCATTTTGTCATTGTGCTGCCTAAAAACACCACCCTGGGGAATCCTGTTTTGTATATCTTTTTATATCTTTTTCCATCTTTGTAAAGTTTCAATACCTTGTTACACAGGTCTTTTGACTCTTCTTTTCTACCTTCTCATGGCTCAGTGTCTAGCCTGCTTGGTGCATCCATGTGAGAGCTAACAAACTCATTGACTATTTATACACGGACACTAATTGTGATTTAAAAAGCCACAAATGTGAGAAATTAACCTTTAATTGCCATTTTAACCTGTGTGTGTGTGTCACCTTCTGTGTCTGTACCAAGGCCAAACATTCCAGGGTATGTAAACTTTTTATCAGGGCCATTTGGGTGATTTCTGTTATTATGATTTAAAAAGGATTCAAAAAACTATGTGATAATAAATGGCTTCATGTGATTGCTATCCTTAAATAAAAGACAGTTTTTTGACATGATCAGTCATATTTTCAATATTAATGCCAAAATTTCACAATTTCTGCCAGGGTATGCAAACATTTGAGCACGACTGCAAATGCAAAACTTTAAATGGATTTTAGTCCTAGCAATAAACTTTGTTCACCTTTGCTCTGTTAAAAATAAAGTTATATCCATGTAAAAAAAGAAAAAATACCAGTTGGACCTGCCAGAAATCCAATGAGCTTTGTCTCTGCTGACTTTTATAAGTTAACATTATTCTCAACTCTCTATGAGGACTACAGAACATTTCCCCCTATGTTATAGAGATACGGTAGGGGAGAGCTAATCCATACTTCCTTTCTCTAGGGGGTTATGATGCTCCTCCATAGACACAGTACAGTAAGTGTTATCACCTTAAAAATGTGTTACTGGGGGAATCACCAGGTAAAAATAAGACAATAAAGGGCTTAAAAAATGAATACAACCACCACAACTAAAGACAGCTAAGATGCAATATATATATATTAGGGCTGTTACATTAAAATGTTCGTGTTCGATTAATCGTTTTTTTTTTTAATCGATCAATCGACTAATTTCGATTAATTATAATGCACATACAGATCCAACTGCTTTTAGCTGATTTAGCACCGTTGTTATGGCAACAGCCGAAGCTGGATATAGCAGAGCATGGCTAGGACGTCACATGTCATAAACTCAGCCTCACCGTGCCCATAATCTCAGCCTCACTGTGCCCATAACTGCAGCCTCACCGTGCTCATAATGCAGTCTCACTGTGCCCATAATCGCAGCCTCACCGTGCCTACAATCACAGTCTCACCCTGCCCATAATCGCAGCCTCGTCGTGCCTATAATCGCAGCCTCACCGTTCCCATAATGCTGTCTCACTGTGCCCATAATCGCAGCCTCACCGTTCCCATAATGCTGTCTCACTGTGCCCATAATCGCAGTCTCACCGTGCCCATAATGCAATCTCACCATGCCCATAATCGCAGCCTCACTGTAGTCCGTGCCTGTGTCTGGATTACACAGTCTGCGGGCATCTCCCGCTGTGTGTCTCGGAGCTGAGTGTGAAAACTTTGGCCGCGCTGTGATAAAAATCCCGCCCTCCTCCTAGATCAGCTCGTTTGATAGACAGAACACTGTGTCTATCACACAAGCTGATCTAGGAGGAGGGCGGGACTTTTCTCACAGCGCGGCCAAAGTTTTCACACTCAGCTCTGAGACACACAGCGGGAGATGCCCGCAGACTGTGTATGACATATAGTGGAGGAGGAGGAGGGAGCGGAGCGCTGCTTGGCCCAAAGCGGCCCCAGGGCAGGCAGCCTACCGTCAAAAAAATTTTGATCGATCAAAAAAATTAACGATTAACCGAGGAATTAATCGTTAATTTCGGCAGCCCTAATATATATATATATATATATATATATATATATATATATATATATATATATATATGAAAAATTTGTACGAAAAACCCCCTAACGGGGCTTTAAAGCAGCCAGTAAATACAACGTAAATAATAATCAAAACATGGTTTTCGTGTTATTTACGTTGTATTTACTGGCTGCTTTAAAGCCCCGTTAGGGGGTTTTTCGTACAAATTTTTCATGCATCGTATGGGGTGCGCAGCCTCTCTGTCTGCACTCATGTGAGTGTCTCCTGTTACATATATATATATATATATATATATATATATATATATATATATATATATATATTTTTGCTCTTAGGTTTAGGTGATATGTTTAAAAAAACTTTTAAAGGAAGCATCCTCCAGAGATGTAATATATTTTCCCTACACCAATGTAGGCGAAATATATTAAATCTCTGGAGAATGCTTCGTGTTCAGCTTGGCCACTCATGTAGGGTGGTCGTAGAACGTTTTGACTGTCTTTCAGATGACCGTCTTGTGTCTATGGCAGCAGATACCCTCCAGCCAACTATCCTTGGTGGGGAATGACTGATTAGATCGGTTTGAAAGCCTTGCCTTGTGGCTATTTTTTTCCCCAAGATAAGGGGCACCAGGAGGTGACCCTTCCTAACCGAGTACCCACTGTAATGAGGCAGAATGGGTGCCTTGCCTTAGGATGTCTTGGACACTCGGGGACACCTTGCCCCCCTATAGTCCACCAAACATACTGGATGAGCAGTAAGTCACACACAGACAGCTGGAAGCCAGCACTAATTGTCAGTGAATGAATCCATTGCAGTTCCATTCCTTCCGCCCGGTTGTGTTGCTCACACAGTGAGAGAAGACAGCGAATTGTGACCTGGTCATACGCTGACAATCATTGCTCACTTCCTGCTGTCAGTGTGTGATGAGCGGCTGTGTCTGGCACAGCAGGAATAAAACTCATTTCAGCGGGGCTCTTGTTCCCATTGTACCGTGTGTGATCTAATATTTCATTATGTCATTATAACAACCACCCTTTATGTAACACAGACTGAGCAAGTCAGGCTAAGGTTTGTATTTCCTATAATGCCATATGCTGACTGTCCTTGCTCTTTACAGGGTTCTCAGAAGACAAAGGCAATATATAAATCAGTAACATAAATAATAAGTCAGCCCAATAAAAAAATCTTTTTTTCTCGGTGCCTCGCTTTTTAGACCTGTTTTAGGGTATATTCTGGGCGCTGATTCAGAAACTTGCATTGGCTAGACTGCAACAGCTCTGGTTCCTCAGATATGGTCAAATACATATCATTTTCTTTACTCAGTATTTGAAAAGATCTTGCTGATCAACTAATTCTTTTGTTACATAGTTTGTGTTTTTGCGTACAAATTAGCAGATCTAGTGCGAGTGTTATGTACTTCCAACTGTAATTTTACATCGGAAACATTTGATTCTATTAACTGTATTATGGTTATGATTGTATAGGAGGTGTGTGTATATTGCCGCTATTATCGTTTCATTTTTGCAGATCGAGCACCATTGCAGTTATGGCTAATTTTTTTATGTGTTTCTTTCATACTACAATGAGATTTAAATAAAACAGTGCAGTAAAATAGATTGGTATATGGCATTTATGCTGTATCTCAAAAACTAGAGCTGATAGGGGAAAATTGGTGCCATTTTTGGAATCAACGGGTCAAATATACCCAGGAACAGATCTAACATTCAGACTGCATTGACATCTGGGCGTTTTGAATCGTGGGCAGATTTACCACAATTGTGCCCGCAATTTCAAAACGGGCAGGTGTGAATGACAAATCGCACATTTCAGATACCATTCATTTGAATGGCACCTAAAAACGCAATGCGGTTCTGCCTTGGTTGTCCCACGATAAATTGCGCTGCAATCGTGGCAAACCGCATTGCGTGAAGCATGTTGCCCTAAAGAAGCTCCTCAACGTTGTTTGGGCGACAAGCTTCACACGGTTTGCTGCGATTGCAGCATGAGTTCTCGTGGGACAATCTCGGCAGAACCGCATTGCGTTTTTAGGTGCCATTCAAATGGATGTCATCTGAAATGTTTTGAAATTGCGGGCAGAATCACGGCAAATCTACCTGCACTTCAAAATGCCCAGGTGTAAATGCAGCCTTTAGGCAACAAAATGTGTGTTGGCCTGTGTATAAGGGTGAATAAACAGAATATGTGTCCCCTTAAATCAGGTATCGCTATCAGAGTCCCTCTTTACATCATGAGTACTCATCCGGGTCACCCTTTACATCCAGGTCCCCACCAGAGTGCTTCCTTTCTTTAGGTGTCCTCATCAGTATGTCCCCTTACATCAGATGTCCCCATCAGAGTGCCCCTTTACATTAGCTATCCCTATTACAGTGTCCCCTTACATGGATTGTTCCAATCAGAGTGCCCCCCTACATCGGGTAAGTCCCACCACAGTGCCCACGTACATGGATTGTCCCAATCAGAGAGCCCCCCTACATCGGATAAGTCCCATCACAGTGCCCGCATACATGGATTGTCCCAATCAGAGAGCCCCCCTACATCGGGTAAGTCCCGTCACAGTGCCCACGTACATGGATTGTGCCAATCAGAGAGCCCCCCTACATCGGATAAGTCCCATCACAGTGCCCGCATACATGGATTGTCCCAATCAGAGAGCCCCCCTACATCGGGTAAGTCCCATCACAGTGCCCACGTACATGGATTGTGCCAATCAGAGAGCCCCCTACATCGGGTAAGTCCCATCACAGTGCCCACATACATGTATTGTCTCAATCAGAGTGCCCCCCTACTTCAGCTGTCTGCATCACAGTGGTCCCTTATATCGACTACCCCCATCAGACTGGCTCATGGATCATTGGATGCACTCTCAGAGACAAGGGGGGGGGGGGGGGCGCAACTAAAATCTGGGGGGACATAGCCCACCCCAGCACCCCCCTGGCATGAACTTCCTCCAAGTAGTCAGGCTGATGAAGAAGTGAAGACACCTCAAAACACATCCTGACTTTGTATGTTAGAGGGGTGACGTCAGACTAGGGAGGTTTATGGTCCTGCAGCCACGCTTTCAGGTTGTCTGCTGTCACAGTGATTCTGCGTCAGTGCTTCCATCTGCTTTCCCATGCCTTTGCCCGAGGCAAGGAGGTTACCATCCGATATTGCTGGCTCCCCTTCTGTAGATTTCACTTTAACAACGCTTCCCGCCTATCATTGCTCCCCTTGAGAGTGCATTTTATATGGTTCTAACGAACATCCTTGCTTTGATTTACTTAGTACGCTATGCAGAGCTTGCGCTATGTTTTTATTTCTCCCTTTGCTCACATATCACTAATTTACTATCGGATATATCAGTCTGGATGTCACACCACTTGCTCAAACTCAATCTATCCAAAAGCGAACTTATAAATTTTCCTCCCTCATATGCCCCTTCCCCTGACCTCTCTGTCAGAATTGATGGCACAACTATAAGCCCATCCCCACATGCCAAGGTTCTAGGTGTAGTCCTGGACTCTGAACTCGCCAAGGTCCTAGGTGTAATCCTGGACTCTGAACTCTCCGTTAGGCACCACGTCCAATCACTGTCCAAATCTTGCCGCCTCAACCTCCGCAACATCTCCAAAATACGCCCCTTTCTAACCAATGACACAACAAAGCTCTTAATTCACTCACTGGTCATCTCTTGCCTCGACTACTGCAACTCCGTTCTCATTGGCTTACCTCTACATAGTCTATCACCTCTTCCATCCATCATGAAAGCTGCTGCCAGACTCATCCACCTTACCAATCGCTCTGTGTTTACTACCCCTCTCTGCCAATCCCTCCACTGGCTTTCGCTCACCCAACAAATTAAATTCAAAATACTAACAACTACGTACAAAGCCATCCACAATTTAGCCCTCAGCTACATCACTAGCCCAGTCTCTAAATACCAACCTAATCATTCTCTTCATTCCTCTCAAGACCTTCTGCTCTCTAACTCACTCATCACCTCCTCCCATGCTCTCCTCCAGGACTTTTCCAGAGCCTCTCCAATCCTATGGAATGCCTTACCCCAATATGTCCGCTTATCTCCTACTCTATTAGCTTTTAGACGATCCCTCAAAACCCCTCTCTTCAGAGAAGCCTACCCTACCCACACCTAATAACTGTATTCATTTCCTCCATCAGCTCATCCCCCCAAACTGTTGGCGCTATATAAATCCTGTTTAATATTAATAATAATAATAATCAGTGCTTGCAGACAAAGGCTGCAAGTGCTAATCAGTGTGTTCTGGTGGGGGAGTCCCCCTGTCAGAACACAATAGCAGAGCTGGGGAGATCGCTGCACCAACATTGCTTGTGTTGGTATGGCGATCTGTCAGTTCTTTTTCATTCAGCCCGCTGGGTTGAAAAAAAAAAACTGTGCAAACACATGTTCGCATCTTTAAAAGTTCGCAACTCGAATGTTCGTATGTAGGGGACTTACTGTATTGATCATATAAATGGGATATCACAAAGCAGCAGTTCATCTTGAATAGCCAACTGGGGTGTGCCAGGGGGGATGGTGTATAGTGATAGTGTATTAAGTCATATTTATATCGAGTGACTTTTGTTAAAACTTCCCCCCAGATTTTGTGTTACTTTAAATAGTTTGTTTGAGCCAAGGTGGTCCAAATTAAGCACTTGCTACCCGGGCCAATTCTGACACTTTGCTCCTACATGTAAAAATCATCATTTTTTTGCTAGAAAATTACTCGGAACCCCCAAAATTTTTAATATGGGGTTTTTTTTAGCAGAGACCCTAGAGAATAAAATGGTGGTCATTGCAACTTTTTATCTCGCACGGTATTAGCGCAGTAATTTTTCAAACACGTTTTTTTTTGGAAAGAAAACTGTTTCATGCATTAAAAAAAAATACAGTAAAGTTTTGTCTGCCCAATTTTTTTGCATAATGTGAAAGATGATCTTACGCCGAGTAAATAGATACCTAACATGTCATGTTTTTAAATTGCACTCGTGGAATGGCGCCAAACTTCTGTACTTAAAAATCCTCATAGGCAACATTTACATTTTTTTTACAGGTTACCTGTTTAGAGTTACAGAAGAAGTCTAGTGCTAGAATTATTGCTCTCACTCTAACGTTCGTGGCGATACCTCACATGTGTGGTTTAAACGTCGTTTACACATGTGGGCGTGACCTACGTATGCGGTCGCTTCTGTGCGCGAGCACTCAGGGACGGGGGAGCTTTACTACTTTTTTTAAATTACTTATTTTACTTTTATTTTTCTATCTTGAAACTTTCTTTTTACTTTTTTTTTTTTATCACCTTTATTCCTATTACAAGGAATGCAAACATCCCTTGTAATAGGAACAGTGCGTGACAGGTACTCTTTACTGTTAGATCTGGGGTCAATAAGTCCCCAGATCTCGCCTCTAGGCTGGGAAACCTGAAAAAAAAAAAAACTATCCCGGTTTCCCAGTTGAGCCTGCAGGATTTTTTCAAATGCAGAGGCCAGGCATGACATTATAACATTGTGCCTGGCTTCCAAATAATCATTGAGATGCCGGAGGTTCATCTGGCCACTCAAAGTCGACAACGTCATATGACGTCGTTGGGTAGGAAGTGGTTAAAGGGGTTGTAAAGGCAGAAGGTTTTTTATCTTAATGCATTCTATGCACCTTCTGTGTGCAGCAGCCCCCCTTATACTTACCTGAGCCCCCATCTCGATCCAGCGATGTTGCAGGAGAGACACTGCTGTCCAAGATTCTCCCTTCTCTCTGGCCATTGGCTCCTGCTGCTGTCAATCAAAATCAGTGAGCCAAAGAGGAGAGAGAGAGGGGGTGGGGCCGAGCCACAGCTTCCTGTCTGAATGGATACACAGAGCAGCGGCTTAGCTTGGGTGCCCCCATAGCAAGCTGCTTGCTGTGGGGGGTGTTTGGCAGGAGGGAGGGGCCAGGAGCGCTAGTGAGAGACCTGAGAAGAGGAGGATCCGGGCTACTCTGTGCAAATCCACTGCAACAGTGCAGGTAAGTATAACATGTTTTTTAATTTTAAACAAAAAAAAAAAACGAGAATTTAGTATCACTTTAACTGTTTCCATTTCTAAGAAATGTTGCCTCTGTTGCGCTGTATAAACTGTATGTAGCATCAGACACATCCAGTAGACAGCGCTGTGCTCTGGCAGCATTAGGGGGACTTCCTGTCCTGTTCACAGAAAAAAAATCGAGTCATAGTGAGCGCTGCTTAGCCATTCATAGGAAGCCTTCTATTTTCATAAATGAATACAAGGTTTTCTCTGATTGGCTAAGGTGAACAGGTGGATGGATGACGTCTTGATTTCTGTCAATTAGAGAAAGCCTTTTCAACAAACCCTGGTAAAAATCTATGCGTATAGGCATTATATTTCCATTAAGAAAACCCCACTGGTTCAATAAACATTATTGATATATTTAAAGTAATCAATAGAAGTATAAGGTCTTGTATTTTATAAATGAATACAAGGTTTTCTCTGATTGGCTAAGGTGAACAGGTGGGTGGATGACGTCTTGATTTCTGTCAATCAGAGAAAGCCTTGTATTCATTTATAAAATACAAGACCTTACTTTACAGATTACTTTAGATATATCAATAATGTTTGTTGAACCAGTGGGGTTTTCTTAATGGAACTACATGCGTTGATTTTTACCAGGGTTTGTTGATTGTGTATATACATTGACCTAATTGTTCTTACCAGTTTTTCTCAGCGTTATATAAGCTGACAATTTTTTTTGCCCTGTACTATTGGATATGTACAACCTGTACGTAGCGCAACTTCTTTTGTTCGATTTCTATGAACATGTTATTTGGTGAAAATTATGAATATGATTATGGTGTGCGGTTGTTTTTCAGGGGTTGGGCTTGGCCCTTTAGTTCCAGTGAAGGGAACTCTTAAGGCGTCAGCATAGGGCGGCACAGTGGTGTAGTGGATAGCACTTTCGCCTAGCAGTAAGAAGGGTCGCTGGTTCAAATCCCAACCACGACACTACCTGCCTGGAGTTTGCATGTTCTCCCTGTGCCTGTGTGGGTTTCCTCCGGGTACTCCGGTTTCCTCCCACACTCTAAAGACATGCTGGTAGGTTAATTGGATCCTGTCTTAATTGTCCCTAGTATGTATGAATGTGAGTTAGGGACCTTAGATTGTAAGCTCCTTGAGGGTAGGGACTGATGTGAATGTACAATGTATATGTAAAGCGCTGCGTAAATTGATGGCACTATATAAGTACCTGAAATAAATAAATAAAATAAATACCAAAACATTTTGGACAATTTCATTCTCCCAACTTAGTGGGAACAGTTTGGGGATGGCCCTTCCTGTTCCAACATGACTGTGCACCAGTGCACAAAGCAAGGTCCATAAAGACATGGATGAGCGAGTTTGGGGTGGAGGAACTTGACTGGCCTTCACAGTCCTGACCTCAACCCGATAGTACACCTTTGGGATGAATTAGAGCAGAGACTGCGAGCCAGGCCTTCATCAGTGCCTGACAAATGCCCCTCTGGAAGAATGGTCAAACATTCCCATAGACACACTCCTAAACCTTGTGGACAGCCTTCCCAGAAGAGTTGAAGCTGTTATAGCTGCAAAGGGCGGGCCAACTCCATAATGAACCCTACAGTCTAAAATAGGGATGCAATTAAAGTTCATGTGCGAGCAAAGGCAGGCACCCCAATACTTTTGACAATATAGTGTACTGAGTCAATGCAGCAATGCAGTCACTGTGCATATATTTCATAGAATTGTATAAATGATGTTACTGACTGGCAGTAGGAAGCAGCCACAATCACAGCTGCCCTTCTAAAATGGTAAAATGGGAGTACCAACATGGCTGCTTGGTACGGATGAATTCCTTCCCATAATCCCCCATTACTGTAGGCAAGGAGCCAGAGTTCACTTCATTCTCACTAGCTACAGGCAGCCAGCCCCTTCACTGCACAAGAATGTCTTGCAGGCACAGCGAGGAATTCAGGAATACAAAAGCATAAAAGAAAAAATGTCCTAAAGGCTCGAACAGCTTAATGACAGGATATCTTTACACAAAACACATAAGCAGTTACTGCATTGCATGCCTGATAATAAAACAAGAGACAGAAAACAGTACATCAGCACACAGGACTCAGTCACCCACCTTCTGGGGGCTCGGACATTGGGGGGCTCAGGCAATACATATGGTACCCTCGGTCGCAGTCATCACAGAAAAGCAGCTGGTCCTAGGGAAAAGGAAGGGTTAATGTATTTCATTCGTTCATGACTAGTTTGCGGTGACATATCAGAAGTCTGCAGGAAATGGAACGTGATGTTCTGTGCCTGCCTTGCAAAGAAAATACAAAAGCAACATGGTATATAGGTCCAGAATAAAATAATGCCGAAAGTAGAAAATCCTCATTATGCAGAGCTCCAGCACTTGTACTGAGAATTGTACAATGCCATCCCCTGAAAATATGTGTCAGAAATTGAATACTTAAGATAATGTCGACACTCTATGTGAAATCTCTACATTTCAGGCTTTTTTCTTTTTCTAGAAAAACATCATTTTCAGGTAATCCCAGAAAATTTTCTGCAATCTCAGTCCGCATTTTTCAGGACTTGTAAAAGCAGCACTTCAGTTTGTTTTTTTTTTATCACGTATTTGCCATGCATTTATGGTGTACCATATATTCACGTTTATTTGAAGAAAGGGAAAAAAAATAAGGAAAGAAAGTCTCAAGCCGACCTTGATAAAAAAAAATAAAAAAAGCAAATGTACCATAAGCCCTGAAGGAGACCAACTATATCCATAGAATGGAAGCCCCAGGGCCTCGTAGGACTTCCACTATTGTAATTAAATTTAAGAAAACCCCTCTATTTTTGTTATGTGTTCCCATTCATACCTAAAAATTTTTTTTTTCTCAAATTCGTAGTTTTCTACGTGTTTGTTTCATGCAGGCCTACGAGCTACTCTGAAGAATTTGAAATGAGAAAAATCTCAATCTCTCCCCATGACAAGGAGAGGCACTCTGAGTTTCCCGCATTAGCATACAATGCAGGAGGCCAGGATTAGAGCTTTAGATCGGCCAGCATAGTACAGAGTTGAGTTGAGTTGAATTGAATCTTAATATAGCGCGGTCTTACCCGAAGGGTCCCGACGCGCATACAGATCGTACAGAGCAATCATTATGATTTCAATTTACAAATACCACACTGGTGACCCCACAATAGGGATAAAACTTTTCCGCGGAAAGGAGTTTAATAAAACACGTGGCCACTCATTAAAATGAGATTTAACCTTAAACTACGTATAGGGTTGTTTACAATAAGAACAGGAAGCATGTGGAATTCCCTTCCACAGGCGGTGGTGTCAGCGAGGAGCATCGATGGTTTCAAAAAACGATTAGATAAGCACCTGAACGCCCACAACATACAGGGATATACAATGTAATACTGACACATAATCACACACATAGGTTGGACTTGATGGACTTGTGTCTTTTTTCAACCTCACCTACTATGTAACTAATTAACTCTTCAGCCTCCTCTGCATAACAAAGGAAACCGTAAGTTTTGGCATTTTCAGAAAAGATCAAGTAAGTTGTAAGTAGTAATTTTTATTTTTTTAAGTTATAATACAGTATGTGACTGAGAACATGAAACAAATTTAAAGGAGGAGTCACCCCCAACTTGGCTATAAAAGCAGAAATACACTGTTGGTGGTGAGCTTTTGGGTAAGCCATTCAAAATTTATATTGGGTTGAATCACCCAAATAACACTGTTTTATATGAGGTTATTATTATTTATCCAGTGGATGAAACATGAGAGCTGAATGGCTATTGCAATTTATAAGGACTACAGTTTCTACTGTCTGCATTCTGTTAAATTCTGAACATACTGTAGAGAGTATATGCCCAAGGGATGGATATCTAGGGACACAACTGTACCTTGTACAGTACTCTTTTTCTTCTTAATGAGGGCATTGAGTAGAATGAGGGCCACGCCACACTTGCGATCCTGTCGCTACCAACAACCTGGCAGCAACAGGATTGCTATAAAGGGCAGAGAAATACTCACCTACAGTATTTATACAGCTTCACCCCCTCACTGGCCGGAAAAGCCACTCATGGGCTGGAAAGGGAGATTCTGCATTGTTTCCCTCAGCTAGGGAACAACAACTTGCTCATATGGCCATCGGGGGAGAGGCACTATACAAACAGATGAGTATTTTCTCTGCCCTTTCTAGTAATCCTGGATTATATGTGTGACACGGCCTTAAAGCCACCTTCCTCCCTCAATGTTATTCTTCAAAAAATGTAGACATGGATTTAGTGCCTCCATACCATGGACTGCTTGGCTTTGGCTACCACCAAGTTATAAGGCTCAACCAATACTCAGGAAATACAAGATATATTTTATTAACAAGGAATAAAAGGGTATAGGCCAAGAAATGAGATGGTATTGGCCAAGGAATAAGATGGTGTAGGCCAAGGAATGAGATGGTGGTGGCCAAGGAATGAGATGGTGGTGGCCAAGGAATTAGTTGGTCAAACATAGAATGAGATGGTATAGGCCAAGAAGGGAGATGGTATTGGCTATAGAATGAGACGGTGTAGGTTAAAAAGAATTAGTTGGTATTGGACAAGGAATGAGATAGTATTGGATATTTACGGAGGGAGGAACTGACTTATAAACATACAAAATTTCAAAAAATGGTCCTAATGACTAGACTCTGATTTATCTACACATTTTACCTTACCAGTGAGTGATGACCTGTGAACCTAGAAGAACTAACTGCCTATGGCTTAGGGTAGCTGATGATATATTGGGTCCTGGCATGCTAACAATATCATGTATACCCTACTGTCCTGATCTATTATGGGTAAGAAGTAAAAAATGTGTCACTGCATACTCATCGCTGTATTGGAAGAAATCGTATATGTAGGGTATACTATGTTCTGGAAGACGCATTATCTACTTGAATCTAATGTTTTCTTTTACTTTTAATGTCTTTTTGTATCTCCACATGTTTTGAGGAATGGCATTCTTTATCTATGTTTTGTTGTAAACTGGAAAAAAATATGTTTAATAAAAATTACCTGATTAAAAAAAAAAAAAAAGCTAGTATTGGCCAAAGAATGAGATGGTGTAGGCCAAGGAATGAGATAGTACTGGCCAAAGAATGAAATGATACTGGTCAAGGAATAAGATGGTGTACATCAAAGAATGAAATGGTGTCAACCAAAGAATGAGATGGTATAGACCAAGAAAGGAGATGGTATTGGCTAAGGAATGAAATGGTGTAGACCAGTGGTCGCCAAACTGCGGCACGGGGGCCAGATGTGGTTCTTTGCTTGCCCTTGGAGCACTATTCCTCCCACTGATATGAGACACTATTCTGCCATCTGACACCAAAAACAGGGCACCATTTCTCCCACCGACACCAATAATGGGGGTACTAAGATTCCCTAGGATACCAATAATGGGGCACCATTCCTCCCGCCAATACCAAATGTGGCGATGTTTACTCCCACTGATGCCAGGACAGTTGCTCCTGCTGGCCACAATCTGGCCCTCCTAAAGTCTGAAGGACAATAAACTGGCTATTTGTTTAAAACTTTGGAGACCCCTGGTGTAGATGAAGGAATGAGGTAGTACTAGACAAGGAATTAGATAGTATTGACCAGGGAATGGGATGGTATTTGACCAGGAATGAGATAGTATTGGCCAATGAATTAGATGGCATTTGACCAGGCAGAATCTTTGCCATGGTGATATTGGCATTCATGTTTGAAAGGGCCAGGTCTTGAAAACCAAACTACACAGTGTACGTTTTATGGAATGCTTATTAATGCTTTATCTATGTTTTCTCTACAGAAGCTTTGGGGGAGCGTCACTCAAAAATGTGTTGAGAATAAGGTAACATTCCATTCATATGCCTAAAACAAGGAACCGTCAAGCCCCAACACCTTGATGTATGCAAAAAAAACAAGCTGTCCATACATGCATGTGAAACAAATGCTGGAACTTGCATTTATACTAACAAAAGACGGCTCTCCCAGTTTATGAACAATGACTGCCATTTAAAAGACCTAGTCAGGCATTTGGTTTACTCTGAAAAGAAAAATCTGACATTTTTAGTGTACATGTACATTATGGTGCACTCACATCATTTTCTGAAGTGCCACAAAGGATACAGGACTTGCATTCAATACACTGCCAGCGATAAGTCCTAACAGCAGCTGTCATGTTGACGGTGAATTGTAGACATGAGGGGTGACCTGCAGAAAGAGAGGATTATAACAGCAGTACAAAGAAAGCCTGTGCTGAGATGAATATCATTGACTGTCATTGCTAACCTCTATTTCAGAAAATGCTAGCTTTCTGGCTGCTGTGCTGAACCAGTGGAATCAATGCTGCCGGCTGCGAGATTCCTGTCATTTCCCAATAAATGGTAACTGCCATATTTGAGATATGATGTCATCAATCACCCCCCGCCCCTTTGTGTACATTTAGCTATGGGCTGGAGAATCTCATCCTAAAGGGACCAGAGATTAGTCATTGGTTGTTAGGAGGCTGCTAGCTGCTGGCACCCTAGCAACCACGAGCCCTGTGTGGGAAGCTGCCACGTTCATGCCAGTGTTAGGGAGCTAGGGAGGACTCACCAGAGCAGGTGAAGGTCTGCTTTAAAGAGTAACTCCACTTTTGATTAGAACAAGATTTCCCCTCTGGGTGATTTGTGTACATTACAAGGATGTTAACAAGTTTTGTTGCAGATTCGTACCTGTTGCTATGCTGAAGAAATAGCTGTTTGTTTGTCTGTGTCCATGTGCAAAGTGAATGTGAATTTGAGTGATTTTATGATTATCAATCAGCTGCTGTACCTGCAGGGTTCTAATGAGGAAAGTGTCAGCGTCTGCATCCCTTTAGACATGATTTCCCTTCAGGAGTTTCACATCAAAAACTATTTTTTTTTGCAGGGGATGCCCAAAATCTAAATAGTATCTTAGCAATCAGTGAGCCAATCACACAAACAGGAAATAACATTTCTGGGGGGCGTTCTGTACAATGTCTGTGTACAGCAGGGATATGCAATTAGCGGACCTCCAGCTGTTGCAGAACTACAAGTCCCATGAGGCATAGCAAGACTCTGACAGCCACAGACATGACACCCAGAGGCAGAGGCATGATGGGACTTAATAGTTTTGCAACAGCTGGAAGTCCACTAATTGCATACCCCTGGTGTATAGAAAGCCTCCAGGTTGCCATGTTGGATTGTACAGAAAATGACAGCGGCTGCAGATTGAAAAGGAAAGGATTTTTTTTATAACATTCAATTATAAGTTGACTTGTGTAGCAATTTTATACACTATATTATTATCTTTATTTGTTTGCTATTTGTTTTCCCCATTGAAAGTGGAGTTACTCTTTAAGGCTTCTCGGCTTTTTCTGTATTATGTTAGGAGGCACATATTCAGCTAAGGGTTATGCAAGCAGAAGTCCGATTTTAAACAGGATCTTGACAGGAGTGATGTCAGGTTTTACCAGAACGTCCACAGTCTGCACAGGAAATGAGGTCTTCTGGACAACCCGTCTTCTTGGCTCCTCCTAGACAAAAATCGCAATAGCCATTGGCAATGACCGAGCCGTCAGGGGCCTTTTTAACTGAAATGCAGGTTAAAAAAAAAGAATTATTGAACCACAGCGGCAGTTTTGAAAAGCATTGTAATGCAGATGAGGTTGGCTGAGAAGGTAGGTTCTGATCTTGTTTTGGCTGGAGTTGGGCTTGGAGGAAACATTCACCTAGAGCAGTGATGGTGAACCTTGGCACTCCAGATGTTTTGAAACTACATTTCCCATGATGCTCAACTACACTGCAGAGTGCATGAGCATCATGGGAAACGTAGTTCCAAAACATCTAGGGTGCCAAGGTTCGCCATCACTGACCTAGAGATATACGCTATATTGTCAAAAGTATTGGGACACCTGCCTTTACACGCACATGAACTTTAATGGAATCCCAGTCTTCGTAAATAGGGTTCAATATGGCGTTGGCCCACCCTTTGCAGCTATAACAGCTTCAACTCCTCTTTGAAGGCTGTCCACAAGGTTTAGGAGTGTGTCTATGGGAATGTTTGACCATTCTTCCAGAAGCGTATTTGGGAGGTCAGGTGCTGATGTTGGATGAGAAGGCCTGGCTTGCAGTCTCCGCTCTAATTCATCCCAAAGGTGTTCTATCGGGTTGAGGTCAGGACTCTGTGCAGGCCAGTCAAGTTCCTCCACCCCAAACTCACTCATCCATGTCTTTATGAACCTTGCTTTGTGCACTGGTCCAAATCATTTCATGGAGGGGGGATTATGGTGTGGAGTTGTATACACCCCCAGCTGCAAAGGGTGGGGCAACTCAATATTGAACCCTACGGACTAAGACTGGGATGCCAGTAAAGTTCATGTGTGTGTAAAGGCAGGTGTCACAATACTTTTGACAATATAGTGTATACAGTATATGCTGACTCCCTTGTGAACATGCTAGAAGCATGGCTGTCTCTGACAATAATACTTTCTGAGTCACAAATCTGGAACACGCATGCAGCAACTCATGTCAGACTACATTCAGAACAGCTCATATCTATACTTGTTCTATGTTAGTGACTCAGAAAGTATTGAAGCCAAAAGATCGGCATGAAGGCTAAGCAAATGGCATGTCCAGTATTGGTCAACAATGGTCGCCTTCATATTTCTTTCAATACAGGTTTCTCTTAGGCCTCTTTCACATTGTTGGCCAGGGGCAGTAAAAACAAGTGGTCCATCTGCATTTTTACTGCCCCACAACCACCAACCTACAAGTAGAAATGGCAGCCAGAGAGGATTGTATACATGCCATGGCTGTGATGATTTGCTTTGCAAATTTAACTTGGCATACTGAGTTTGATAGGTGGCACCGCCTGTCAAATTTGCCTATTGCAGTGTGGGGACTCACTGCTTTCATTGGCCAAATGCTTGGTTCGTGGTTGCAGAGCGATGTTGCAATAAAAAAATCCCTGTTCAGCTGAAAAAGGAAAACCAAGACAAAAAAAAGACATATAACAGGCATTCAGAAGGTGACAGGATCACCTCCTGAATGCTTGGAAGCTGTTGCTGTGCCACCCACTAAAAGCAATACAGTACAGAACACTTTTCAGAGGGCAGTAGAAACTTCCACCAGCTTGAAAGTGGCCTCAAAGCTGAACTTCAGGAAAACAGCTAAATACAAAGATGTACATATAGGGTAACATTTTTAACTGCCAAAGGGTTTGAAATTCTGTCCATCCAGTCCTGAGATTTACACAGCTCTGCCGCACAGTACAGTCCTGTCTGGTACAGAAGGGGATCAGAACGTTCTCTGCAGCAGTTTCACCTTCACCAAAAAGTCTCCTTCCCACCCAATGACTGGACAGTGAAAGGAGAAGCAGCTCATCTTTGTCACTCTGCTCTCTCCTATCTGCATACTCCTTGCATTGCAACACTCCTGACTGTGTCTTTGTGCTGCTTCTCCCTCTCTGTCTCTGAGCTCTGCTGTACAGGTACACAAAGAGGCCAGGTCAAATTCACAGCTTGCATTAAAGAAAAAAATTAATTAATGATATATTAATGGTTGGAGCGGCATTAACTTGTACCTGGAGTTAAAGAGGAACTTTAATTGCTTTTCTGAAAAAAAATGAAAAGTCAGCAGCTACAAATACTGTAGCTGCTGACTTTTAAGAAATAGAAACTTAACAGCCAGTGGAGTCTAGCGCGGTCCTCCTCTGCACCAACTTCGACTCTCTGGCACCACCATCTTGGATACATCTCCACTGTGCATGCGTGAGGCACAGTAGCTGGTTCTGCAGCCTCCAGGGCCAAGCTGACCAAATTCTTGCCTAGGCAAGAATAGCGGAAGTGGAAACAGGTACCTGTCACAAAAAGGTACCCGCTCTCAAAAAAAAAAAAAGAATGTCAGACGAGGGGGAAGGGGGAGGATGAGTGGTTTTATTTTTAGGTGAATTTCAGCTTTAAGGTACAGTGGCTGATCTTGGTCAATCAGAAATAACCTTATTCTGGCATTTACATTCTGCTACTCTGTTGGGTGATGCATACCTCTTGCCTTTGATTGTACTGTGGTACAGTTACCTTTATCATGCACTGTAAAAGTATATAGAGCTATCATAAATTAGAGAAGGACCATAACGCTTTATTTACAGAAAAGGGATGTAGTGATGTACGGTGATTGATCTTGGTCAATCAGAAATAACCTTATTCTGGCATTTACATTCTGCTACTCTGTTGGGTGATGCATACCTCTTGCCTTTGATTGTACTGTGGTACAGTTACCTTTATCATGCACTGTAAAAGTATATAGAGGGATCATAAATTAGAGAAGGACCATAACGCTTTATTTACAGAAAAAGGGATGTAGTGATGTACGGTGATTGATCTTGGCCAATCAGAAATAACCTTGTCCTGACTTTTACATTCTGCTACTCTGTTGGATGATGCATACCTCTTGCCTTTGATGTTACCATTACCATGTACTTTAAAAATCTCACTGTTCTATTTATTCATCATCCTGCTAAGCCTCAGCTTCGGGATTTTCTTGCGGTATAGATTTGTCTGTTGTTATTTGCATTCGCGTGGCTTCTCTCCAAGATCTGTTATTTTGGCCTTGGCTGCATTTACCGAGCTTGGCTACCTGTGACCGATGTGGTCACTAAATTAGCTGATGTGCTTGTCTTCCAGACCCGCGCTCACCACAGACGTCTCACCGGGATCCTGACCCCGTCTGATTACTTTACTGCATTGTTTGTAATTCGTCAGTTTAATCCACAGTGTAAAAGCTGACGTTTTGACACCTTTAATATAAAGGACAGCTAGCGCAAGAGATATACACTATATTGTCAAAAGTATGCCTTTACACACACACGAACTTTAATGGTATCCCAGTCTTAGTCCGTAGGGTTATATATTGTGTTGGCCCAAACTTTGCAGCTATAACAGCTTCAACTCTTCCGGGAAGGTTGTCCACAAGGTTTAGGAGTGTGTCTATGGGAATGTTTGACCATTCTTCCAGAAGCGCATTTGTGAGTTCAGGCACTGATGTTCGCCCAAAGGTTTTTTATCGGGTTGAGGTCAGGACTCTGTGCAGGCCAGTCAAGTTCCTCCAACCCAAACTCGCTCATCCATGTTTATAGACCTTGCTTTGTGCCCTGGTACAAATCATTTGGTGGAGGGGGGATTATGGTGTGGGATTGTTTTTCAGGGGTTGGGCTTGGCCCCTTAGTTCCAGTGAAGTCCTAAGGCATCAGCATGCCAAGACATTTTGGACAATTTCATACTCCCAACTTTGTGGGAACAGTTTGGGGATGGCCTCTTCCTATTCTAACATGACTGTGCACCAGTGCACAAAGCAAGGTCCATAAAGACATGGATGAGCCAGTTTGGAGTGGAGGAAGTTGACTGGCCTGCACAGAGTCCTGACCTCAACCCGATAGAACACCTTTGGGATGAATTAGAGCGGAGACTGCGAGCCAGGCCTTCTCGTCCAACATCAATGCCTGACCTCACAAATGCGCTTCGGGAAGAATGGTCAAACATTTCCATTGACGCACTCCTAAACCTTGTGGACAGCCTTCACAGAAGAGTTAAAGCTGTTATAGCTGCAAAGGGAGGACCAACTCAATATTGAACCCTACAGACTAAGACTGGGATGCCATTATTGTTCATGTGCGTGGAAAGGCGGGCCTCCCAATACTTTTGACAATATAGTGTATTTTGGGCTACCGCTGCTAAACTTTTTCTGAAGATGCTACTTTCCTGGCTGTCAAAAATGTCAATACTTTGAGCCACT
The DNA here is from genome assembly GCF_042186555.1 of Aquarana catesbeiana. Classification (NCBI taxonomy): domain Eukaryota; kingdom Metazoa; phylum Chordata; class Amphibia; order Anura; family Ranidae; genus Aquarana; species Aquarana catesbeiana. The sequence continues at coordinate 52,009,742 of NC_133332.1, read as the reverse complement.
GACCTGGAACAGGCATTCAGCCAGGAAAGTCAGAACTCTAAGGCTGGGTTCACACTATCTTTGCACGTGGCTCACAGCAGGGGTCTGGTGCATCCTCGTTCACCACTTCAGGTCCGATTTCAGCCCGAATCTTTGGCTGAATTTGCCCCTGAAATGGACCAAAAGAAGCACAGGACCCCTGTGCAAATTCGCACCGGAGCTGCAGCAGAGATCTCTATAGAGAGCCGGCCAAAATCTCCTGCTATTGCGAACTGGATGCGGGGAACTCTGTAGTGTACAGTATAGAAGACACAGCACAGTGCACAGAGTGTAGTAGTGTACGGTATAGAAGACACAGCACAGTGTACAGAGTGTAGTAGTGTACGGTATAGAAGACACAGCACAGTGTACAGAGTGTAGTAGTGTACGGTATAGAAGACACAGCACAGTGTACAGAGTGTAGTAGTGTACGGTATAGAAGACACAGCACAGTGTACAGAGTGAAGTAGTGTACTGTATAGAAGACACAGCACAGTGTACAGAGTGAAGTAGTGTACGGTATGGAAGACACAGCACAGTGTACAGAGTGAAGTAGTGTACTGTATAGAAGACACAGCACAGTGTACAGAGTGAAGTAGTGTACGGTATAGAAGACACAGCACAGTGTACAGAGTGTAGTAGTGTACGGTATAGAAGACACAGCACAATGTACAGAGTGTAGTAGTGTACGGTATAGAAGACACAGCACAATGTACAGAGTGAAGTAGTGTACGGTATAGAAGACACAGCACAGTGTACAGAGTATAGTAGTGTCCGATATAGAAGACACAGCACAGTGTACAGAGTGTAGTAGTGTACGGTATAGAAGACACAGCACAGTGTACAGAGTGAAGTAGTGTACTGTATAGAAGACATAGCACAGTGTACAGAGTGTAGTAGTGTACGGTATAGAAGACACAGCACAATGTACAGAGTGTAGTAGTGTACTGTATAGAAGACACAGCACAATGTACAGAGTGAAGTAGTGTACTGTATAGAAGACACAGCACAATGTACAGAGTGTAGTAGTGTACGGTATAGAAGACACAGCACAATGTACAGAGTGTAGTAGTGTACGGTATAGAAGACACAGCACAATGTACAGAGTGAAGTAGTGTACGGTATAGAAGACACAGCACAGTGTACAGAGTGTAGTTGTGTACGGTATAGAAGACACAGCACAGTGTACAGAGTGAAGTAGTGTACGGTATAGAAGACACAGCACAGTGTACAGAGTGTAGTTGTGTACGGTATAGAAGACACAGCACAGTGTACAGAGTGTAGTTGTGTACGGTATAGAAGACACAGCACAGTGTACAGAGTGTAGTAGTGCATGGTATAGAAGACACAGCACAGTGTACAGAGTATAGTAGTGCATGGTATAGAAGACACAGCACAGTGTGCAGACTGGAGGTATATGGAGTATTGAGCGTACAGGTCAGCACTGCAGATTGAAAGTGCTTATACAGTATCTCACAAAAGTGAGTACACCTCTCACATTTTTTGTAAATATTTTATTCTATCTTTTCATGTGACAACACTGAAGAAATGACACTTTGCTACAATGTAAAGTAGCGAGTCTACAGCTTGTGTAACAGTGTAAATTTGCTGTCCCCTCAGAATAACTCAATACACGGCTATTAATGTCTAAACACGTTTCGAAGCAGGAGCAATTTGCTCCTTCATCAGACCTGATGAAGGAGCGAATTGCTCCTGCTCCGAAACGCGTTACCTCCCCCTTGATGTCAGATCCGGCCTATACTTTCCAGCATGGTTTCGGAAGTCCAACGGTTATCTTGCTTCCTCGCTTTTCCCTCTCCTGTCACAGCTGTGGGCCAGCTCTCCCTCCCCTTAGAGGCGAAGGACTCTACAGGATGCCTATTATGCAGACTGAGATGCTCATTTGATCTACTATATTGTAAGTGTTTTTAACCGCTTTCTATGAATAAATACTCCTTAATACTGCACTTAGAGGTACCTTCTGTTTTTTTACTTTAGTTTCTTTCAGAGTTGCTTCCTCTACCTGAAGTGCTGCTGCAAGTGCTCCGCAAGTCTTTCCTTCTCCCCTTAACCTTAATGTTGAAGGTGATGCTGATGTGACAATAATCTAGTACAGTTCACTGGAGGACATTTCCTGACAGAAGCACCCTATTCCTCTTCCTTTTGCATCTAAAGTGTATACTGCTGTATTGCATAGCAGATTCCAGAGTATGACTAGAGATGGATCAGTAATGCGTAGCAATGAAGAAAAATATATAGAAAATATATGGGATCACGTGGTAGCGGACGCAGGTTCCACCACAACAGAAGATACAACGGGGTGCCTGCCTCTTATAATCTGTATATAATAGAGTAACACCAAAGACCCCAATGGTTGATATACAAGCTGGCTCGCATCAAAAAAATAGGTAGACCACCATGGCCCTTTAAGGCAGACCAAGCCTTCCAGACAGAAAATATTGCATCATCAACGCCAGCTCCTTAACCCCCCCTTTTTTATGATTGTTGTATTTTAATGTATATCCAAAAAATATTGTAATTTTTTACGTATACTGCCTCATGCTGTGCCTACAAAGTCGGTATTTTGAGATAGCTTCTCCCTGTTTTTTGCTACAATTTGGATGTTGGCAAGGTGAGGGTCCTCCTTTCCATATGCAGAAGTGAGCCTGAGTTTGCATTTTCCAGCTTTAGTAAATAATCACCATTGCCTGCAAAAAACGACCAACTCTGGGGTGTGTATTAGGGAGCACCCAGTACAAACGTTCATGAAACTCAGAGGTAAAATTTAGATTTTTGGTGGAAAAAAGGTATCAGATATAGCCAACACATTTTCAGAAAATGCCTCTCTCTTCCTCAGGGCTGAAACCGTTGATATAATTGGACTTGCAATGAGCTATAATTAGGAGACCTGTGGTGGGGCTTGATCCAAACTGTCAAACCTGGTCACATTGTCAGTATTAAAGAAGAGGGAGGCATCTGCCCGGAAACTCATTGGTTTTATTTAATACCTTTATTCAATATAAATCTCAATTTGCCCCGAGTGTCATGAACTTTTGCACTGGGCGCTCCTCAATACCCATTCCAGATTTTGTCATCTACTGAGCATTCTCCTTGAGACGTGAACAGTGTCCATCAACGTTACACCTTCATTGCACATGAGTCCTTTTGAGTCCAACACTATCAAGACTTTGCTTCTATTAATCCAGTGTGATCACACCTACACATCAGTTGCAGCATGACCAAGGAATACTTATGACTGCTTCCCCTGCAATCAGCATACTCATGTATTGTGCACTGTAACTGAACGGTCCTGAGTTGATAGCTCATTAGTACCCCGGTACACATTAGTTTGATAAGCTATTAAAAGTTCAATGACTGTCCACATCCTAGCATGGGGCACTTGAATCACTTGAAGGTGTAGATCAACAGCCATAAGTACTGTCACATTGATGTCATTCTATAGACTGATCAGTCCTTCCTTCCCTCAGGCCCTGATAATTACTTGGTTGTGCTGCATGGCAAAAGGCATTTGCAGGTACTAGGATATTTTATCTATTATTTTCCAAGGTGGTCCTATAAACACATATTTTGCTGAGACAATAGGTCAGACTAACTGATATACAGTTCCCCTTTAAAAACCTACAAAGGCCCATGTATTCAAATGAAAGGTCAATCGTTTAATATTTTCTTGGTGAAACCGATCCAGAGAAGCCAGGGCTGTGCCAATCAGTGAGCCCCCTCTATTCTGTCCCCACACATATCAATTTTGAACAGGTATTTTTTATTTGATTCAATTTGCTCATCATATCTGGGAACATTTTTCTTCAATGGTGCCACACACGTGTTGTTTCATTTCTGATTCAATAATACAAAATATGATACATTTCCCCAAAAAAATTTCCACGTAGGGTAAAACAAATTTCCATGAGGTCAAAACAAATATATTCTGTAAAGGTGCTAATTTCCTTTTTTTGGCATATAATGATCTTATTCAGGTTTTACAGGTTGAAATGCTGAACTCCGGGAATTACACAAAATCTACATACCCTTGCACTGCACCCCCCCCCCCCAACTGCAAGGATTAAATGCTCATTTAGTCTATGAGTGCAGGGAAAAGATATATTAATAAATTATAACCTCACTCTTGGTTCTGACAGGCTTCTTCAATCCATGCAACCAGTCCTCCTCAGTACCCCCTACTAAGCAGCTTTGGGCTGTGCCTGTATGCTCATCTCCTTGCGTACAATATAATTTTAATAGCTGCACTGTACATAATGAGAGAGAGAGGCTGCCATCAGCGCGTAGGTGGAGGACATCGCTGGAGTCTGGGATAAAATAAGTAATACACCTTACCCCTGCACCCCTGATCTAAGTGAGCATTTAACCTTTACAGTACATGGGGGGGGGGGGGTGCACAACTGCAAGGATAAAGTTTGTCTCATTACAAGAGATCAGTTTTAAAATAAATATATTTTCGCAAAGAACATATCTCACTGTCTTTTGTAGTGCAAAAATAACACAAAGCAATCACGCAGTTTCGTTTGTTCAGAACTAATTTTGAGTCAGAACATAGAAGTCAACTGTCATTCCTGGATCAATGAGCTCCAGGTGGGGGATTGACATCATTGACCTAATATGGCCACATTGCCATATTACGCCAATGTCATTGACCTAGTATGGTCATGTGGCCATATCAATTCAATTATGTCACAAGCATCCCCACTCCTTTGTAATGTTAGCTACAGATCCCAGCAATGACAGCTAACTTCCGGATTAGGACTGAACCCAAGCTCATCACTAGTTATTACCGGGTAGATATAACTTGTGGTGAAAATTACTGAGCAAAGTTGTTGATGGAAGGTAAAAATACTAATATCTGTTTTTGCAGCATGGATATCGCTGTCTTTCTTAGCAGAACTACCGAGGTGAAGATCAACATTTTGTTATAACCCATTTGAGGAGATGACAGGCCTTTATTTGGTATGGGAGAAATTGAGGTGGGGATTCCCATGACATAATTGCCCTAGTATTTATACCTTCCATCACCAACTTTGCTCAGTATTTTACACCACAATTTGTATCTACCTGGTAATAACTAGCGATGGGCTTGGGTTCAGTCCGAACCCAAGTTCGCCCAAACCCAGAAGTTAGTTGTCTTTTCTGGGCTAATGAGTTGCAGGCAGGAGATTCCTGGTCCTGTAGCTCACATTACAAAGTGGTGTGGATGCTTGTGACATCATTGACTCAATATGGACCCATGACCATGCTAGGTCAATGTCACTGATCTAATATGATCATATGGCCATATTAGGTCAATGATGTCTTGCACATCACCACTCTATTGTAACCTCCGGTTTGAGGAACATTAGCTATGGGACCATTAATCTCCTGTCTGCAGCTCATTAGGCCAGCAATGACAGCTAACTTCCGGGTTTGAAAGAAATTGGGTTCAGACTATTCCCAAGCCCATCACAAGTTATTAACCAGTAGATATAAATTGTGGTGGAAAATACTGAATAGATTTGTTGATGGAAGGTATGCTAATATATGTTTTTGCAGGATGGATATCGCTGTCTCTCCTAGTAGAACTACCGAGTTGAAGATCAAAATTCTCATGACCCATTTGAGGAGATGACAGGTCACTATATAGTAGGGAAGAAATTGAGTTGGAAATTCTCAAGACATCCCTGCCCATCTACCTGGTAATAACTAGTGATGAGCTTGGGTTTGGGCCTGGATTCAGTCCAAACCCAATTTCATCAAAACCCTAAAGTTAGGTGTCATTGCTGTGCTAATGAGCTGCAAGCAGGAGATTCCCAGTCCCGTAGCTATTATTACAAAGGGGTGTGTATGCTTGTGACATCATTGACTCAATATGGTCACATGACCATGCTACAGCCGTGGCCAAAAGTTTTGAGAATGACACAAATATTAATTTTCACAAAGTCTGCTACCTCAGTTTTTATGAAGGCAATTTGCATATACTCCAGAATATTATGAAGAGTGATCAGATGGATTGCAATTAACTGCAAAGTCCCTCTTTTCCATGAAAATGAACTTAATCCCCCCAAAAAATTTCCACTGCATCAGGGAAGAAGGCTTCAGGGAACCCAAGAAAGTCCTGCAAGCGCCAGGACCATCTCCTACAGTTGATTCAGCTGCTGTATCGGGGCACCACCAGTGCAGAGCTTGCTCAGGAATGGCAGCAGGCAGGTGTGAGTACATCTGCACGCACAGTGAGGAGAAGAGTTTTGGAAGATGGCCTGGTGTCAAGAAGGGCAGCAAAGAAGGCACTTGTCTCCAGGAAAAATGTCAGGGACAGACTGATATTCTGCAAAAGGTACATGAATTGGACTGCTCAGGACTGGGGTAAAGTCGTTTTCTCTGATGAATCCCTTTTCCGATTGTTTGGGTCATTCGGAAAAAACCTTGTCTCAAGAAGAAAAGGTGAGTGCTACCATCAGTCCTGTATCATGCCAACAGTAAAGCATCCTGAGACCATTCATGTGTGGTGTTGTTTCTCGGCCAAGGGAGTGGGCTCACTCACAACTTTGCCTAGGAACACAGCCATGAATAAAGAATGGTGCAAAAATATCCTCCGAGAGCAGCTTCTCCCAACCATCCAAGAACAATTTGGTGAGGAACAATACCTTTTCCAGCATGATGGATCACCTTGCCGTAAGGCAAAAGTGATAACTAGGTGGCTTGGGAACAAAACATCAAAATTTTGGGTCCATGACCAGAAAACTCACCAGACCTTAATCCCACTGAGAAATTGTGGTCAATCCTCAAGAGGCGAGTGAACAAACCCCCCCACACACAAACTCTGACAAACTTCAAGCATTGCTTATGCAAGAATGGGCGTCCATCAGTCAGGATGTACCCCAGAAGTTGATTAACAGCATGCCAGGGCGAATTGCAGAGGTCTTGAAAAAGAAGGGTCAACACTGCAAATATTGACTCTTTGCATAAACTTCATGTCATTGTCAATAAAAGACTTTGACGCTTATGAAATGCTTGTAAATATACTTCAGTATACCATAGTAACATCTGACAAAAAAGATCTAAAAACACTGAAGCAGCAGACTTTGAGAATATTGAAAACTAATATTTGTGTCATTCTCAAAACTTTTGGCCACGACTGTAGGTCAATGTCACTGACCTAGTATGACCATATGGCCATATTGGGTCAATGATGTCACGAACATCACTGACATAACTCTATTGTCAGCTGCAGGGTGGGGAATCTCCTGCCTGACCATATTAAGTCAATGATGTCATGAGCATCCCCACCCCTTTGTAATATTAGCTATGTGACCATGAATCTCCTGCCTGCAGCTCATTAGTCCAGCAATGACAGCTAACTTCTGGTTTCGGATGAACTTGGGTTCGGACTAAACCCAAGCCCATTAAAGTTATTAACAGGTAGATATAAATTTTGGTGGAAAATACTCAATAAAGTTGTTGATGGAAGGTATAAATTCTAATATATGTTTTTACAGGATGGATACCGCTGTCTCTCCTAGTAGAACTAACAAGGTGAAGATCAAAATTCTCATGACTCATTTGAGGAGATGACAGGCCACTATATGGGGGGGGGGGGGGAATTGAAGTGGGGATTCTCATGACATCACTGCCCATCTACCTGATAATAACTGATGAGCTTGGGTTTGGACTTGGGTTCATTCCGCACACAAGTTCGTCCAAACCTGGAAGTTAGCTGTAGGTTTTTGCAGGATGGATACTGCTGTCTTTCCTACTACTGAAGTGAAGATCAACATTTTCTTATGACCCAATTAAAGAGATGACAGGTGGCTATACATTAGGGGAGGGATGGAGAGAGGGGATGTAGATGTGGTGGCGGGGTGGGTGATCATCTAGAGCTTATTGGGTAAAAAAGGTTGTAGAACTAATAGGTATGGATATAGAGAACAAGGTCCAGAACAGGGGGGTGGACATTTCCTTTAAACAATCCACTTAAATGATATAGAATCCGTCAGACCCACGCACTACACAGTAGTCGGGATGTTTTTTTTTTTCTTATATTTTGGGTACTGTGTATGCCTGTGTCCTCCTCACCTGTATGTCGAGGCTGCATCTCAGGCACCCAGTTCAGCTCTCTGTAGAAGTCTAGAGGGGGAAGAAAGACATCAGAATTGCAGTAGTTACACAGCGGGGTACCAAGGGGTTAAGTGGGAGGTGTGATTATTTTAGGGAAGCTGAGAGGGAGGGGTGGGGGGGGGGGGGGATTGTCATCACCCAAACTGATAACCTACCCCTGTCACTCCTCTGTTTCCATAGCAACTGTCTGCATCCGAGGGGCCGCCAAAACATGCAGCATGGATTTAATATATCTCTGCCTGATTTATTGTTTCAATTAGAGAAACAGACGTAGAAATGGGGGATGGTAGGCAATATGCTTATACACAGAGCAGAGACGCCTACCCAATGCACAGAGTTCTACTGAGAACTAGGCTTCTAATGCCGAATCTTCTGTACAGGCCGGAACTGGCAACACGTCCTGTTCTGTAGAGGATTCAACTGTCCTCCTAATATACATTATTATATCCACAGTGCAACCGCTAAGATAATACCTCGGGCCACCCCAAAAAAAGTTCCTGTAGTTAGGATTGCATTCATCTCACCAATACAAAGTGTTCCTAAAACTCCAATAATGATCATTATTTTACAAAAACCTAAACGGCTTCATATTTCCCAATTTTATTCTAAATCTAATAGAAAACTGAAACGCTGCCTTCGTTCTCAGTGTCCTGTATAGAACTGAACTGCTTCTTACTACCTTCTATCCCAGCTGTCCTGAAGCCATGACTTGTGTGTAAGTCTGCATAAATACTGGCGATTCGGGACAGTGCGAATTATAGCAGCAGGAATCAGAGATTCCTGCCGTGGCTCTCAGCAGCACAAAGTGCATCCAACAGCAATCACCGCAGGTAATCACTGGCTGTGCAGACAACCACGAATAGCTGTGGCTGCCGGCGATCCGTCATTATAGTGAACGGGGCCGGTGGCCTCACCTAGCCAATTAGAGCTACAGAAAGATTCCTTCTGCTACTGTTCGCACTGGCCATAATCGCTGGTGTGAATGTAGCCTCTTAGGCTTCGTTCATACATACGACCAGAAAGGGGGGGTTTAGTAAAACCAGGTGATTGAGCCACGGTTTTAACACCCCATGGCCGCCCACTTGAACATTAACCTACAGCCGCTCATTACTGTACACATGCTGCAATTCTGTGCTTTGTGACAAAATCAAAACAGCATGTTGCTTTTGGTGGTTGGTGCAGACAACGAACACAACTAAATGCGTTTCTATGGGGCTGCAATGCACACTATTTCGGCACGGTAGTAGAGCAAGTATGGGATTAAACGAGGCGTCAAGGAGGAGACATATGGCTTTCCTACCGTCTGTCAAACATCTCTAAAAAGTGATCCGAACGAGGATCGCTTGTTAAACGAGCCCTAATACTCAATATTCTATAGAGACCTCTTCTCACTCACTTTATCCAAAAGAAAAAAAGGCTATAGATACACTTTGCAAAAAAAAAACACCCACTAATCCTGCCAGAAACCAATACTGTCCTGTGCACTCTGCAATGTTATCTCAAGTATTCTGATCACCCTACACTGCTCAACCCTGTGAGCAATCCCCCCACCCATGTTAGGGATAGGAGGATAGAGGGGAGATGTTCTGTAGTCCTAAACATTTCTGGCCCTAGAGTGTCAATGCTACTTTATAGATACAGTACAGTGAGTAAGTGTTGCCCCCTGCTCCCGCCAGAAGCCAATACTGTCCCGTGCACTCTGTGTTGTTATTTCAAGTATTCTGATCACCCTACCCTGTTCAACCCAGTGAACAAACACCCACCCATGTTAGGGACCAGAGGATAGGAGGGAGGAATTCTGTAGTCCTGAAGCACTTCTAGCCCTCAGGTGACAATGCTCCTTTATAAACACAGCACAGTAAGCATTGCCACCTTAAGAGAGGGAATGTGTTATTGGCAGGCTTAGCAGGTGAAATGAAAGCAAAAGAAGGCTGAAAAAAAGAAAATGAATGCAGCCACCACATCTAAGGACTGGTAAACTATACTATATTACATATACAGTAAGGTCCATATATATTTGGACACAAGCACAATTTTAGATTTTTTCAGGTATTTACCAAAACATATTCAATGTATAGCTATATGGGCTGAAAGTGCACACTCTCAGGTTTAATTTGAGGGTATGTACATTCAAATAGGAGGATGGGTTTAGGAATTACAGCTCTTAAGAATAGACACCCCCCTTTTTCAAGGGACTAAAGTAATTGGACAATTGAATCAAAAGCTGTTTCATGGCCAGGTGTGAGCTACTCCTACACACGATCGGACTTTTTGACAACAAACATGCAAATTAGCTGTTTTGGAGCAACATCCGACCGTGTGTACGCTCCATCGGACAAACTTTTTCAGTTTCCATCAGACTTTTGTTGGCTGTGCGAATGGACAAACTTTCCGGCAACAAAAGTCCGATGGAGCAAAGTCTGATCGTGTGTACACAAAGCCATCGGACTTTTGTACAAACTACAGTACGCAGCCGCGAGAATGTTTCCAGCGCGTTCGGATCACACTGGTTCTCGGCGGCAGGGTACTGTACATCTTGCGCTAGCTGCAATAGGAAAAACACATTTTCCTACTGCGGCAGGCACGAGAGGGAATTCCCCTCTGGGGTATGGATTTTAAGGGGAACCCCCTACGCCGAAAAAATGGCGTGGGGGTCCCCCCAAAGTCCATACCAGACCCTTATCCGAGCACGCAGCCTGGCCGGTCAGGAAAGGTGGTGGGGATGAGCGAGCACCCCCCCCCTCCTGAGCCATACCAGGCCGCATGCCCTCAACATAGGGGGTGGGTGCTTTGGGGGAGGGGGGCGCCCTGCGGGCCCCCCACCCCAAAGCACCTTGTCCCCATGTTGATGAGGACAAGGGCCTCTTCCCGACAACCCTGGTTGTTGGTTGTCGGGGTCTGCGGGCGGGGCGCTTATCGGAATCCAGGAGCCCCCTTTAATAAGGGGGCCCCCAGATCCCGGCCCCCCACCCTATGTGAATGAGTATGGGGTACATCGTACCCCTACCCATTCACCTAGGGAAAAAAGTGTCAATAAAAAACACAGTACACAGGTTTTTAAAGTAATTTATTAGTTAGCTCCAGGGTCTTCTTCCGACTTCGGGGGTCCTCTTCCGACTTCGGGGGTCTTCTTCCGACTTTGGGGGTCCTCTTCCGACTTCGGGGGTCTCTCCGGCGTCTGTATCTTCTGCCGGCTCCACCGCTATCTTCTGCCGCTCTTTTGCCAGCGGTGGCCCGGACTTCTGGATCGTCTTCTTCCCTCTTCTCTTCCAGAGATGTTGACACGACGCTCTCTCCAAACGGAATGCTCTCTGTGCGCTCCGCAACGGACTTATATAGGCGGTGACCCCACCCCTCTATGAGGGCAGAGACACGGGGCATGCTGGGACTGTGAGGTCATAAGGGGGCGTGGTCATATGATGACATGACCACGCCCCCTTATGACCTCACAGTCCCAGCATGCCCCGGGACTGTGATGTCATGGGGGGCGGGGTCACTGCCTATAGAAGTCCGTCGCGGAGCCCTCAGAGACCATTCCAGCTGGAGAGAGCGTTGTGTCAACATCTCTGGAAGAGAAGAGGGAAGAAGACGATCCAGAAGTCTGGGCCACCACTGGCAAAAGAGCGGCAGAAGATAGCGGTGGAGCCGGCAGAAGATACGGACGCCGGAGAGACCCCCGAAGTCGGAAGAGGACCCCCGAAGTCAGAAGAAGACCCCCGAAGTCGGAAGAAGACCCCCGAAGTCGGAAGAGGACCCCCGAAGTCGGAAGAGGACCCCCGAAGTCGAAAGAAGACCCCGGAGCTGCCTAATAAATTACTTTAAAAACCTGTGTACTGTGTTTTTTTATTGACACTTTTTTCCCTAGGTGAATGGGTAGGGGTACGATGTACCCCATACTCATTCACATAGGGCGGGGGGCCGGGATCTGGGGGCCCCCTTATTAAAGGGGGCTTCCGGATTCCGGTAAGCCCCCCGCCCGCAGACCCCGACAACCAACGGCCAGGGTTGTCGGGAAGAGGCCCTTGTCCTCATCAACACGGGGACAAGGTGCTTTGGGGGGGCCCACCCCCCTATGTTGAGGGCATGCGGCCTGGTACGGCTCAGGAGGGGGGGGGGGCGCTCGATCGTCCCCACCCCCTTTCCTGACCGGCCAGGCTGCGTGCTCGGATAAGGGTCTGGTATGGATTTTGGGGGGACCCCCACGCTGTTTTTTTGGCGTAGGGGCTTCCCCTTAAAATCCATACCAGATCTTGGGCCTGGTATGCCTCTGGAGGGGAACCCATGCCGGTTTTTTATTTAAAATTTGGCGCGGAGTTCCCCCTCAAGATTCATACCAAACACAGTGCCTGGTATTGGCGGGGATCCAAGTCGGATCCCCGCACCAGTGTGAACCCGGCTCACAAGGTGTCAATCTCGCCGATAAAAGTGGCGAGATTGACACAATATCAGACAACAATAAAGAAGTTGACCAAAGGGTGGTGGTAAAGAGCTGAAAAACCATGTGATTTGGTGAAAGTTGGCTGGAAAAGTCCTGTCGTCTGTATGCAAGACAAACTTTTAGGGCAACGCCCTTTGTACAAAAATCCAAGGGAGAGTTTGTACAAAGTCCTATCGTGTGTATGGGGCTTAAGGGTGGTATTTGCATTTGGAATCTATTGCTGTGAACCTACATCATGCATTCAAAGGAGCTGTCCATGCAAGTGAAACAGGCCATTGTAAGGCTTCAAAAACTAAACAAATCCATCAGCAACATTAGGAGTGGCCAAATCAACAGTTTGGTAAATTCTGAGGAAAGAAGAATGCACTGGTGAGCTCAGCAACATAAAAAGGCCTGGACGAGAACACTTCACAAGAGCAAATACACAGGGTTCACCACAAGGTGCAAACCATTCATAATCCTGAAGAATTGAAAAGCTAGATTAAACTTTGCCAAAAAACATCTTTAAAAAAAGCCAGACCAGTTCTGGAAAAGCATTCTTTGGACAGATGAAACTAAGATTAATCTGTACCAGAATGACAGGAAGAAAAAGGTGTGAAGAAGGTTGTAAAACATGGTGGAGGCAGTGTGAGGGCATGGGCATGCATGGCTTCCAGTGGCACTGGGTCATTGATAATGTGACAGAAGACAGAAGCAGCCGGATGAATTCTGCAGTGTTTACAGATATACTGTCAGCCCAGATTCAGCCAAATGCAGCAAAATTGATTGGACAGCGCTTCACAGTACAGATGGACAATGATCTAAAACACACTGCAAAAGCAACCCAGGAGCTTTTGAAGGAAAAGAAATGCAATGGCCGAGTCAATCACCTGATCTCAACCAATTGAGCATGCATTTCACTTGCTAAAGGCAAAACTAAAGGCAGAAAGACCCACAAACAAAGCATCAGCAAGGAGGAAACCCAGTCTTTGGTAATGTCCATGGCTTCCAGACTTCAGGCACTTATTGCCAGTAAAGGATTCTCAACAAAACATTAAAAATTAACATTTTATTTATGATTATATTAATTTGTCTAATTATATTTGAGCCCCTGAAAAGGGGGGGGGGGCTGTGTATAAAAATGGTTGCAGTTCCTAAAATTTGTACTTGATATTTATGTTCCACCCCTTGAATTAAAGCTGAAAGTCTGCACTTCAAATTAATTTGGATTGTTTCGTTTTAATTTTATTCTGGTGGCATACAGAGCCAGAAGTATGAAAATCGTGCCTGTGTCCAAATATATATGGACATAACTCTGTTCTTGCGATACACCTCAACTAACCGCCTAGCACTAAGTATATTTAAAGACTTCCTTTATAATCTAATAATATAAATTAATTATTATTATTATATACAAGGGCTGTACTGAAAGTAATGCTAAAGTGGGTAAACTTTGTATTACCTTATATAGGTCATTCAAATTTCTCATCTTCTTCTTGTTTTTCATTGCAGGTAAATAGCGGATTCCAAGCAGAAGCAATGTGCCATCATTGAGATCTTGACGAAGGAGGGATGCAGGTTGTCGGACATCCACAAAAGGCTATAGAATGTTTACCGAGATGACAACAGTCATAAGAGAAATGTCTTGTTACTGGTGACTCTTATCAATGGTGTCATCTCCGTAAACATTCTGCAGCCTTCTGTGTATGTCAGACAACCTGCACCCCTCCTTCGTCAAGATCTCAATGACAGCACATTGCTTCTGCATGGAATCCATTATTTACCTGCAATGAAAAACAAGAAGAAGTACTATAGAGGAAGAGTTATTCCACTTACTAATGAATCCTGCTAAAGTGGGGCCAATATATAAAGGACTCTGACAGGTTTGCTGTGGTTTAGGAATTTAGATTAGGATAGGAATAGGAATTTGTTATTAAAAAAGGTCATGTCTGAACATTGAAGCAGCAAAATGGTGCAGAGTCCTAAACACATTGTACAATCGCCTTTAGATCTACCAACAACTACTATATGTCATTCAGGAGCCTGCCTGACGGGATACAGACTGACTCATATTACAGATTGGGATTTTGGTAAATTAGCTTTGAATCTAGGAGCCGACACTTTCACCCCCTTCCTGCCCAGGCCATTTTTCAGCTTCCAGCGCTGTCACACTTTGAATGGCAATTGTGGGGTCATGCAACACTGCACCCATATGACATTTTTAGCAATGTTTTCACACAAATAGAGCTTTCTTTTGCTGGTATTTATTCACCACTGGGTTTTTTATTTTCTGCAAAATAAACAAAAAAAGACAGAAAATTTTGAAAGAACAAAAAACCCTTTTCTTAATTTCTGTTATAAACATTTGCAAATAAGTGACTTTTCTTCTTCACTGATGTGCGGTGATAAGGCTGCACAGATGAGCACTGATGAGGCTTGCATTGATGGGCACTGATGAGGCTTGCACTGATGGGCACTGATGAAGCTTGCACTGATGGACACTGATGAGGCTTGCACTGATTGGCACCGATGAGGCTTGCACTGATGGGCACTGATAGGCTGCACTGATGGACACTGATGAGGCTGCACTGATGGGCACTGATGAGGCTGCACTGATAAGGCAGCATTGATGAGCACTGATAAGCGGCACTGATGGTCACTGATAAGCGGCACTGATGGTCATTGATAAGCGGCACTGATGGTCACTGATATGCTGCACTGATGGGCATTGTTTGGATCCAATGCGGCTGCACTGATAATCAGTGCCCTGATTATCAGTGTAAAAGTCCACTGTCACAGGGTAGCCGGTTATCGGCTTTCCTTTCCTCACGCATTGACAGCACTGAGGAAAGGGACTGCCAATAACCGGTGAATGTTTACATGTCATCTGGTGTAATTGGACACAGCTGATCACATAGTAAAAGGCAGCTGTGACTGGCCCTTTCCCTCGATCTGTGATCGGCTGTGTCTGAAGAACACAGCAATCACAAAGCACACCTGATGTGGGGGGGGTTGGCCTTTGAGAGGACACCCTCCAAGAACTGGACAACTGCGCTGTAGCTGTCTTTCGGCCATAACACGGTTGGCAAGTGGTGCCATGGCGACCTTTGGCCTGGGATTTGTGAGCCCTGTTTACACTATCGGTGCTCTTTAAAGAGCAATCCGCGTTTGGATTTCTCCTCAGAGAGCTTTAGACAAGCAGTAAGGAGGCATTCTTACTGCCTGTTTTAACCCCTCGATCTCTGCCAAAAATGGTATGAATAAAATTCAGGCGGGAAGCATTTCAAGCTAAACTGAAGGACATAGGAGCATGCAGGTAGAAAGTTCAAGACTAACGTTAAAAAGTATTATTGGATGCTTGGAACGGACTTCCAGGAAAGGTAATAAGTCAATTACCAGTAAGTAAATTTAATAATGCTTGGCCAAAATATTGGTCTATCCTCAAAAAAAAAAAAAAAATTAAATAAAAACAACCCCCTTCCACTTAGTCTTTTTTCCGCCATCACTCTTCTATGAGTCTCTTTGTGATCTCAGACACAAGGACTGTTTCTCTAACACACACAGCATCTCACCTCCTCCGTCTAGGAAAAAGATATTACTCACGTTTGTGGTTATTTTTCCTGTGGAAAGGTATAAGATATCTCTCTGCATTCTCCTCACCCTCTTCCTCGGCCAAGTGAGTGTGGGTGTAATGGTAGCTGAGACCAGGCCGGTTCTTGTATCTCTTGCCACAAACTGGAAAAGAAGTATAGCTTACCATCACCCAATGCTGCTAAACCAAAGAGACATGCTTCAACTTATACAAAATATTCATCAGATCTAGTAAGGATACTACACACTAATGAGATTAAAGTGGTAGTAAACGCTGAATAAGAAAAAAAAAGGTGCGGAGTCGCGGCCGCGGCATAGGGCTCTGAGGGAAAGGCACAGGTATGTCGCTCCTTCAGAGCGTATGCACATGTGACGTCATCAGCTGCATCTTGCTACTTTAAGCAAGCTGCTTAAGCAAGCTGCTAGCAGGCTTCTTGAAGTTTGTTGAAAGCCTGCTAGCAGCTTGCTTAAAGTGGCAATCAGCACTCCCATTAGGATTTGTGTGTGAATGGCTTGCTGAAAGCTCTGCAAATGCTTTGTCAAAGCTTGCTGTTTACACTGCTCTTATTCAAGCTGAAGCCCGTGTGAAACAGGCTCTGCAAAAATAATCTATACGTTGGTTGTGGTCGTGTGTGCTATACACACCACACATCCCATAGTACGGTACATAGTTCATAGAACTTCTCGGGAGTAAGTAAGAGAGGGTAGCTATATTCCTATACACAGTGGGACAATGGAGAAGGAACGTAGCCGCCCTCTAACAGGAAGTCGCATCACAGCAGCAAAAAACAGGAAATTGGAGATTTGTAGGAGGCTGAGAACAATAGAAGGGGCTTTTTTTGAGTTAAGAATATGTACTTGAATAGAATTTTGTTTTTGGTTTAGTGTCACCTAAAATGAATAATAAGAATGATTAGGAAAGGCCAAATTGCTGTTCACTTTAGGTAGATCAATCTGTCACTGTTCTTCTCAAGGAACCCCCAGAACCTCTGGAGGAACCCATGAGGCCCTGGTTGATATAGGCTGTACTTGACTGTGACACTCACACAACAAGTCCAGCAATCAAATGCAAAGGTATTCCAATTATTTGTCAGTGAATAGGTCTACATAGCTAGCCTTTTAGAAATTAGTATGACTAAAACAATAATAAATAAAGGCCAATTTCTATCAATGGCTTCTGCTTACTGTTTACTGTGATGGCTTCAGCTTGGTCTTCTACCCATGGGAGAACCCCCACTAATATGTTTCGCCCAGTAAGGGCTTAATCTATGATTTTTCCCATGGATACCACACTGAAGACATACACTATATTATAAAAAGTATTGGGACACCTGCCTTTACACGCACATGAACTGGTATCCCAGTCTTAGTCCATTGGGTTCAATATTGAGTTGGCCCACCCTTTGCAGCTATAACAGCTTCAACTCTTCTGGGAAGGCTGTCCACAAGGTATATGAGTGTGTCTATGGAAATGTTTGACCATTCTTCCAGAAGCACATTTGTGAGGTCAGGCACTGATGTTGGACGAGAAGACCTGGCTCACAGCCTCCGCCCTAATTCATCCCAAAGGTGTTCTTTTGGGTTGAGGTCAGGACTCTTTTGGGTTGTGCAGGCCAGTCAACTTCCTCCACCCCAAACTCGCTCATCAATGTCTTTATGAACCATGTTTGTGCACTGGTGCGCAGCCATGTTGGAACTGGGGCCATCCCTAAACTGTTCCCACAAAGTTTGGAGGATGAAATTGTCCAAAATGTCTTGGTATGTTGACGCCTTAAGAGTTCCCTTCACTGGAACTAAGGGGCCAAGCCCAACCCCTGAAAAATAACCGCAACCCATAATCCCCCCTCCACCAAATGATTTGGACCAGTGCACAAATGCACAAAATAAGGTCCATAAAGACATGGATGAGCGAGTTTGGGGTGGAGGAACTTGACTGGCCTGACCTCAACCCGAAAGAACACCTTTGGGATGAATTAGAGCTGAGACTGCGAGCCAGGCCTTCTCTCGTCCAACATCAGTGCCTGACCTCACAAATGCACTTCTGGAAGAATGGTCAAACATTCCCATAGACACACTCCTAAATCTTGTGAACAGCCTCCCCAGAAGAGTTGAAGCTTTTATAGCTGCAAAGGGTGGGCCAACTCAATACTGAACCCTAAGGACTAAGACTGGGATGCATGTGTGTGTAAAGGCAGGCGTTCCAATACTTTTGGTAATTTTACTAAAAAGAGCTCACTATATGACGAGGCAGTGTGTGGATGGGCGACATTTTGTTGTAGCCCTCATTGTGTCTGACGAGCCAGTATTCAACCCGGCCAGCACCTGCAAACACTGTGGGATAACAGATTGGGCAATTCGAGTGGTAGCTAGCTAATTTGATTTTTGGTCCACTTACTGTCACACACATAAGGTTTGTCTCTATCTTCTAAGGCGGAAGCATCCTGTCTCTTCTTTAAGCCACCAATTCCACAGGCCTATGGAAAAAAATCATGTTACATGATGTAGTCTGGTACGTTCCTCCAATACTGCTTACAATCTACACATCTTCCAAATCCCCTTCTTATACTGCAGCACCCTCAACTCAGGCAGGAGACCTGACTTTTCACTGCTGCAGGTCTCATCCCTACCCCATCCTGTGATTGGGCAGTGAAAGAAGAAGCAGCAGACTGATGAGTCCATCCCTTTGTCACTCTGCTCTCTCCACCTATCAGCATGCTTCTTACACTGCAGCAACCTCCCTTCAGGCAGGACACCTCATTTTTCTCTGTTGTGTTGAAGTAAAAACTACAGGTCTTGTCCCTTACCCAGACTGTGATTGAACAGTGAAAGAACAAACAGCTGACTAATGAGTTCATCTATGGGTTATCTAAAGAGACGGCACAGCAGAAGCTCACTGCCTTTCTATCCAACCAAAATCTTGGATGAATCAATCTTTTGCTGGGTCTTGCTGTCCAGGAAGCCAAATGAGCTGGCAGCTTCAGGTGGCACTCATGGAGGCACAATGTGGCTTATTGTCGTTAAACCTGATAAAACCACAAAACTTCCAACAGGGAGCCAAGCGCAGAAAGTAAACCAAGGAGCCAAAGTAATTATAAAAGTCACACTGGACTGCTGCTACCGCACTCAAATGACCAAAAGAGAAACAGACAAAAACAACAGAATTGGGAAGCGCAGATCCAGGAGGTGGCAAGGAATCAATTGCAGATGGAATCCATGTGAAATTTAAAACAGTTTATTGCTGATAAAACATGTAACCAATACACAGTACAAATGGGAAATATCGTCAGAATGGCCAAACTCACTGTGATAGTGCCAGCAATGGAGCCAAAAGGTGGTGGAGAAATGGCTGTCCCACTTCTGTGAGGGCTGTGGATAGAGGGGGCTGCAGACCAAAAATGGGAAGCCTGAAAACACTTTCCAACACCTGGGAGCGTTGACCGTAACCAAAGCCGGGCTACATCAGGGAGGGGAAAGGCTGGGTCCAGATCCAGGAAGCACGATCACTGTATGACCAGAGTAAAAAATGGCTGAGCTGCTGCAGCAGCAGGTGAGACCAGAGATGGATGTTGGAGGGGCAGCGGATACGAGGCTGAGCTGCAAATTGTCCGGACACAACAGGACTCTTCCCCGGCCACGTCACATGCTCTGACCGCAGGCAGTCATCGGCAAAGCCTGATGGATCAAATGGATCAGAGCAGGAGATGTGATCAGTATCACAGCAGGTGCCGGAGCTTGAGAGGTATATGATTACATGTTTCGGGGTTTAACCCCTTCCTCGGATAACACGCTCAAGATCCAGCATAGAATAGAGATTTTATAGTCATGAGGCGGGTCAACCAATCGATCCACCACCAATCATCCAATACCTAGATATCGTAACGAATATCATAGAAAAACATTTAAAAACAAAAATAAATATTAATGTTAATTCATTATCGTACAAGGCATTAAAAACACTGTCAAATGAATAGTAACAATATATATATAAAAAAAGGAAAATTATATATATAAATCAATATATACATATACATATATATATACATACATACACACATATACAAATCCATTCAGTATTGAAAAAAGTGATTGGACACATATACTCGGACACAACTCATAAACCACCAGCAATGTTTTAAAAAAAATATGATACAAGCCTCAAAAATAGAAAATGACGCAAACAGGGGACCAGGTTGATAATAACTTATAAATTATGAATCAATGAGGGTATGGGTATCCAACTCCTCATTTAACCCATGGGGCTAGAGAGAATTTAAGTCATATATCCACATGGTTTCCCTTTTGCATAATAACGAGAATCTCTCGTTATCTGTAAGGGACCCCTTGGAGATATGTTCAATCGCTAGAACTGTCATGGCCTTGAAAACTCTTGCATGATGTTGAGAGAAATGTGTGGCACACTATGTTGGACCAGGCCTTTCTGCATAAATCTGCGATGCTTGCCTACCCTAGTGCGCAACATGCGTACGTGCGTATGGTCCGGCGTACATATAACAGATTACATGAACATTTGAGCACATAGACTACAAACTGAGTTGAACAAGTGATAAACTGTCTAATGACATAACCTTTGCCCGCTCTATCTGTAATGGAAGGGTGGCCATTAGGGATGGACTGGCAGGTTAGACACCTCCTCTTTTTACATTAGAAAATACCAACAGGACTGTGGAAATAACCTCTAATATCGGTCGGTTTGTCACACCGAAATTTGGAGATGCTCGAAGCAACCATGTTTTTCAAGGCACGGGTCCTTCTAAAAACAACTTGGGGTACCTCTGGGAGAAGAGGACCCAAATTCAGGTCAGCTTGGAGAATATGCTAATGTTTGTTCATGACCTTAGTGATGTTTCTATAGTTGCTATTAAATCCTGTGATAAATCTAGTACTCTGTTTGGGACAACCATCCGTTCAGGATGTAAAGGCCTCTGAAAAAAGATCCTGAGGATATTCCGTTTCCAATAATTTTTTGGTCATGGTTTGGCTCAGGGATGTGTAGTCCTAGGTTTTAGAACAATTTCTCTTCAATCTGAGAAATTGGCCCTTAGGTATGTTTCTTTTTCAGGCCGGGTGGTGGCAACTCTCAAAATGAAGGTATGAGTTGCCTGCCACCGGCTTGTAATGGTTCTTAGTATGTATCGTGCCCGTATCATGGAACAATTCTAAGTCCAGAAAAATCAAACGGTCTGGTTCGACAACATATGTGAAGCTGAGACCTGGAACGTTCACGTTACAATGCTTCACAAAGGATAGAAAAAGATCTTTAGTACCATCCCAAATCAGAAGCACATAGTCAATATATCGACCATAGAAAACGATGTTGTCAGGAGCCAGGGAGCGTCTCCGCTCGCCGGGCTCCGGTGCGCATGCGCGGGGGACTGGCGCTTCGCCGCACACCCGTCCGCGGCCTGATGGTGCGGCGCGCGCGGGTGCACGGCGGTCCCCGTGTGCGCGCCGTCACCCGTGCGGGTGCCCGGTAGCGCTTCACACTGACGCGCTCGCCGGGCAGGGAGACTATTTCTGATGGCTCCAGCGCCCAGTCGGGTTGCTGGTTCGTCGTCAGCTCTCCCTGATTCCCTGTGCCTGTGATACCCTGATCTCTGCCTGTCTCTGTGTACTGAACCCTGGCTTGTTGAACCACTACTCTAACGGATTGCCCCACTATCTGCCTGTCTCTGTGTACTGAACCTTGGCTTGTTAACCACTACTCTGCTGGATTGCCCCATTATCTGCTTGTCTCTGTGTACTGAACCTTGGCTTGTTAACCACTACTCTACTGGATTGCCTGATACCCTGACCTCTGCCTGTGTAACGGACTTGTCTCCACCCGATTGCCTGATACCCTGACCTCTGCCTGCATTAACGGACTTCCTACTGTTTAATCTGCCTGCTACACATCTGACCCCTGCTCATAATTACAGTCCTGCCTCTGCCTATACTCAGTCCTTATCTCTGGTCCCTCCTACAGATCCCAGAGCACCCGCTTCCTATCTCCGGACCTCCTACCTCCCGGAAGCCCATGCCTCCGCGTGCCCCCAGCTCTCTGTACCCACTTCAGGGGTCTGGGTGCGCGTGGTCGTAAGGGCGAGCCGCTCTCTGCGGCTCGGCCTCAGTGAGTATTAGTCCGTGACAGTACAAACCAGCCAGATGTCTGAGGCCGACAGAGCGCGCTCTCCTCTGGAGATCATGTGCCAACAGGTGTCTACTCTTGCTGACTCAGTACAGAAATTGCAGGAAGGTTATACCCAAATTGATAACCGTCTTCAGCAGATCACAGGGTCACTACCCCCTGCAGCCGCAGCTCCCGCACCCAGCAGTGGGGGTCCGCTCCCTCAGGCTTCCGCCAACCCTACTGTCGTCATGGCACTTCTGCAATCCCAGGGTTCCTACACCTGAACGGTTCTCAGGGGACCGTAAGAAGTTTAGGGCCTTCAAAAATGCATGCTCCCTTTACTTCGCTCTCCAGCCAAGAACCTTTTCTTCAGAAATCGTTAAGGTGGGATTTGCGATTTCCCTACTATCCGAAGAACCCCAAGCTTGGGCCCACAGCTTGATGGAACAGAGCAGTCCTGTTCTGAATACAATCGAGGCCTTCTTTGAGAGCATGTCCCAGCTCTATGACGACCCGCCGCGTATGGCTACAGCTGAGGCCATCCTGCACCATCTGTCCCAAGGAAGAAGACCTATTGAGGACTATACTGTGGAATTCCGTAAGTGGGCGGCCAATACAAATTGGAACGAGCCGGCCCTACGCTATCAGTACCGCCAAGGCTTGTCCGAGTTACTTAAGGACGAATTAGCTAGGATGGAAACCCCTGCTTCCTTGGAAGAACTCATTCAAGCAGCCATGAAACTAGACAGGCGACTGCGGGAGCGACGCTCAGAGCGTTTGCAAGGTCCACGCCCCACCTGGGCGTTACCAAGACCCCACTCCGCACAGACCCCGACCTCAACTTCGGTTGCTGCTACACCGGTCCCTGAGGTCGAACCCATGCAGCTCGGCCTGGTCCGGGGCCCACTAACCTCCGAAGAGAAGCAACGCAGGCGACAGTCCAACCTATGTCTCTACTGCGGAGGAACCGGACATTTCCTGCGCACCTGTCCGATCAGGCCCAGTAAGTCTCCTCAGCCAGATGTGTTAAACTATCCAAACAATAATATTCCCAAGACTTATGTGATGTTGTTTATCTCCCTACAGCTTCCGGAAGGGGAGACCCGCTTGCAGGCCATCATTGATTCCGGAGCGTGCAGTTGCTTCATAGACTCTGCCTTGGCAGACAGCTTGAATATTCCCATACAAACTAAAGTTCAAGATTTACGGGTGCACCTGGCCGACGGATACCTTCCTAGCTCAGGTCCCATCACCCAGGAAACCCAACCTATTCTGGTAACTACTGATTCCGGCCACCGGGAGTTCTTACGGCTTGACCTGATTCATTCACCTATCTTTCCCGTCATACTAGGCTTGCCCTGGTTACAGGCTCACGATCCACAGATTAAATGGAGCACCAAGGCAGTATCCTTCTCCTCTCAGTATTGCTCTCAGCATTGTCTGCTCCCGGCTCCCAAAGTTTGTGCCACAATGGCTGCGCCATTGGGCAACCTCCAACATGCTCCCTCCGAGTACCTTGAGTTTCAAGAGGTCTTCAGTAAACAGATGGCTGACCGCCTACCACCTCATCGGTCCTACGACTGTCCGATCGACCTCCTTCCCGGATCCGAGATTCCATTTGGTCGGATATTCCCTCTCTCAGAAACCGAGCTAGAAGCTCTTAAACAATATATAGACGAAAATCTCAAGAAGGGCTTCATTCATCCTTCATCTTCACCCGCCGGAGCGGGTATCTTTTTCGTTGGGAAAAAGGACGGTTCCTTAAGACCCTGTGTAGATTATCGACAGCTCAACAACATCACGATTAAGAACCGGTACCCGCTACCACTCATTCCTGAGTTATTTCAGAGGTTCCGATCAGCTAAGGTGTTCTCTAAACTTGATCTCCGGGGGGCCTACAATCTTGTCAGGATCAGGGCTGGGGACGAATGGAAGACGGCTTTTAGGTCCAGATTCGGGCATTTCGAGTACTTAGTGATGCCATTCGGACTCTGTAATGCCCCGGCCACCTTCCAACACCTGGTGAATGACATATTCCGAGAATACCTGGATGACTTCCTTGTTGTATACCTGGACGATATTCTTATCTTCTCCCCCACGCTAGAGATACACAAGAGACATGTAAAGAAGGTTCTTACCATACTTCAACAGCACAAGCTATACTTGAAAGCTGAAAAGTGCGAATTTGAAAAATCAACCATACAGTTTCTGGGATTCATCCTTTAAACCAATGGGGTCGCAATGGACCCACAGAAGATTCAGGCAATTCAAGAGTGGCCGGCTCCATCTAACAAGAAAGGGGTACAGAGGTTTATAGGGTTCGCCAACTTCTATCGAAAATTTATTGTTGGATTCTCGGTCATCGTGGCACCTATTACCCAATTAACCCGTCAGCACAGTTCTTTTCAGTGGTCCTCAGCCGCTCAAGAGGCTTTTCTAACATTGAAGAAGTTGTTCAGTTCCACCCCGATTCTCTGTCATCCTGACCCGACTCAACCCTTCGTATTAGAGGTAGACGCATCGGAGATCGCAACTGGAGCAATTCTCTCCCAGAGACAGGGACCTAAGGCCATTCTGCATCCGGTAGCTTTCGCCTCTAGGAAACTCAGTCCACCGGAACTCAACTATGATGTGGGTGACAGGGAGCTGTTGGCTATAAAGTTCGCTTTAGAGGAGTGGAGGTATTTGCTGGAGGGTGCAATACACCCGGTCATGATCTTTACGGATCACAAGAATCTAGAGTACCTCCGAACAGCAAGACGACTAAAACCCCGCCAAGCCCGTTGGGCCCTCTTCTTTTCCCGTTTCAACTTTCATATAGCCTACAGACCTGGAGCAAAGAATGGGAAAGCCGATGCTCTCTCTCGGATGTTCTCCGCAGACTCTCAAACGTCAACGCCAAGTACGATCCTCTCTCCACAAAACTTTCTTGGACTAACTCAGGCGGATTTAATGTCATCCATTAGATCCTCATCTAGCTCGTGCACAGAACCAGTAGTGCACTCCTTGAGAAAATATGAGGACCTTTTTTGGATTAAAGGAAAAATATTCGTTCCACAAGGGACTCGGTCCTTAGCCCTTAAGATGTGTCATGACCATAAGATGGCAGGACACTTCGGGAGTAAGAAAACGTCTGAACTACTTTCTCGTTCTTTCTGGTGGCCAGGATGGAGGCGGGATTGTAAAGAGTATGAGGCGTCCTGTTCTCTGTGCCAGCGGAACAAGGGCCAAAACACTAGGTCCTGGGGCCTGCTCAAACCTTTGCCCATCCCGGAACGGCAATGGGCTGATGTGTCCATGGATTTTATTGTCGACCTACCTACCTCAGAAAATTTTTCTACCATCCTTGTCATTGTCGATCGCTTCTCTAAGATGGCCCATTTCTTGCCCATGAGGGGCACTCCATCTGCCGTAGACACAGCCAATGTCTTCCTAAAAGAGGTCGTGAGGCTCCATGGTATACCAAGAAGCATTGTGTCGGATAGGGGCGTACAATTTACGTCCAAATTCTGGAGGGAACTCTGCAAGTCCCTGGGCATCAACGTTTGTCTCTCTTCAGCTTATCACCCCCAAAGCAACGGTCAAACGGAGAGGACAAACCAAACGTTAGAGCAATACCTCCGTTGCTTTTGCTCAGGTTCTCAGGATGATTGGGCGAGTCTTCTTCCCTACGCTGAATTTGCATACAATAATTCAATTCATGCCTCTACCAACCAGACACCCTTCTGGCCAAATTGTGGGTTCCATCCCACGTCCTTTGCTAACGACATTCCCGAAATGACAGTCCCCGCAGTTCAGGACAGGATAACCTCGTTGCAATTCAACTTCCAGAAGATCCAAGATATGTTACACAAGGCGCAGGAAGACTACAAGAAACAGTATGATCAGGGCAGAAAGGCGAACCCAAAGTTTGACTTAGGAGAAGAGGTCTGGTTGTCCACCATTAATCTTAGATAACCATTGCCATCTCGAAAACTTGGACCCAAGTTCATCGGTCCTTTCCAAGTCAAGAGGATCATTAACCCTGTGGCTGTTGAGCTAGCACTCCCCAAGACATATCGGATCCATCCTGTTTTCCACGTGTCATTGTTGAAGCCTGTGGTGCCTAGCCCTTTTCCGGGAAGAAGAGAGCCTCCTCCTCCGCCAGTCAGAATCGATGGCGAGAATGAGTTCGAAGTGGAGTCCATTCTGAGCTGTAGGAAGAAGGGCAGGCAGCTACAGTATCTGATTCAGTGATTTACCCACCTGAAGATAATTCTTGGGAACCCGCTAGGAACCTGCATGCTCCACGGCTAATCCAAACTTTCCACCAAGATCATCCGGAATTGATGGCTTGCCTAGGCATCCAGTGTCCGCCCTTAGGAGGGGGGCACTGTCAGGAGCCAGGGAGCGTCTCCGCTCGCCGGGCTCCGGTGCGCATGCCCGGGGGACTGGCGCTTCGCCGCACACCCGTCCACGGCCTGATGGTGCGGCGCGCGCGGGTGCACGGCTGGCCCCGTGTGCGCGCCGTCGCCTGTGCGGGTGCCCGGTAGCGCGTCACACTGACGCGCTCGCCGGGCAGGGAGACTATTTCTGACGGCTCCAGCGCCCAGTCGGGTTGCTGGTTCATCGTCAGCTCTCCCTGATTCCCTGTGCCTGTGATACCCTGATCTCTGCCTGTCTCTGTGTACTGAACCCTGGCTTGTTGAACCACTACTCTGCTGGATTTCCCCATTATCTGCTTGTCTCTGTGTACTGAACCTTGGCTTGTTAACCACTACTCTACTGGATTGCCTGATACCCTGACCTCTGCCTGTGTAATGGACTTGTCTCCACCCGATTGCCTGATACCCTGACCTCTGCCTGCATTAACGGACTTCCTACTGTTTAATCTGCCTGCTACACATCTGACCCCTGCTCATAATTACAGTCCTGCCTCTGCCTATACTCAGTCCTTATCTCTGGTCCCTCCTACAGATCCCAGAGCACCCGCTTCCTATCTCCGGACCTCCTACCTCCCGGAAGCCCGTGCCTCCGCGTGCCCCCAGCTCTCTGTACCCACTTCAGGGGTCTGGGTGCGCTTGGTCGTAAGGGCGAGCCGCTCTCGGCATCTCGGCCTCGGTGAGTATTAGTCCGTGACAGATGTACTCTGAGAAGGGATTGTTATGCCAAACAAAAAGTTGTTCCCACATCATTGTTATATTGGCATAACACGGAGCAAAGCTGGCTCCCATTGCTGAGCCCCTGGTTTGAAGATAAAAAGTATCCTGGAAAACAAAATCATTATGCTCTAAGCAAAATTTGGTACTGTCCACCAGGAATTCAGCCTGTCGTGAGTTGATTGGTGGCTCAGTACATAGGAAGTGACTAAGTGCCCTTATTTCGACTCCATGTGGAATTGAGGTGTACAAGGAGAACACGCCAATGGGCACCCATAGGTTTTGATTCTCCCACCTATACTCATGTAAAATTTCAATAATGTGTCCGGAGTCCCTAATGTATGAAGGTAATTGAACAATCGGCTGCAAATACGATCAATTTATTGGGACAATCTGGAAGTAAAACTGTTACTGCCAGCCACGATTGGTCTTCCCGGGGGATTCAATAAAGATTTGTGCATGATAGAAGTAGGGAGTACTACATAGTGTCATTAGAAGGAAAAGTCGTTAGTACCCCATCCTTTGTGGCCTCATCAACTAACTCTCTCAGGTCAAGTTGGAATTCAGGAAGGGGATCTCTAGGCAGTATCATGTAGGTATCTGTATCAGCAAGTAGCCTTAAGGATTCATCTAAATAGTCCTTATGGTTTTGTACAAACAAGCTGCCTCCCTTGTCAGCTTGTTTGATAGTGACATTCGAATCGTTCTCTAATGAGCGTAATGCCTGGCATTCAGCCTGAGTGAGGTTTTGTGTAGGGCGTGACTGCTCATTACACACCTGTATCAGATCCCTATAGACTACTTGATAAAATGTATCAATGTATGGATTGGATTGTGAAGGGTAAAATGTAGAGATGGGGCGAAAATTAGTATGTTCCACAGGAGGATCAGAAAATGCTTCTAAAGGCTGGCTATCAGTATGGCCCTCCTCCCAGAGTTCCCAAAGGTTCTGGAGGGTTAGGGCATCGTCGGAAGGAGACCTTATAATAGGGTTCAAAACAGGATCTATTTGACTCTCTTGAAGCGCAACAATGGTTGAAGTATTTTTGGCATAATGGCGCTTCACTGTCAAGTTTCTAATGAAACGATTAAGATCCTTAAACAGACCAAATTTCTTAGCAGATATACATTGGGCAAAACTTAATCCCTTCCTGAGTCAGGTAGTTTGGGTATCATCAAGGATGTGAGAGGACAGATTGTAAATTTTAATAGTACTTAGAGGGGAATCTCATCTTTCCTGTCTTTTCCAGAGGGGTAGTGGAGGACAGTACTAAAAAAGAAGGGTCCTCACTGAGAATATTGGAAGCCCCAACACGTGGAGGAAGACTCTGTTGCTGTGAAAAGGACTGGAGAAGTGGCTGGCTCTAAATCCTCAGAAATATTGGCGAGAGGACTAAACCTATTGGTATTGGGAAAAGGGAAGGATACAATATTGGAGTGATCAATAACTGTGCCAGGGCAAGATGGCCCTGAGGTGTCTACAACACTAGTTGAAAAAGGGACAGTGATGGGGGGGACTAAATCACTGAAAACGGGCAAAGGTGTAGGCCCAGAGGACATGGGCACACTCAGTGTACCAGTTGGAGTCAAATCCATATTAGAAAAGAGGGAAGGTGTATTAATCACCACAGGCTGACCAATAGTGGATGTATAATTAGCTGAGAATATGTCAGATTTTTTTTATGTTTATTACCTTTTTTACTGTTTTTGTTGCTTTTAGTATTCATAGTGTTTGTTGAAGCGGTTACCACCAACAATCCTATTGTTGTTACTTACCAAATGAGTATTTGGTAAATCAGACCCAGTGGATCGACTCCACTGAAATACTTTACCCTCTTTATAGTCTCTTAAATCACGCTCAAACTTGCTAAGTTTCTTAAGTACTTATTCGTCCTCAAATTTCCTAATTTTATCATTGAGGCCTTGATACCATTTCTCAAAGAGACAGGAAGTGGCAAAGCCATGGATTATCCTTTCATGTTCACCCACGGCTGCTTTGGCTTTTTCCAACATCCTGTCTCTTTGTTTGATGATCAGTTGTATCCATTTATTGGTGCAAAATTCTGAGAATAGGCACCAATCCTTAACTAGGTCCTCATCAAGAAAACCACATTGTTTCTTTATTCTCAGTCCTCTAGGGGTTATTTTAAGTTCCAAATATTGCTCCAGGAAGGACTTATCCCACCATTGGATACATTCATATTGTCTAGCATGTTGTAAAGCAAAAAAAGCTTTCCTCATACGGACCTCAAACTCTTCAGTGTGTGGAGGTCGGGGTCCCCTGGTTGAGTCAGTGGAACTAGTCACAGAGGACGAATGAGTGGAGTATGAATAGACCCAAAGAGGGAATTAAGTCTGGTAATTCTGTCAGAATGCATGTTGCTGGGGAAATGGTGGAGAAAGACAAACAGACACACCCAAAGAAAACTCATACACACACACAAAAATAAAAAAAAATAAACAAAATCGATTGATTAAATCAATAATGTTTAAAAAAACAGAAACAGTTGGCAGCATGCAATAACATCTGATGGAGATACAGATT
Source organism: Aquarana catesbeiana (assembly GCF_042186555.1). Classification (NCBI taxonomy): domain Eukaryota; kingdom Metazoa; phylum Chordata; class Amphibia; order Anura; family Ranidae; genus Aquarana; species Aquarana catesbeiana. Next base: position 51,979,785 of record NC_133332.1, on the reverse strand, counting down.
ATTAACTGAATAATAAATATCTATAAGAATGGCAGCATAAAAGCAAAAAAGGCATTCATTTCCAGGTCAGTAATGGCCGATCCGGGGAAACCAAGGTGTACAATTCGCAGCCATGGAAAGGGTCAAAAAAGCATGAAAATTCCGATAGGGAGCCAAGCCCAGAAAGTAAACCAAGGAGCCAAAGTAATTATGAAAAGTCACACTGGACCGCTGCTACCGCACTCAAATGACCAAATGAGAAACAGACAAAAACAACAGAATTGGGAAGCGCAGATCCAGGAGGTGGCAAGGAATCAATTGCAGATGGAATCCATGTGAAATTTAAAACAGTTTATTGCTGATAAAACATGTAACCAATACACAGTACAAATGGGAAAAATCGTCAGAATGGCCAAACTCACTGTGATAGTGCCAGCAATGGAGCCAAAAGGTGGTGGAGAAATGGCTGTCCCACTTCCGTGAGGGCTGTGGTCAGAGGGGTCTGCAGACCAAAAAATTGGAAGCCTGAAAACACTTTCCAACAGCTGGGAGCGGTGACCATAACCAAAGCCGGGCTACATCAGGGAGGGGAAAGGCTGGGTCCAGATCCAGGAAGCACGATATGTAGAGTGAAAAATAGCTGAGCTGCTGCAGTGGCAGGTGAGAACAGAGATGGATGCTGGAGGGGCAGCAGGTACGAGGCTGAGCTGCAATGTGTCCAGACACCACAGGACTCCTCCCCGGCCACGTCACACGCTCTGATCGCAGGCTGACATCGGCAAAGCCTGATGGATCAAATGGATCAGAGCAGGAGATGTGATCAGTATCACAGCAGGTGCCGGAGCTTGAGCGGTATATGATTACATGATTCAGGGTTTAACCCCTTCCTCGGATAACACGCTCAAGATCCAGCATAGAATAGGGATTTTATAGTCACGAGGCGGGACAACCAATCGAGTATAGTACAAGGGATTAAAAACAGCGCTGTTGGCCTCTGCTCGTGCCTGTGTGTCAGGTGCAGTAGCTGAGCAGGGGACTGCTAGGAAGCATCACTGAGCTGAATACGTGTGTACTACTGTCTGCGCTGACCATCTGGCCCCCCAGCACGTCCCTGCTCCATTGTCTCCTTCAATTTGAGTATGTTTCAGTTTGAGCTATTGAGCTCGGTAAGTAATAGGCTTTTGAACACAAGAAATAAACATAAGTAATAAGAAAGAAGAGGAAAAAAGTGAATCTCTGAAATCCTAACTCCAGGAAACTTAAAAATTATCCCTTGCAGTGGGATTGAGCCTGCAAATTCTAGTTACATCTAGGGTATGTAGAAAAGGAGATCTACTTACCTGATTCTCTGCAAAAACATACACAAGAGGGTGCATTATCATCAAAACCATTTATTAAAAACACACAACAGTGTTATACCAAAGTAGGAATAAAACCAAGCTTTCAGGGGACAAACCCCCTTCCTCAGAAAGCTCTGGGGAAGGGGGTTTGCCCCCCGAAACGTGTAAGCTTTTCCACCACGTGGCAATAGAGTCACCTGCCTCACCAGTTGGAGCAGCTTATATGACAAGCTTGATTGTATTCCTACTTTGTGAGTATAACACTGTTGTCTGTTTTTAATACATGGCTTTGGTGGTAAGGCACTAGGCGTTTGTGCCCTCTTGTGTATGTTTTTGCAGTGTTTGGAGGACCGCTCAGTCTGAAGAGGGCTGCATCACTGAAACCATTGCCTGCCATAGTCCTGTTTTCTGGGGGAGTCCTGGGATTGAGTGCTGGATGGTGTTTTTTTGGCTTTCCCGATTCTCTGTGCTACTAGAGTGGTCCCCACAGCATCTTCTCCTCCATGCTCCAGCAGTCTAAAGTCCTTACATCATCAAGACCAATGCAGGGTTTATTAGCCCTGTGCTGGATGTGATGACGCCGAGGGACGGTATCTGCTGATCATGGAGGAGAGCCACCTGCTGGGGGGAACGGAGGAACAGGTAAGTAAAAACTAAATGGGCAGTTAAAGCGGACCTTCAGTCATTTTTTCAACTTTCCATCTACTAAATCTTCTGCCCTGGTTGTTTTAACTTTGGATAGTAAAACAAATTTTTTCTGTCATCAAATACCTTACACAGCACACTTCCTGTTTCTTGTCTGGTCATTAGCATAGACTTATGACATCAAGCACAGCTCTCTCTCTCACTCTAGTGAGAGTTTGCCAGGAATGGAGGGGGGGTGAGTCATAAGAGGGCCAATGAGAGCTGCAGAGCTGGAGGTGTGCCTCTGTGTGTCTGTGTAAGTCCAGGAAGTGAACAGGCAGCAGCTTCAGTTGCCCACAGTTAAAATGGTTGCAGCCAGACTTAGTGGAGGCAGATGTCTGCAACATAACTGGCAAGTACAGAAACACAGTATATATAAAAGAATATGCAAAGTGGTTGGAGGGAAGCGTCAGAATGGCAAAGATGTTTTTATTACAAATTATTTGAGCAGACTGTAGTTCCTCTTTAACCCTTGGAATGTTGGGCTTTAAATATTCATATGCCATTCTTATTTATCATATTAAAATAAATGTTTTTAAAAATGAAATCTTTTAGTCCTGAGTATATTAAATAGAGAATTATTTACATGGACAATATCAGCTATTCTATGGTTCATAAAGCTTATTGCGCACAAGACACATTACTCAATGCACTTCTAATATGGTGGTATAGTATTGAGAAAATACTGAAACTCCCCCCCACCTTAAAAGTATATGTCCTCACTTCTAGACTCCTCTGCCACCCACTCTGCCTTTTTATTTTTGTGTTTCTTCCTCTTGGCTCATCAACTTATGTTGTAATAAAGGATATTTGTTCAACTAGCACAGGCTGAAAATGGGAGATTTTCAGCGCTTTTCATATTTTTTCCTTGAATGCTTGTTATTTATAAAACACAATTATGCATATTTGTTCGACTGTTAAGTGCACTAAATAAATAGCAAAATGAAAGCTTTTTTTTAACAAAGAGCAGGAGAAGAGCTGCTTACAGCTCACACTAATATTATTGTCCTCTGATGTCTTTTCTATTTCCTCTTCTTTTCCCCATTCTACCTTTTATTTCAGTTAAGCTTTTCCTCTACCCTCGTCCCGACCCACAGTATCTGCTCTTCCATTTTTAATGTCACATCTCCGAGTTCTCTACCTTTCCTTTGGCTCTGTTCTTGCGTTTTGGGGTATCGTCTTCCAGGTCATCAGCCTCTAGTTCGTGTGGCACGTCTCCAACTTGTGTTTTCTGGAAACGTGAAAATCAGATTAAACTTCTCTTAAAGGACAAGTGAACTTTCAACAAATAATGCAGCATTGCTGTTACAGCTAGAGAGTGCCATGCCAAATAATACATGTAAAAAGATAAATATTTGCAAAGGAATGTATGGATTAAACTGTTTGACCTATGCAAGGCCAGCAAATGCAACCCAATCATATATAAAAATGTTGCAACTGACCTAGTTGCTGAGTGCTAATCATTTTTTATCTCGGCATTCATGTTCCTCTAATACAGTGGTGTCCAAACTGCGGCACGCAGGCTGGATGTAGCCCTTTGCTTGTCTTTATCCAGCTCTTGGGGCACCATTCCATTCATTGATATTAAGGATGGGGCACCATTCCAGTCATTGAAACCAATGATGGGACACTATTTCTCCAACAGATACCAATGGTGGGACACTATTCCTCCCACTGATACCAATGATGGGACACTATTCCTCCCACTGACACCAACAATGGGACACTATTTCTCCCACAGACACCAATCATGGGACACTATTACTTCCACTAACACCAATGATGGGACACTATTACTCCCACTGACAGCAACAATGGGTCACTATTTTTCCCACAGACACCAATGATGCTGTACTATTTCTCCCACTAATACCTATGATGGGACACTATTCCTCTAACTGAGGAAGTTTAATCTGACACCAATGATGGGACACAATTCCTTCCTCTGAAACCAATGATGGGACACTATTCCTTCCACTGCTACCAATGATTGAACACTATTCCTCCCACTAACACCAATGGTGGGACACTATTACTCCCACTTACACCAATGATGGGACACTATTTCTCCCACAGACACCAATGATGGGCCACTATTATTCCCACTGACACCATAAATGGGGAACCATTCCTCCCACTGATACAATGGGTCACTATTTCCCCTACTAACAATGATGGGGTACTATTCCTCCAACTGATACAATGGGTCACTATTTTTCCTACTAAAACAGATGATGGGGCACTGTTTACTTTGACTGATACTAAGGCATTTTCTACTCCCACTGGTCATAGTCTGGCCCCCCTAAAGCCTAAAGTAAACAGGCCCTTTGTCTAGAAAGTTTTGAGAGAGTAAAATCTCTATAGTTGCTGGCAAGGGCCTGACCACATTTCAGGAAACTTGTTGAAGGTGTTTATATGTCTTTAAATGAATAACAGATGTCAACCTTATGAAAAACTGGTCTTCAGACGCATCTGTTGCACACGGGCATCTCGGCTAATAATCACTTCCCTAACATTCTGGGGCTCCAGATTGCTGTGTGTAGGGTCATCTAGATCACCCCACCAAGCATAGAGTGTGACAACATCTGCCCAGAGACAGCTATATTCCTTGCGGCTCTTCTACCAGAATGTCTGACCCCTTGACAGGTGTTCAGCAACCTCCTAGATGTGAGCACAACAATTATTACTTTCCCTGACTGCTATTTGTAACACTACTGTATATTCGGACATTTCTCTAATTACTACACCATAAGGATCTCTCCTGCGGCCTTTTATCTCTTTAACTGCTCCCTCCATACATTTGGAGCTTCTCTAACCTTACAAATCAAACGACATTGTGACAAAGTATTGTTGTGGTCTCCATTGAGCTTTGTACATGTTACCCTGAGCTTAGCATTGATGTTAGTGGCCTATATCGCACTGCTAATGTTGAATTATGGCAGCACTGAGGGCCAGCAGGCCCCTAATATGTCCTCTTTACTGTGGTTGTCAGGTGCAGTTTTTTGCTTACCCCTTACAACTAAGAAACTCTTTCTATTAGACAGTTATCAGTAGCTAGGTGTCCTTTTATATCCACACCCAAAAACAAATTATTTACTTGGTTAAGGGTTAGGTTGTGTCCACTAATTATTAGCCCAATTTACATCAGTAGTCACTGGGATCCTTTTATGCCCCCCCCCCCCTTAAAAAAGTTATCTTTACATTAGTGGTCAGTGATTAGGTGCCCTTTTTGGCCTTTGCCCTCAAATAAGAAGCCACTTGTTGGTCAGCATTCACTCATAGACAGGTGCTAGGACTGAACAGTCTGCAGTATGTGGCGCAGTGTGGTGCTGGCCTGTTGGTTTAGAGAGGCTCAGATTCCTGCCGGTGTACAGCAAAGGCTGCTCTGCCTTCACACCTCTGGAAGCTATGCTGGCTCTCTAGGCCTATATCAATGCACGGACAAGAAGTACGCACATCCAAAGCTAAACTCAGGAGGGCACATTAAACTAAAAGCGCCAATGAACAAAGCAAAGAGTAGGTGAGGATTTTTTTATGTTCTCACCAGACCCATCTGCCCCCTGAGCCTGTGACAGTGCAGAGCAGCTAATTTCCACTTTCTGAGCAGTGCCGTTCCTCTGAACCAGTTCTACCTTACCTACAAAGGAGATGGAAGTTGCACATGACAGAATAATGTGACAGAGGGCAAGAGTTTGCCCAGAAACAGTGACAAAGACCTGAATGTGGCTGTAGCTATAAATCCTTAACTTAAAGTGGTTCTTAACCTCAGTCATGAAATGTGAACAAAGCATATCCTTCTATAGTGTGTACTTGTCCCAATAAAGAGCACCAAGTGTCATTTTTTGTCTGCTGCTTTGTTCCTCTGCTATCAGCATGAATCACTTCTGACAAGTTTTTCTGACACCAAGAGAAAAAAAATGTGACAGGGGAGGGAGCTCTAACTGATTGACAGCCTCAGCTCTGTTCCTGTGTGCTGCGTGAAGGGAGTGTGTCCCTCCCATCCAATCAGCTCTCAGAGCTCTCCTCACTCAGAGCTCTGCAGAGTATAACTTCAGCTCTCCACCCCCCTTTTTTTGACAGCTCAGACAAGTTTTATAAATTCTGGACTGTAGATGTAGAGAAGAGAAGACTGCAGATAAACAAGTAAAACTTATGCAGGAGGATTTGTTAAATGATCCAGATGCCTCTCCTCAACCATGGATGCTCGCTAAGGGAAACAGTTCAACACCAGCTGCCTAGCAATGACGTCACTTTGTAAGATCTTTATTCAGCCACAAACAGCAGATAGGATGTCCCCATCAAGGGACCGCCCCTCCTTGAGGTGATTCACCCTATTGGGCTTATCTATAATGAATTATGAATGAATTAATTAATTATGAATATCAAGGAGATGCCGTCCCTGGACGAGGACATCTTGTATACTGTTTGTGGCTGAATAAAGATTTTACAAAGAAATTAAAATGGTAGTAAACTCTCCTTTTTTATTTTTACTTACAGCTATTTTTTACAGCTACAGCTATTGAAATTAAAGCTGTTATGTTCCCCACGCTCTGATCAACCAGGCAGTGGCGGCTCCCCTCTCCTCTCCCTTACCCTACACAGGTAGGCTGCATTGGGGACACATGGCTGCATTGGGGACACAGAGCTGACTTGGGGACACAGAGATGCAATGGGGACACAGAGCTGCATTGGGGACATAGAGCTGCTTTGGGGACACAGGGCTGCATTGAGGACACAGAGCTGCATTGGGACACAGAACTGCATTGGGAACACTGGCTGCACTAGTGGACACAGGCTGCATCATTGACACAGGCTGCACTGGCGGACACAGGCTGCACTGGTGGGCACATGCTGCACTGGGGACACATAGCTGCATTGGGGACATATAGCTGCATTGGGGACACAGGCTGCAATGGGAACACATGGCTGCATTGGGGACACAGGCTGCATTGGGGACACAGGCTGCATCGGGGACACAGGCTGCATTGGGGACACAGAGCTGCATTGGGGACACTGGCTGCACTAGTGGACACAGGCTGCATTGGTGACACAGGCTGCACTGGCGGACACAGGCTGCACTGGCGGGCACATGCTGCACTGTGGACACACAGCTGCATTGGGGACACATACCTGCATTGGGGACACAGACTGCAATGGGGACACATGGCTGCATTGGTGACACAGGCTGCATTGGGGACACAGGCTTCATTGGGGACACAGGCTGCATCGGGGACACAGGCTGCATCGGGGACACATGGCTGCATTGGGGACACAGGCTGCATTGGGGACACAGGCTGCAATGGGGACACAGGCTGCATTGGGGACACAGGCTGCAATGGGGACACAGGCTGCATTGGGGACACATGGCTGCAATGGGGACACATGGCTGCATTGGTGACACAGGCTGCACTGGCGGACACAGGCTGCGCTGGTGGGCACAGGTTGCATTAGTGACACAGGCTGCACTGGCGGACAAAGGCTGCACTGGCGGGCACAGGTTGCATTGGTGACACAGGCTGCACTGGCGGACACAGGCTGCACTGGCGGGCACAGGTTGCATTGGTGACACAGGCTGCACTGGCGGACACAGGCTGCATTGGGGACACATAGCTGATAAAGTTGTTCATATCTATTTTTATAACGTAATTCTGCATAAAACATTTACGTGTCATTTCATGAGATAACTTATGAAGGCATGTTTAGGGGTGGGATTAGGAGCGGGGCATGGTAGGGGTTGGGCGGGGCAACTGGTGGCGAGTAACCCTTGAGGCCTGGCTAGTAGCTCAGGACTTGAAATTTTGAGCCCTGGGTTAAATGAATATCTCCTAGACGTGTACCAATTAGGAGATATTCTAGTAAGCAGCAGCTGGTGACATCTCCGGCGCATGAGCTCTGAAGGAATGGCATACCCTTGCCAGTCCCTCAGAGCTCCGTGCCACAGCCGCGATTCCTGTGCAAATGTGCGGGAGTGACCTCATTGTGGCTCAGTCACTCAAGTGGCTGCAGCCCATGAACCCGGAAGGGAGACCAGGTGAAGATGGAAGCTCTGTTAGCAATAATAGTGTGCCACTGAAGGGCTTAGTTTTAAGGTAAGTCTTTCATATTGTGCTAGTATGCAATACATACTAGCACACTATGGCTTTACCTTGCAGGGAGAGTTAGCTTTTCTTTGGGCATCCTGAACGTTCACTACCGCTTTACATCATCAGGGTGCGCCTGGTATTG